>NC_089847.1:119885983-120205983 GCF_035609145.1 Eleutherodactylus coqui
GCTCATACTTTATCTCTTTGTGCATATAGTTTACCTTGAACTCACATTATATTTCCATGTGTCATTAGAATCCTTGGGGCCTATAGTGTACCTCCATTTGCCATAGACTGCTTTGGGCTCATACTGTACCTCTATGTGCCATGGATGTTTTTTGGGGGCCCATAACATACCTCCATATGCTACAGACTCCTTTGGACACATAGTATACCTTTGTGTGACATAGGCTTCTTTGGGCGAATACTATATCCCCATGTGCATATGGAGTCCTAAGAGCTCATACTGTGCCTCCATATACCTACAGACTACTTTATATTCATACAAGCCTCCCAAGATGGGTGAATGGAGTATATTGTTATTATATGCAAGAGTTATGCAGTATTGCTGGATGTGCAAACCTTGTGTTTTTTGCTGCATTTGCGGAGCAATGGCAGCCTCCATTTTTGTTGTGCACTATTTCACCCATCTTACCCAAGCCTTTTTAATTAGACCGTATAGCTTGGTATCCTACTTGACCTGGTTTCATTTGCAGGCTTAGACCCAAAGAGAGGCATCTGCTACATGTAGTAAACCCAGCTTTCCCAAGTCCCTTTATTTAGACCATATAATGTTCTGTGCGTGACCGTGTCACAGAGAAAAGTCAACCAGAACATCCGGCCCTCCTCTCTTGCTGATGCAATGGTTGACGTGCTGTTCTGAAACATGATATGAAGCCATGTACTCTGAATGGAATGGCAATAACTGATTCATAGAATGGTAGAGTTGGAAGGGACCTCCAGGGTTATCAGGTCCAACTCCTTGCTCAGTGCAGGATCACTAAATCATCCCAGACAGATATTTGTCCAGCCTTTGTTTGTAGACTTCCATTGAAGGAAAACTCACCACCTCCCGTGGTAACCTGTTCCACTCATTGATCCCCCTCACTGTCTAATATCTAATCTGTGTCTCCTCCCTTTCAGTTTCATCCCATTGCTTCTAGTCTTTCCTTGTGCAGATGAGAATAGGGCTGATCCCTCTGCACTGTGACAGCCCTTCAGATATTTGTAGACAGCTATAAAGTCTCCTCTCAGCCGCCTTCTTTTTTGCAAGCTAAACATTCCCAGATCCTTTAACCGTTCCTCATAGGACATGGTTTGCAGACCGCTCACCATCTTGGTAACTCTTCACTGAACTTGCTCCAGTTTGTTGAGGTCTTTTTTTAAAGTGGGGTGCCCAGAACTGGACACAGTATTCCAGATGAGGTCTGACTAAGAAAGAGTAGAGGGGGATAATGATGTCACGTGATCTAGACTCTATGCTTCTATTAATACATTCCAGAATTGTGTTGACCTTTTTTTGCTGCTGCATCACGATGTTGACTCATGTTCAGTCTATTATCTATTAGTATAACCAAGTCTTTTTCACATGTGCTGCTGCTTAGCTCAATTCCTCTCATTCTGTATGTGCTTCTTTCATTTTTCTTGCCCAGATGTAGGACTTTGCATTTCTCCTTGTTAAATACCATTCTGTCCACCTTTTTCCCTTTTTTGAAGATAGGCACAACATTTGTCCTTGTGTACTCTTCTTGGACTGTTCTTGTTCTCCAGGAATTTTCAAAGATTACTGCTTGAATTCATTTAAGTTAGCCAGGTTTTCCCTCACCATCTCTCTGCTTATAGCTAGCCTGCATTCGTTTATTCCCCCAATAGCGCAGGGAAGATCAGTTGATGTTACATTTACTTTCTGATAGAAAACAGATACAAAATAGGAATTTAAAAGTTCAGCCTTCTCAACAGCATTTTAAAGCAATTCACCATTTTTATCTTGTAAGCATCCTATAGCATCTTTGACTTTTCTTTTGCTTTTGACATACCCCCAAAATTCTTTTTTATTGCTTTTGGCCTCTCTTGCAAGCCTCAACTCATTATCAGCTTAAGCTATTCTGACACTTGCCCTACAGTTTCTGCAGACCGCATTATATTCTTCTTTAGATATTCCCCCCTCTTTCCATTTGATAAACATATTTTTCTTCCTTTTTAACATATGTGTAAGTTCTGTGTTCATCCTTCCTGGTCTCTTTAAATGCTTCCCATTCTTCCTTCTTTTATGGATTGTTAACGATTGTGCTTTGATAATCTCATTTTGCTAAATTTTCCAACCTTCTTGGATACTTCTGTCCTTAAGAACATCCAGCCATTGAATCCTTTCTACCGTCTTTCTAGGTTAATTAAAATCTGCCTTTCTGAAATCCAACCTTGAGGACTGAGTCTTCTCAGGTCTTCCTCCCCTTGTTATTCAAAATTCAAGGATAGCATATTCACTGCCTCCTAAGGTTCCAGCCACCCGTAGTTCCTCAACCATTCCCTCCCTGTTGGTAAGAATTAGGTCCAAGATAGCAGATCCCCTTGATTTATTTTCTACTTTTTGAAAGATAAAGTTGTCAGCAAGAGCGGATAAGTATTTGTTGGATCCATTACTTTTGCCTGAGATTCCCAGCAAATAAAATAAATCTTGTTATTTGTATAGAGCCAACGTATTCCGCAGTGCTTTCAGGTAATTTATTTATTACCCACCACCTACTCATTATTACCTACTCATTTTACCTACCTCAGAAGGATGGAAGTCTGAGTCAATCTTCAGCCGGCTACCTGAACCATGCAACCTTCAGGTTGTGAGCAAGAGCTTAGGACTGCATTTCTGCTGCCTTAACACTGCGCCACACGAGGATAGATGTCTGGATAGTTAAAATCTCCCATGATCACTATGTTGTACCTTTTTGAGAACTTGGCCATCTGATGTAGAAAGAGTTATCCATATCTTCTGCTTGTCCAGCGGCCTATAGTAAATGCCTACAATGGTGTCCTTTCTGTTGTTCTCTCCTTATATTCTTACCCAAACAGTTTCTACAGAACTCCCAGCTCTGAAGCTTGAATCTCTGTGGAGATGAATGTTTTCCTAACATACAACACAACACCTCCTCCCCTCTTTTTTGGTCTTTTTCTTATATATAAATTGTATCCTTCAAATCATGTGTCATTCCACCAAGTTTCCGTGATGCCTATGACATTATATTTCTCTTCCTGTGTTAGGAGCTCCAATTCTCCTTGTTTGTTTCCCATGCTCTGTGCATTTGTGTAAAAACATTTTAGTTTGTGATCGGTGTCTCTTATGCTGCCTTTAGACAGAATGATTATTGTTCAGAAAATCGAGCAAACGAGCGAAGCTGAACGACAATAGTGCAGTTTAAACACGAGCCGACGGCTAGACGACAAACGAGAATCGTGTCCTTCTCGTTCATCATTCAGTTTCAGCCAGCATAAAAATCATTGTCGACTCGTTGGCTTCTTGTTGCGTTTAAACACTGATAGGAAAGTGAAGCACCAAACGATAAGTGAATGAGAAGTTCATAATTTCCAATGATGATTTGCCTGTCTAAACAGGCTGCATGACCGCCAACGAGCTGGTGATGATGTCACTAGTTGCTTGCTGAGGCAAATGATAAAGTCTGTGTTCTTTTTTTCGACTTCTAATAACGAGGTTCTCAAATGTATTAATTAGCTGTATATTTTTGCTTCGCCTTTCACTTCCCTTCCCATATTGTTCTAGTTTAAAGCTCTCCTGATGTGTGATTCAAGGAGAGTAGGATCACGAGACCGGTCGCCAGAATGAGAAAAACCATCAACTTTTTATGTACAAGTGGGGCAAAATCGAATTAGATGGATCTGCAAACTGGAAATCCCCAGCTGTCAGTCATAGCCAGCCTCCCGCTGCAACAGCGGGGGTGCATCGGAGACGCGCGCCCCGCTGTTAACCCCTTCCCTGCCGCGGTCTATGTAGATCGTGGCATGGGAGGGGATCTCAGAGGGAGCGCGCTCCCTCTGTGATGTCACCGGGCTCTCGCGATATAATCGCGAGAGCCCGGCTGGTTGCTATGGCAACAGGACGCCAGACACTGGCGTCCTGCATTGCCATAGCCAGTGATCGCTGTATAAGCGATGAGGCATGTACTGCCCTGCCATGTCTTATCACAGCGATCATCAGTGCTGTACTGTAAGTGCCCCAGAGGGACTCAAATTGTTGAAAAAAAGAAAAGAAAAATGAATAAAAAAGAAAAATGTAAGAAAAAAAAAAGTAAAAAACCCTTTTTTATGCTTTTTCTCATATTAGCATAAAAAAGGGTAAAAAAAATTTAAACCCCACATATTTGGTATTGTCGCGTCCGTAACGATGCAAACAATAAGCTGCACATGCTTTTGAACATGGAAAAAAGCTAATTTTTAGCATTTTGCCTCCCCAAAAACGCAATAAAAGTGATCAAAAAAGCCGTATGTACCCCCAAAATGGTACCAATAAAAACTACAGCTCGTCTCGCAAAAAATAAGCCCTCATAGATCTCCGTACTTAAAAAAATAAAAAAGTTACAGGACTTTGAATGCAGCTATAGAGAAAAAAAAAAGATTTCCAAAAAATTCCACCCTGGAATTCCGCCCCGTGAATTCACCTGTAATCACCCGCGGCATGTTCTATTTGCCAGGGGCGTACACGCGGACAGCTTCCATTGCAGTCAATGGAAGCCATCCATCACGCTATCTTCTGCTGTAGCACAGAGGTAGATAGCGTGAAAACGCTTCCCCGCCCACCGACGCCCGCATCATATGACGCAGCTGTTGCATCATGTGACGCTGTGGGCGTGTGATATGACGCTGCCGGCACTTTACATGACGCTTCCGGCACGTCACATGATACTGCCGGCGCGTCATGCACTGCACTGCGCATGCGCGCCGGCACGGGATGCGGGACGTCGGGGAGCAGATCCAGAGGCGAGTATGGGGTCTTTGGAGGGCACCGTGACGGACTCCGCTGCGGTATTTTGCTTGCGGAGCCAGTCACGGCCATGGGCACTAGGCCTATGTCTACAGTCCACTAGTACCCCCAGGTCTTTTTCCATATCACTTTTCCCTAGCAGTACCCCATTTGTGTATATTGGTGACATCCGTTTCTCCTGCCCATGTGCAGAACCTTACATTTATCAACATTGAACTTCATTTGCCATTTTTCTGCCCAAGCCCCCGGCTTATCCAGGTCTGTTTGTAGCCGTACATTGTCCTCCATTGTGTTAATTATTTTATATAAATTAGTTTCATCTGTAAATATAGATATTTTGCTGTGCAGCCCCTCTATCAGGTCGTTGATAAATATACAGAATGGGGCCCAATACTGAACCCTGTGGCCCCCCAATAGGAACAGTGGCCCAATCAGAGTACGAACCATTTATTACCACCCTCTGCTCTCTATCTCTGAGCCAATTCTTTACCCAGATGCACGCGTTTTCAGCCAATCCGAGCTGTCTCATTTTATATATCAGCCTATTATGCGGCACGGTGTCAAATGCTTTAGAGAAGTCCAGATATACGAGATCAATAGACTCTCACAGGTCCAGCCTAGAACTTACTTCATCGTAAAAGCTGATCAGATTGGTCTGACATGATCGACCCCTCATGAACCCATGCTGGTGAGGAGTTATTCCGTTGTTTTCCTGGAGGTATTGTACGATGGTGTCTCTCAGAAACCCCTCGAATATTTTTCCAGTTATTGAAGTGAGACTTACCGGCCTGTAGTTACCAGGTTCTTTTTTGGACCCCTTTTTGTAAATTGGAACTACATTGGCAATGCGCCAATCCAGTGGGACAACGCCGGTTTTGATAGTGTCCACAAATATGAGAAATAGCAGCCTAGTGTTTCGTGTGCTGCTGAGACATGTTGGTACCATTGTGAATCCATCAGCACAGCACTCTCAGGGTTAATGATTGAGCTGGCTGGGTGTGGTACTTCCTGCTAGCCAATCCCTTGGATCTGTGCTCACGTATAAACCCAGCTCCTGGTCAGTCTCTGTATGGCCCCTAAGGTGAACAGTCATGAATGCTTGTCTGGTGAGGTTTGCAGTGTGATCTGGTTTATGTCCGTTTGTATGATTAAATTCTGTCAGTTTTGTGTCAGCTTGCTGTGTGAACTCTGTCCGGTTCTGCTGGACTCCTGGTTAGTGTAGGGACTAGCAGTATAACCAGGAGCCGTGAAGTGGCCTCCTAGCTTCTACATATTGTGCAACATGTCAACCAATACCTGGTATTTATATTCAGCTTCCTATCTGTTACTAATGGTTGCATGCTGTATGCTGTGTATTCTGGCTCTGTGTGTCCTGTTGTTCAGTCCCTGTCATGTGGCATGTGAATGCATCCTGTTCTGGTGCGTGGCTCCTAGGATCAGCTAGGGCCCAGATCCGAAGACCGCTGGGCTGCGCTTATTGGGGCAATGTCCTCGTGTAGGTAGGGCCAGGTCTACCTCCCTATAGCCAGGGCTACTTGCATGAATCCAGTGTGTCCCCCTTTGGTCACGATCGTGTGGGCCCCGTGCTTTGCCTGCCCACACGATCGTAACATAATGCCCCCCCACTTACAAAAGGGGGTGCGTTATGTTGTATGCTATATCTTGGCTATGTTGTGCAACATCTGTTAGTATGTTCTATGTTGTGTGCATTATGTGGTGTGCAAACGGTGACCAGTCCAGTGTCTGTGCAGGTGGCCAGACATCAGGTGTGGATAGTCCTGTTCTGAGGATGTTGGTGTTCATACGTACGCTAGACACATTGTGTTTTAGTGTCTGTTGCATGCGGTTGTTGGAGCAAGTTTCCCCGTATTTCCCCGCAGATGGTTTGGACACCTGCTGTTCCTTCCCCTCCTGGCGTTCTGGGGTGGTGCACTCAGTAGGTGTACGGTGACCATGCAAGTGTAGCCACTCGCAGGTTTCTCCTTTGCCTTGGCAGGTGCGGCCTCCGAGCATCTGATTTTGTGTGTGTGGTGCGAGCTGTTGACACCGGCCACAGTTTTCCTTATAGGCCAGATAGGTGTTCTTGCAGTCCTTCCCCTTGTACGGTGGGTGTGGTGGCTCCATACAGCTCTGGTGGCATGCATGTTGTGTCTGAGTTCCTTCTGTCTGTTACCCGTCCTGCGTTATGCAGTCTGTATCTCTGTCCCGAGTTCCGTCCTGCGGCAAGGTGCGCCCAGTGGATGTAATTTGCTGTAGACCCCTGTGCGGGAGGTACCAGTGTGTACTTCCTTCTCCTGCTGACTGGCTGGCGTCCGCATCAGGCCCGTAGTGATAAGTCCTGTTCACGCTATGTCAGTAGGGAGGGCAGACATCTTTCCCCTCTGGATTATGCATATTCTATGCAGGCTACTGTTCGGTGGCCTTTTGGTAGAAGGCGCAGTGGCCCTGCTTAGTAATTTCCTTACTCTCTCCCATCTTGCCATCTTTGCCTTGGTGTCAGGTCCTTTCTAGATAAATCTTGTTCACGTGCGCGGTTTGGAGGAGTTGCATAATTTTTTTTGGTTATGCTTAAAGGGTCCAGAGGCCCCTTTTTTTTTTAAAGGGGAGGTACTGTTACGTGTGCTGCTGAGACATGTTGGTACTATTGTGATTCCAGCAGCACAGCACTATCAGGGTTAAATGATTGAGCTGGCTGGGTGTGGTACTTCCTGCTAGCCAATTCCTTGGATCCGTGCTCACGTATAAACCCAGCTCCTGGTCAGTCTCTGTATGGCCCCTAAGGTGAGCAGTCATGAATGCTTGTCTGGTGAGGTTTGCAGTGTGATCTGGTTTATGTCCATTTGTACGTTTAAATTCTGTCAGTTTTGTGTCAGCTTGCTGTGTGAACTCTGTCCGGTTCTGCTGGACTCCTGGTTAGTGTAGGGGCTAGCAGTATAACCAGGAGCCGTGAAGTGGCCTGCTAGCTTCCACATATTGTGCAACATGTCAACTAATACCTGATATTTATATTCAGCTTCCTATCTGTTACTAGTGGTTGCATGCTGTATGCTGCGTATTCTGGCTTTGTGTCCTATTGTACAGTCTCTGTCATGTGGCATGTGAATGCATCCTGTTCTGGTGCGTGGCTCCTAGGATCAGCTAGGGCCCAGATCTGAAGACCGCTGGGCTGCCCTTATTGGGGCAATGTCCTCGTGTAGGTAGGGCCAGGTCTACCTCCCTATAGCCAGGGCCAGTTGCATGAATCCTGTGTGTGTCCCCCTTTGGTCACGATCGTGTTGCCCCCGTGCTCTGCCTGCCCACACGATCGTAACACCTAGCTATCACATCGCTTAATTCCCTTAGAACCCTTGGGTGTATTCCATCTGGGACTGGTGATTTATCGATTTTAATCCTCTTTAACCGGCTCTGCACTTCCTCCTGTGTTAGGTATGCAATATTTAGCGGGGGGTCGCTTTATTCCCCTGCATCTCATGTGACATTTCCTTTTCGTTCGTGAATAAACTTGAAAAAAAAACCATTTAGTTAAGGCTAGAAGACACACATTGCAATGCCAGCCGAGTAGAAACACCCCAGATTAATAGGTATAATACCAGAAATGCAGGTTATAATCAGAAACCGCCAACTGGACCTGGAACACCTTCAGATAGTCAGACAGAAGAATAACCAGCGTCCTCTGTGAGGAGGAGCCGAAATGTACACAAAACTAATGTTGATTGGCTGGCTGGGCTGTACCACCCCCCAGCCAACCAATCAGCCCATACATAGGCAGAGAATTGCTTCTGTTGCAGTCAGACAGTCAGCATGCACCAAAAGGATCACATTGGTCGGGGCGGACGCTGTGACATCACCCCAGTCCCATTCCCAAGCTGTGGCTGACGGATTTGCAAATGATTCCGAATCAAAATCAGAAATGCAGATTTTAACTCTGTTTTTGATGCGGAAATGCTGCAGATTGGAAAACCTGCAACATTTCCGCTACATGTGAACGTACCCCAAGACTCCCTATTGCGTAACTGCTTGTTGCCGAGCAATTTTCCGTAAAGCTGCAATTTGGCGGCCCCTTGCCATATTCATGACAATCCAAATATCTGTTGCTGCGGTGGATAAATTGCCGAGTTACAAGCTGACTTTTTGGAAGTACAGCGGGTGCAATAACTTTTTTTACTGACACATGGATATATTATATGTGCGCCTCGCAAACTCCAATCTACATTCAGTAAAATAGAAACTTAACATTCAGCGTCTGAGCCCCCAAGAGGCTTCATGCTTCTTCTGCGTCTGACTGTAATTACAGTATATTTCGTCTAAAAATTGGGAGCAAAACAGAGCGACTTCACTCCTCGCGAACGTCTACTGTAGTTTTATAGAAGACCATTTAACTCTGAAGGGAAAAAAAGATGCTTTTCAAAAGGCTCTACTGAAGAAAAAGAATAAAGAAGGTCTAAGGATGGTAAATTGCTGTTGTGCTTCAATAATGACGCTTCTTTACCCCTCAGAAAAAGCGACAACCCAGTATGACTAATGCAGAGGACTGTATGGCGCGCGGCGCTGCTGCTAGGACGACGACTTCTTATATGACTAATGCGGAGGACTGTATGGCGCGCGGCGCTGCTGCTAGGACGACGGCTTCTTATATGACTAATGCAGAGGACTGTATGGCGCGCGGCGCTGCTGCTAGGACGACGGCTTCTTATATGACTAATGCGGAGGACTGTATGGCGCGCGGCGCTGCTGCTAGGACGACGGCTTCTTATATGACTAATGCGGAGGACTGTATGGAGCGCGGCGCTGCTGCTAGGACGACGACTTCTTATATGACTAATGCGGAGGACTGTATGGAGCGCGGCGCTGCTGCTAGGACGACGGCTTCTTATATGACTAATGGGGAGGACTGTATGGAGCGCGGCGCCGCTGCTAGGACGACAGCTTCTTATGTGACTAATGCGGAGGACTGTATGGAGCGCGGCGCTGCTGCTAGGACGACGGCTTCTTATGTGACTAATGCGGAAGACTGTATGGAGCGCGGCGCCGCTGCTAGGTGGAGAGCCGTACAATAATGAGTGTCTGCAGGCAGCAGTGAAGTATGGTGGAGAGCAGTACAATAATGAGTGTCTGCAGACAGCAGTGAAGCATGATGGAGAGTGGTACAAGAATAAGTGTCTGCAGGCAGCAGTGAAGCATGGTGGAGAGCAGTACAATAATGAGTGTTTGCAGGCAACAGTGAAGCATGCTGGAGAGCGGTACAATAGTGAGTATTTGCAGGCAGCGCTGAAGCATGGTGGAGAGCAGTACAATAAATAGTGTCTGCAGGCAGCAGTGAAGCATGGTGGAGAGCGGTACAATATGAGTATCTGCAGGTAGCAGTGAAGCATAGTGGAGAGCGGTACAATAATGAGCGTTTGCAGGCAACAGTGAAGAATGATGGAGAGCGGTACAATAATGAGTGTCTGCAGGCAGCAGTGAAGCATGGTGGAGAGCGGTACAATAATGAGTGTCTGCAGGCAGCAGTGAAGCATGGTGGAGAGCGGTACAATAATGAGTGTCTGCAGTGAAGCATGGTGAAGGCTCCTTATAGGTTTGGGTCTACATTTCAGGAAATGGAGTTGGGGATTTGACAAATGGTGTCCTCAATGCTGAGGAATACAGGCAGAAACTTATCCATCATGTAATATATTCAGGGAAGCGTCTGATTGGCTTGAAATTTATGAATGTTACGTTGTGCTGCTGAGACCTGTAGTAATATGGTTTCTAGCAGCACAGCTACACAGGTGGTGAATGGTTGAGCTGGCTGTGTGTGGTGACTTCCTGCTAGCCAATCTCCTGGGTCTTTGCTCACATATAAACCCTGCTCCTGTCAGTGTCTGACTAGTGTCCAGAGTGAGCAGTCGTGTAACCATGTCCGTTGCAGCTTGCTGTGTGTTTGGTGTTCAGGGTGAGCAGTCATAAATCCTTGTCCGTTGCAGCTTGCTGCGTGTTTGGAGTCTTGCTAGTTCATGTCCGTTTGCACGTTTATTCTCTGTCAGTTTTGTGTCAGCTTGTTGTGTGATCTGTGTCCTCTCCTGTTGCAGCTTGCTGTGTGAACTGTGTCTGGTGCTGCTGGACTCCTGGTTAGTGTAGGATCTAGCAGTATAGCCAGGAGCCGTGAAGTGGCCCACTAGCTTCCATGTTTTGTACAAAATGTCAACTAATACCTGGTATTTATATATAACTTATCATCTGTTACTAGTGGTTGCATTTTGCCTGCTATATGCTGTGTTTTCTAGCTCTGTGCGTCTTCTTGTTGTGTCCCTATCATGTGGCATGTGTATGTATCCTGTTCTGGTGTGTGGTCCCTAGGATCAGCTAGGGCCCAGATCCGAAGACCGCTGGGCCATCCTTTATTGGGGCGATGTCCCTGCTTAGGTAGGGCCATGTCATCCTCCCTTGTAGCACAGGGCCAGTTGTTTGAAACCCGTCTGTATCCATCCAATCTTTGTCTAGGATTACATGAAGAGATAGAAGGATTGGAGCGAGCAGATATCCACAGAAGATCTGTGCTTCATTCTCCAAGATGTCTGGAAGAACCTCTCTGCAGAGTTTCTTCAAAAACTGTGTGCAAGTGTAACTAGAAGAACTGATGCTATTTTGAAGGGAAGGGCTGTCGCACCAAATATTGGTGAGATTTAGATTTCTCTTTTTTTCAGTCACTTTGCATTTTGTTAACTGACAAAAATAAAACTATTAATTATTTTTCAGAGCATTCTTAAGGCGCATTTACACGGAGCGATGATCGCTCAAACGACATTGTGAGTGACAGCTTTGAGCGATCATTTTGCATAAACTATTAAGTAACTACTCAGCTACTTAATAGCTATTTAGAGTGCAAATGAAGCCCTTAGCTGAAAGCAGTTAATAGCCCGAGGGCTTTTATCTGCATTCGGTTCCTTTGTTCTCTGATGGGAAACAATGCTATCAGCACATTCCGCGGAGAACTCAGCGTGCGGTCCTGATAAGGCCGAATGACAATTTTTAGGTGGGCCTGAATTTAACGATCAGCTAGCAGTGCACGAAAAGTGCACAATGGCCGTGTGTTTAGATGCAACGATGATCGCTCAAACAATCGCTTTTTAGTGATTTTTGAGCGATCATTGCTCCGTGTAAATGGGCCTTCACATTGCAGCATTTTTTCCACACCCGCCTACAACGTTTGCAAAGTACTAACAATTCAGATAGCTGATAAAAGCCAATTCTGGTACAACTCCTTTAAATGGGACTAAATCATAGAAATGACATGTGACAGATGACTGTGGCATCACGGCTGAAGAATTCCCTACAGCGCTCCCCCGAGCACTGTGCCCACCTCCAACAGCTGATCAGCAGGGGTCCTAGGAGTTGTACCTCTCATTAATCTGATATTGATGGCCTATCCTAAGGAAAGACCACCAATACTTAAGTCTCGTATAACCTCGTTAAAGGGGTTTCTAACTTCCAATACAATCTGAGCTAAAATAGCAATAAATGAGAATATAAATAAAATGTGTTATCTTTCTCCCTAGTAGTAACGGCATCCATAGTGACATCACCATGGCAACTAGCTGTTGTAGTCACATGCCATAACCTGGTGCTGTAATGGCAAGTGGCAGAGAACTCCGGAGATATGTGATATGGGCCACATTTTAAACTTTAAACAACAGTCATAAAAAAATCAAGTTAACATTTGCAGTACAATAATGAGTGTCTGCAGGCTGCAGTGAAGCATGGTGGAGAGCGGTACAATAATGAGTGTCTGCAGGCTGCAGTGAAGCATGGTGGAGAGTGGTACAATAATGAGTGTCTGCAGGCAGCAGTGAAGCATGGTGGAGAGCGGTACAATAATGAGTGTCTGCAGGCAGCAGTGAAGCATGGTGGAGAGCGGTACAATAATGAGTGTCTGCAGGCAGCAGTGAAGCATGGTGGAGAGCGGTACAATAATGAGTGTCTGCAGGCAGCAGTGAAGCATGGTGAAGAGCGGTACAATAATGAGTGTCTGCAGGCAGCAGTGAAGCATGGTGGAGAGCGGTACAATAATGAGTATCTGCAGGCAGCAGTGAAGCATGGTGGAGAGTGGTACAATAATAAGTGTCTGCAGGCAGCAGTGGAGCATGGTGTAGAGTGGTACAATAAGGAGTGTCTGCAGGCAGCAGTGAAGCATAGTGGAGAGCGGTACAATAATGAGTGTCTGCAGGCAGCAGTGAAGCATGGTGGAGAGCGGTACAATAATCAGTGTCTGCAGGCAGCAGTGAAGCATGGTGGAGAGTGGTACAATAATGAGTGTCTGCAGGCAGCAGTGAAGCATGGTGGAGAGTGGTACAATAATAAGTGTCTGCAGGCAGCAGTAAAGCATGGTGGAGAGCGGTACAATAATGAGTGTCTGCAGGCAGCAGTGAAGCATGGTGGAGAGTGGTACAATAATAAGTGTCTGCAGGCAGCAGTTAAGCATGGTGGAGAGTGGTACAATAATAAGTGTCTGCAGGCAGCAGTTAAGCATGGTGGAGAGTGGTACAATAATAAGTGTCTGCAGGCAGCAGTGAAGCATGGTGGAGAGTGGTACAATAATAAGTGTCTGCAGGCAGCAGTTAAGCATGGTGGAGAGTGGTACAATAATAAGTGTCTGCAGGCAGCAGTTAAGCATGGTGGAGAGTGGTACAATAATAAGTGTCTGCAGGCAGCAGTTAAGCATGGTGGAGAGTGGTACAATAATAAGTGTCTGCAGGCAGCAGTGAAGCATGGTGGAGAGTGGTACAATAATAAGTGTCTGCAGGCAGCAGTGAAGCATAGTGGAGAGTGGTACAAAAATGAGTGTCTGCAAGCAGCAGTGAAGCATGGTTGAGAGCGGTACAATAATGAGTGTCTGCAGGTAACAGGGAAGCATAGTGGAGAGTGGTACAAAAATGAGTGTCTGCAAGCAGCAGGGAAGCATGGTGTAGAGTGGTACAATATGAGTATCTGCAGGGAGCAGTGAAGCATAGTGGAGAGCAGTACAATAATGAGTGTTTGCAGGCAGCAGTGAAGCATGGTGGAGAGCGGTACAATAATGAGTGTCTGCAGGCAGCAGTGAAGCATGCTGGAGAGCGGTACAATAATGCGTATCTACAGGCAGCAGTGAAGCACGGTGGAGAGCAGTACAATAAGGAGTGTCTGCAGGCAGCTGTGAAGCATGGTGTAGAGCGGTACAATATGAGTATCTGCAGGTAGCAGTGAAGCATAGTGGAGAGCAGTACAATAATGAGTGTTTGTAGGCAGCACTGAAGCATGGTGGAGAGCGGTACAATAATGAGTGTCTGCAGGCAGCAGTGAAGCATGGTGGAGAGGGGTACAATAATGTGTCTGCAGGCAACAGTGAAGATAGAGTTATTGGGATACGAAACCCTTTTAAATAATGAAACATTAAAAAAAAACAAAAAAACGGATTTTGCTAAATGATACATTTAAAAGTCCAATTTATTCGCATCAGGATGGTGGACAAATGACGTATTTTCTCAATATGGAAGGCGCCATCTACGATGCTCACCCTCTACTGCATACCGCACGAATTACCAAAGAACAGTGGCGGAAAGAAACAACAACTGCTCTGAGGACATTGCCGACTGTCACTTTGTAAGTCTCTACTCGACAGAAAACATTCTGATAGACAAGTATAGGAGGCGGATGCCATAAACTGTAAAGAGGTCACTTTGTATTCTTAAAGGGAAGCATGGCACAGACACTGGCACATACCCATCACTGCTACTGCAGGAAACCTGTCACATACTAGCATCAAAACCCTACAAAGCATCAAAGTTTTCCCGAAAACTCAATAGTTTCTATGTTATTTTCCTTCTTGCTGCAGCAGTCACCTCGGCACAGCGGGGGAGTCACGTCTCTCCTGCAAAATGAAATGATTCAATCCACCTCACTGGGCTGTGTACGGCTCTGTGTGTCTCCAAGATAACATCAGCTGATTTAACAAGTTCTGCTCACCTCCAGCCTGACTAGTCCCATCGCTGCGACCCCTGCTTACCTCTACATTACCCTACTTCAACCTACCACACACGCGGGAGATGCGTCTACGGCAGCAAAGGGCTCGTCTTCTATCTTTGGTGATATTTTTTGCATTCGTTGCATTCTACCTTTCATCTCTTGCCTCATCGGTGCAGGACATGCGGATAACACTACAGAAAGAAGCCAATAACAGATAAGTTCTCCATGACAATTTGGACCAATCTGAATTAGTTGTCCAGAGGCCCGCACTCACAGTCAATCGATTGTATCTGGACCTGCAGCTCATTTTGATTTTAGCCCCAATTAGTTGGATGGGTCTCAGCTACAGTAGTAGGCAAAGCCAAGTGTAAGGAGGCATCACTGCATCTGGTACAACAATGAAGGGCCCATGGCACACCAGCAAGGCCATTTGTGTTACCGTCCAAGGATTGGGCTCCCACCAATCATGCACCATTTGTCCTGCCAATTCAAAGGTTGCACTCCCGGCAATAATGCATTATTTGCTATGCCAATGCCAGGATCAAACTCCTGCCAATCGTACATCATTTGTGCAGTTGGTCCCAAGGTTGGGCTCCCACCAGTCATGCATCATTTGTTCTGCCGATTCAAAGGTTGGACTCCTGCCAATCATACATCCTTTGCTCTACCGATGCTGGGATCAAACTCCTGCCATTCATACGTCATTTGTGCGGTTTATCCCAAGGGTGGACTTCCGCCAATCATACATCATTTGTTTTGCCAATTCCAGGGTTGGACTCCCGCCAATCATACATAATTTGTGCTGCTTGTCCCATGGTTGGACTCCCACCAATCATACATCTTTTGTTCTGTTTATTCCTAGATGGGAATCCCACCAATCATGCATTATTTGTTCTGCCGATTCAAAGGTTGGACTCCCACCAATCATACATGATTTGCTCTACCGATGCTGGGATCAAACTCCTGCCATTCATACGTCATTTGTGCAGTTGATCCCAAGGTTGGACTCCCACCAAACAAAAATCATGTGTTTTGCCGATTCCAGGGTTGGACTCCCGCCAATCATACATAATTTGTGCTGCTGGTCCCATGGTTAAACTCCCACCTACATACATGATTTGTTCTGCCGAATCCAATATTGGACTCCCACCAATCATATATCATTTGTTTTGCCCAATCTTGGGCCGAACACCCACCAATTATACACTGATGGTTAATCTCCCTATTACTTTCTTTTCATGGAGATATATGCAAGTTCTCAGACGGCTACTAGTTGTCCTTGAAAATGAAGTTGTCTTTGGTTCCATGCAATCTTGACGAAGAATTAAACTGAATTGCAGATTTCGGTTATAGTACCCTCATTCCTATCCTTTATGGCGTCCTGCTTCGCTGCTGGCCATAAGACATTGGTGTGAAGAAGTTATCAAACAATTGATTCTCCAGGTAATGTGAGTAGAACTGAGGCAGAAAAACAGTGGCACAATGGGGTTTATGGTAGTAATGAAGGTCTAGTAGTCATAGAACCACTAGTTTTGGCAGCACATCATTGTTTACAGAGGGTTGTCTGCTGCCAACAGCCAATAATTTTTGGCCCGCATGACCCCCCAACAAACTAGCAATCCTCTGTTGGTTGATGGCCGATACCTTCACATGGGGTAACGATTGGGCAGTCAACGTATAGCCGGAAAATCATTTCCAATTATCAGCCCGTGTAAAAGACCCTTAACTAGAAGCTCCTGGTCCCTTGATGCAAAGTATGCCAGAAGACTATGACGCCTCATCTACACTCATGGGCGCCTTTAAGGTCCAAGATCCGGTGAGGCTACAACCTAATCTTCCACCCTTGGCAAACAGGCAAGTTCTTTAGTGTGTAGATCACAAACGGAAGAACTTACAAGAGAAAGAATTTATAACCATGGCATCCAAAAGCCTTCTCGAATAGGAAAGTGCATCAGTGTCCATGATCTTTTGTCCGCAAACTAGATCCATCAGATTCTACGCAAGCAACACAAAAGTTTCCCAGCCTACAGAAGTCTTATCTTTGGGAGCACTTTGTGTCCTCATTCATCATAATACCTAGTTTATTTATCATAGGTTACATTGTCAGGTGAATGAACTCGGTAAATGTCAGTGTTTTTCAGCAAGCGGCGGCTTCTAGGTGCTGGAAAACAAGCATGACATTTCTGAAATGATCGGGAGCCCAGAAAATGCAGTGAGATGAGAACCGCTCCACCAGCAGAGAACCATTAATTATAGGAACCGGTGAACACGGGCAGCATGAACTCTACAGGATGAACTCTCTAATAATGAGAGTGATTGTAAAGAACTTACTGGCGCCCATCCAGCGCTGTCTTGTAGGGCCGGCCATGGCAGCTGCCGAGAGCTCTACGGATGAAGGATGCCGGAGGTCAGGATGCGTGTCCCTTAACCTCTTATTGCCCCAGCCGGTTTGGGCTTTTATGATGCAGCAGTTTTTTTTTTCTGCATTCCTCCTTGCCTTCCGAGAATCCTAACCTTTTCATTTTTCCATTGACGTTGCCGTATGAGAGCTTTTTTTGTTGCGAGATAATGTATTTTTTTAATGGCACCATTTTGGGTTGTACATAATGTATTGAAAGGATGTATGAGTATTTCAGGGCGAAGGCAATTGGAAAAGTAATAGCGGGATAAATTATGTTTAATTTATTCTTTTGCACAATGGAAACAGTTTTTAAAAAAGTCATTTGTTTTTGTGTCATATTCTGAGAGCCATAACGTTTTATTCGCCGCTGACAGAGCTGCGTGAGCTCGTTTTTTTTTTTTGCAGAACAATCTGCATATCTTCATTCGTAACAGTTTTGGGGGACATATGATGTTTTGATCACTTTTTATTCAATTTTCGGTAGGTGAGATGAACAAAAAACAGCAATTCTGACATGTTTTTTAATTGCTCTTCTTATTGTATTCACCTTGTGTCTTAAGGTACATTTAGACGAGCGTGTTTACGTACGTACATACGTGCGCACATTACCACGTGTCTATTAGAACCATTGGTTCCTTTTCCTGTGTTCACATGTCCGTGTTTTACAGGCGTGCAAATGTGCGCACCTGAAAAAAATACGACATGCTTGCACCAAATAGGTCAGTGGTGAGTGTCAATATTCCCCACGGGGAGTCCCCTCATCACTGAACACTGTGACAGCACTTTAACAGTGTTCAGTGACAAGGGGACTCCCTGCGGGGAGTAAAGAATCCCCTGCCACAGCTGTGGCAGAGGATTGCAAAGCTCTCTGATTGATTTCAATGGGGCCGCCTCATTGAAAGCAGTTGGATGCCGGCACCCCCGCAGTGATTTTTGGGAAAGGGCTTTAAATATAAGCCCTTCCCTGAAAATCAATCCTAGTTGTAGTAAAAAAAAACCATACTTACCTCTCCGCCGCTGCCGGGGCTCAGGCACGTCTAGCCGCTTGGGTCCCGTCACTGTAATGAAGTTCTTTCAGCAATGTCTCTCGGACATGTCAAAAGTTTCACAGAAGTACAGTTACTCTTTAAATAATGACTTTATATTTAGAGATGCTACAAACGTGGCAATACCAAATGAATGCAGCTTATTTGAATTGTTTTTATTTTCTATATAACATTTATACTTCATTTACACTTTTCTTTACTTTTTTTCCTTTGTTCTACCAGGAGACTTGAATACGCAAAATACTACACCGCAATACTTTAATAGGCAGGGTCTAATGGGAGTTCAAAGATGGAGGACTCAGGGGCCAGCAATAGGTCACTCACTAGCTGTAATAGAAGTCCATCAGCACCTGGTGATTGGATCGCAACTGACGGCTTAACATAAGGACCGGTGAAGACAACCCGGTACCCCTCCGTAGAGTCCAGTTGCATCATTCATGACACTACTGCAAACAAAGCTGATGGTGGGTGGATGTCAAAGGAATGGGTGTCGTGAGACCAAATTCCTTCAGCCAAGTGCCTGGAATTGGTTCAGGCAGACACAGGGGCCTGTAACGATGGTGCCAACTGGATGGCGGACAACTAAACAATTGGAGCTGCTCGTACTTGTCAGACAATTAGACAATCCTTTCTACTGGCAGTTTGTCAAGGGCATCCTGAGCCTATTCACCTTGTGTGCATGCCCTCACGCATCCACTGGTCCCAACACCTCCTAACAGTCTGGTCAAAATGCCCCAGGTGTCGGACAGTTCATTGATACGACCATACAACTTCTCACATCCCAATAACGCGCCCCTCTACTCTGGTAACGGGGTGAAATCTCTTCTCTGTGTCGTAGAGGCGTCTAGTGGTCAACAAGCTCTACAAGTGGAAGAAGAGGTCAGTACACACAAGGGGCTTCCGAGAGCCTCTTATAGGCCAGGGGGGGAACCACTTTTAGGGCCTCCAGTGACAAGACCGTTCATCTAATCACCACAACTCTCATCATTTGCATATCTGAGATGTAACTGCATGCCAAGTTTTCCATAAAAACAACTTCTTCTACTGGCTTGATATGTTTGACGGGTGTATTTCATCATGTGAGAACCCTTTTAACTTAACTTTGGGAGCAGAATGGTTATGGTTACTGCACTCAGCTCCTCAGATTGTAGTCTAGTCTGCTTCAACATCTCCCTAATTTCACCATGTAACGCTTATTATGACTCTTTGTTGTTGACCTGACGGCAGGAGTCTGTTACGCTTCTGTCAGGTAATTTTACACTTTTCTGCTTGCAGCTGATGTCCTTCGCATGTTCTTGACTATCATCTTGCCTACCATTCTGTACCAAAGCAAACTGCTCCTCAAATCCTTGATCTTCAGCTTGTTTAATGCATACTGTAGTTGTTTTCAGTTGATACTCCCAAATAGTTCGACCGCCAGTGTTCCCCACTCCATTGACTCCCCCAAAATTAAAGGAGTATAAGTTGTAAAATTCATTCCAAAACCTGGTTCTGGTTACTGGCTGCCATCGTCTACTCCATGGCAGCCAGCAGGGAAGACTCTCAAGGAAGAAAGAATTAAGTTTATCAAACACACTAGATAGTTGCCAGCCCAACCCATGTGACACCCCTGAGAACATGCATGCTTGTCGAACCACATGCTTATTTCAATGGGAAGAAACACATTAGAATCCTTTTAAACAGGTTGACAAATCCTTCAGATTCCCGCGATCAGTGAGAATATCAATCATTGTCTTTTAGTGTAAAAGCAGGCACAGACTGAACAACGAATGATACTTTGTTTATATCATTCAGTTTATGCATGCCTAAAAACCGAATGATGAATCAGTCCATGTAAACAGGCAGTAACTCATCTATGACTAACTGCCTGTTTACTGTGAATGGAGGTGAGTGGACCAGAACGATCCCCGGCCCGCTCCACCTCCATTCACTGAGGGATGATTGTTCCTGTGTAAAAGAACAGGAAAGATCATGGCTGGGACAACCTGTTGGGCATCTGCTCCGGACAGGTCATCCCATGCAAAAAGACCCTTAGCCATTGCCAGACACCTTTCAGCATCTTCCTTGAGAGTCAGTTGGTCAATCCCGAATTTGGTAGGTTGGCTGTTATCTAAGAATGGCTTTACATGGGACAACTACTAGTCGCTCAATAGAACGAATGTAAACAACAACTGTTCTATGTACACATGGCCAACAACTGGGTGACAAACGAACACTCATCCACTAGTCGCTTGCTGGTTGAGTATTACCATCTGGTGTGAACAGGTAATCGTGGTCTTCCAATGACTAGCCAACAACTAGTAGGAAGGTGTGCGCTTGTTGGGTGTGTGCCTCCTGCCTGTTTTTCGAACATTTTGCCCTTCCCTTAACACTCATCGGTTCCCGAAAACACATTAATATGTGCGAGTGATCCTCGACTTACAGTTTCTGTCTGGTTTTAGTATCTTGCAGGCTCTATGCTGGTTGGGCCCTCAAGGAAACACTCAATGCCGGCAGACTCATTGTCCTTGCCTACAAGTATTTACTTTGTTTAGCTCATCTGTTATCAGAGGTAAATGAAAAGGAAATACATGTATGAATAGGCTCAAACGGAAAAAAAACAAAGTCCTTGCCGTCAGGAAGAACGAGAGGCCGCAGCATTGACTGCTCAGTTGAACCAACGAGGGCGAGGAGCAGTGAGTGTTCACTTGAACACCACTCGAAAGTATTTATGTGCATTCAGTGGACTAGACAACCAACGGATGTTCTTGGGGAAGAGTGAACATTTTTAATACACGCACACCAAAGAACCTCACACCCCCCAACTAGTTGACAAACTATATTTCGACCCACGTCAATGCTTCCAACAGTTCATTCAGCAGTCGTGAAATTGAAGAATTGCTCTGTGCAAAAGCATACAAACAGCAGTTGTTCGTATGCTTTAGAGTCCACTCCAGGCGACTATTCAGACCACAGTTGCCCGTGTAAAACCGCCCTAATCTGTGCTGTCGCCTTTATCGGGATGGAAGGTAATTCTAGCAGCAGGTATAAACCTAATTTGTAGTCTTCAGAAGATGCAGATATCACTTAACGGGCTATTCCCATTTTGGATATGTCATAAATGTCTGATAAACGCATGTGCCACCTCTGGGACTGGCACATATTACTAGAATGAGGGTACCTCAACCTTGTTTTGGCTTCTGATGTGGCTGCCTTAGTGCAGAATACGGAAACCATTTCTCTTCATTCAATTCCAAGGTACGCAAAAAGTTTACTGCGCGAAGGGCAAAAGTTACCAAAAAGTTGCCATCTTTCAAAAATAATATTGAGACAGGGGAGGTGCAACAGTCACCCCGCTTGGTGCCTGACGGCACTCAACATCCCCACCCCTTCAATATCTAAAGATGAAAGCAGGGGCGTAACTATAGAGGGTGCAGGGGATGCGGTTGCACCTGGGCCCAGTAGCCTTAGGCCTCATGTCCATGGGCAAAAGAAGAATTAAAATCCGCAGCGGATTTTAACTCTTCTCCTGCCCGCGAATCCGCATCCCATAGGGATGCATTGACCACCCGCGGGTAGATAAATACCCGCGGATGGTCAATAAAAGTGATTTTAAAAAAAATGGAGCATGAAAAAATCTGGACCATGCTCCATTTTCATGCGGGTCTCCCGCGGGGACGACTCCCGCGGGCTTCTATTGAAGCCTATGGAAGCCGTCCGGATCTGCGGGAGACCAAAATCGGAATTTACTCACCTGCTCTGGATCTTCCCTTCGCCGCGGCTTCATCTTCTCTCCATCGCGGCCGGATCTTTTTTCTTTGGGGCGGCGCATGCGCGGGGCACGTCACCGACGTGCCATGCACATCCGCTGGGCCGAAGAAAGAAGATCCGTCCGCGACGGAGAGAAGATGAAGCCGCAGCGAAGGGAAGATCCGGAGCGGGCGAGAGGTGACTTAATTCTTATTTTTATGCCTCATGTCCGCGGGGCAGGAGGGACCCGCTACGGTTTCTCCATGGAGAATTCGTAGCGGACCTGATTTTCCCCGTGGACATGAAGCCTTAGGGGTCCATAAGGCCTCTCTTCTCCATATAGTGAGCCCAGTACAGGGGCCCTGTTACAGGTTTTGCATTGGAGCCCAGAAGCTTCACGTTATGGCTCTTTGCAGCATGGTTTAGGTATGGGTACAGGTACAGATGGAGGGCGGGCCCAAGCTCACGTTTTGCATCAGGGCCCCTGAGCCTTTAGTTATGCCCCTGGATAAAAGTATTATAAATGAAATATATGGTAAGTGTTGGCCCTTCTACAGGTGCTATAATTTGGGCCCAGAAGCTTCAAGTTGTATCTCCGCATGGAGATAAAGTAGTTAAAGCAATAAATCTTATGAAGGAACAGCTCAGGTCTGATCCTGTGATATAAATTGCTTCGACCGAGCCTGAACATAGCTTAAAATGCACAGTAATATATTCTGTTGAGCCAGGCCATTAAAAAATTGTTTAAAGTCTCGTGTAGAACGCAATGGGAAAAAAAAGTGGCTATTCATCAGATTTTATATTGTTCATCCAACAAAGCAAACACGTAATAATACCCTGACAAACGGGCCAGGAAGGTAAAATTAATAAGAAAACACCATAAAACGAGCAAAAAACAAAACAAACAGAACAAGCGGTTACTTAGAATGTGACTATGATTAATGGCGCTCTTGGGACTTCTTCGGAACACGCGGTCCTTATAGCAGCCACTTTTTTCACCATTTATTTATTAGCTTAAGAAAACCACACATACATTTAGAAAATTACAAGGTGCCAAGTCGTAATTTGTAGGGAAGGTTCTAAGTAAACATTGTGTACTACTAAGATACAATATATGGTTCTTCCATAGAGGACTGCATCATTAGCATTAAAGGAGAACTCAAGATCTTCTTATGAAGTCACTTCTTGGCCCAGGCCACCATGTGAAGAGTGTTTTTCCAGAATGTCTTGGCTTCCATCTGAAGTCTTCAGGTTTCTCTATGGTTTCTTGTCTTATATGTATCCTTCTTGCAGCTAGTCATCTTTTTCCAATTTTGACTTCTTTAAAAACTCCTTAACAGCATCATAATGGATATAACTATCATGGCAAGCCAGGAAGGAGTATGGAATGAGCTAATAGCCACTGGCAAAGGCCGCAGTAGAAGCTAGTTCAAATTGTGTCTGTTTAACTGCTTAAATCCAGTGGTCAATGCTGGCCACGGCATCTAAGTAGTTAGTCGGAGGGTCTACCTTCAGAGCTCCATCGCTTTCTCCATGGGGCCTGTGGCAGGGCTTAAAGGGGTTGTGCTAAATTATAAAGTTATCGCCCATTCATAGGATAGGAGATAACTTTATGATCGGTGGGATCGGAACCCTGCGATCCCCACCAATCCCGAGAACAAGGTTCGATCAAGTGGAGTGGTGGTCACGCACGTGCACCGCTACTCCTTTCACTTCATTATCAGCACCGGAGATTGCCAAAACGCTTGAATTCCATAATATCTGCGCGGTCATTGAAGTGAACAAAACGGTGGCATGCCTTCATGACCTCTTTTCCATTCACTCGAAAACTCACCAGACCCCTGTTGTCAGCATCGGTGGGGTGTCCCAGCGGTCAGATTCCCACCAAACATGCAGTTATCCCCTATGCTGTGGATAGCAGATAACTTTATAACTTTGCACAACCCTTTTAATAGGATGTTATCAAAGGCATAATATAGTGCTACAGCAATACTAAAATACTGCAGTATATTGTGTAATAATCACAGGCACTGCTCAGCTGTCATTCAATGGCAGAGGGCTGCCTGTGATTGGCTGAGCGCTCAGCCAATGAGACCAGCGCTTTCTGGGGGCAGGGATTTTTCAATCCCCTGCCTCCAGAACATGGGAGAAGACTGCATTGTCGGACAGAAGAGCCGGACGGCTCTTTTAGGGGAGTAGAATTTTTTTTTTTTACTTTTCTTCACAGCTATGGATGTTTTTCAGGGAAGGGCTTATATTTCAAGCCCTTCCCCGAAAATCATCACTGTGGGGGTTGCCTGCAACTCACTGCTTTCAATGGAGCTGCAGTAGTGCTGACCCCATTGAAAGCAATGGGATAGCATCACAGACTTCTGCCACAGCTGTGGCAGAGGATTCCGTCATCCCCGCGGTCACAGCTATGCAACATCACAGATTTTTTTCTCTGCGCTGCGAGGCTTGAGGGTAAAAATCGCAAATGAGTATAAAACCATTAAAGATCATTATTTCATAATCATCGCTCTCGCATCGCAAGAAAAAATATCGCTAGTGGGTGTCCATCCTTAGGCTTCTCTCAACAATTTAATGTGTATGTGGGAAAACCCGGCAGCAGACACCAGAAGAAAGAAGGATCAGGTATTGTATAAATGATAGATTTTTTTCACTGTGGAGATAAGCTAATGTCAGTGGTGTCTGGGGGTAACTTACCCCCCCAATGACCTAGACAATCCAACTGTGCACAATTGTGGAGGAGTCAGGAGAGCCACTGCTGGAGGAATAAGTAAACACTTCAGATACCAAGAAAGGGTTGTCTAAGCCTATGTTAGAGCAGCTAGGTAAGGAATTACTCTAGTAATGCATTCGACGTTACACAAGACAACAAGACACTTCACAATATCAAGTATTTAAGACTTTAATAACCCGTCTACCAGAAAAAAGTTGAACATTAGTTTTATGCTTTCTGGTGGTAAATGCCCAGCATTCTTCCCCATACAAGGCTTGTTTTCAGCTTCTTGCTACGAGGCGCGTCATGAGGAAGTCTTGCTCATTTCTGTGTAGGAGTCATTTTGTACAGCAGATAAGAACGTTTTTTAATAAACGGCAGCAAGGGAAAAATGCCAGAGACTTAGTCAGAGAAAGGTGTCAGGTCCGTGTAGAACGTGTGGAGATAGATTCCTACCAGTAAAGTCTAGGATCTCATCCTCCCTCAAGGCTCCAGATTGTAACCTTTTCAATATGAGTAATATTATGCAATTAGTATGGATGTATTCATAGAGAAGGTACTTAAATAAGTAGAGTCAGACAGAAGGGACGAGTGACACCGGTGATGGTGTCCACAATCCCAACAAGTACCATCTGTCTATCTGCATCGACTTCATCCAGCACCTATCATGTGGGCTACGATTGTTCGCCTCACCCAAATGCACCAGAAAGTCTATCCTCACACGTTCCCTGAATCTGTACTCATGTTATGCACCCCTGTTTGATGTTTAATCAGGTTCTTCGATATACTGTGCGTTTGGAGTTTCCTTCATTCACTGCTCCAAGCCGCCATGTCCCACGTTGTCTGTTCCACACTGCCTGTTCCAAAGTCTGCCACACGTCGTCTGCTCCAAGTCTGCCACACGTCGTCTGCTCCAAGTCTGCCACACGTCGTCTGCTCCAAGTCTGCCACACGTCGTCTGCTCCAAGTCTGCCACACGTCGTCTGCTCCAAGTCTGCCACACGTCGTCTGCTCCAAGTCTGCCACACGTCGTCTGCTCCAAGTCTGCCACACGTCGTCTGCTCCAAGTCTGCCACACGTCGTCTGCTCCAAGTCTGCCACACGTCTTCTGCTCCAAGTCTGCCACACGTCTTCGGCTCCAAGTCTGCCACACGTCTTCGGCTCCAAGTCTGCCACACGTCTTCGGCTCCAAGTCTGCCACACGTCTTCGGCTCCAAGTCTGCCACACGTCGTCTGCTCCAAGTCTGCCACACGTCGTCTGCTCCAAGTCTGCCACACGTCGTCTGCTCCAAGTCTGCCACACGTCGTCTGCTCCAAGTCTGCCACACGTCGTCTGCTCCAAGTCTGCCACACGTCTTCTGCTCCAAGTCTGCCACACGTCTTCTGCTCCAAGTCTGCCACACGTCTTCTGCTCCAAGTCTGCCACACGTCTTCTGCTCCAAGTCTGCCACACGTCGTCTGCTCCAAGCCTGCCACACGTCGTCTGCTCCAAGCCTGCCACACGTCTTCTGCTCCAAGTCTGCCACACGTCGCCTGCTCCAAGTCTGCCACACGTCGTCTGCTCCAAGTCTGCCACACGTCTACTGCTCCAAGTCTGCCACACGTCTTCTGCTCCAAGTCTGCCACACGTCGTCCGCTCCAAGTCTGCCACACGTCGTCCGCTCCAAGTCTGCCACACGTCGTCCGCTCCAAGTCTGCCACACGTCTTCTGCTCCAAGTCTGCCACATGTCTTCTGCTCCAAGTCTGCCACACGTCGTCTGCTCCAAGCCTGCCACACGTCCTCTGCTCCAAGCCTGCCACACGTCCTCTGCTCCAAGTCTGCCACACGTCGTCTGCTCCAAGTCTGCCACACGTCGTCTGCTCCAAGTCTGCCACACGTCGTCTGCTCCAAGTCTGCCACACGTCGTCCGCTCCAAGTCTGCCACACGTCGTCCGCTCCAAGTCTGCCACACGTCGTCCGCTCCAAGTCTGACACACGTCGTCCGCTCCAAGTCTGACACACGTCGTCCGCTCCAAGTCTGATACACGTCGTCCGCTCCAAGTCTGACACACGTCGTCTGCTCCAAGTCTGCCACACGTCGTCTGCTCCAAGCCTGCCACACGTCGTCTGCTCCAAGCCTGCCACACGTCGTCTGCTCCAAGTCTGCCACACATCTTCTGCTCCAAGTCTGCCACACGTTTTCTGCTCCAAGTCTGCCACACGTCCTTTGCTTCAAGTCTAACACGAATCTTCTTCTCGAAGTCAACTCCTCCACATCTGTTGGTACCTGCAATGCTCCTGAAATCTATCTAAATTTTTGCCTGCTTAATCTGTTATGCTCCTGTTTTTTTTATTAAAGGCTCCAATCCAAGTCATATACTTTTGTCACTGTTGCAGTATTCGAAACGATTCTCAACCTGGTACCTCATTCTATAACACTAATAAAGTCATGAGGACCACTAGTAAAACCAGTTCGACCAGGTTATTGTTCCCCGAATGTCAGGAGTCATTTCTTTCCAACCTTCTTTCTAGCTCAGCTAAGTGTTAAAATAAAAATTAATGGTGGAAGCAGTGGCTTATCTCCTGTGAGAACAAAGGGTTTGACATGTCGAAAACTAACGTTCAATATTTCTTTCATAGGGGGAAAGTTGGGAGGATGCCATATACATTAGATTATAGTCTGACTGTGACATGGAGTGTTCTACTCTCTCAAGCTTTCCTGGTGCATAAATCTCCAACATTCCCCATAATGGAGGTTCTTCATAAGTTACATTTTACAATTCGCTATCATAGTGATCATGGAGACTGGACAGAAAGAACATTTTTTTGCTGCTTGGTGGAGTAGCCCACGGCATTACCGTGAGTTGCTTGTGACCTCTAATTATCGCAATGGATTGAACCAGGTTGGATTTTTTTAGGGTAGCGACCTCGTCTGCCGTATGAAAAACTGGGTGACAATTTAACAGCATTTTGCGAGTGGACTAAGGCTGCCCATACATTTTAGAACGCCGTCGGCTACACTCTCGTTATCACAACAGCTAACCCTCTCGACACTCCTGTACAGATATGGAAATTATTTCAGTTGTTGTTTGGTCAGAGACTGGGTCTTGCCTCCAGAGCTCGTAAAGGTGCTTCCTTCAGTGCTTTAATAAAAGGTTCTCAGAGGCTACTTTTAGGCAGTATACATCTTGTTGAAAGATCATTGACCACTAGGCGCCTCTACGACACACTCAGCGTCAGTTAATAGCCTTTAAGTGGGGGCACATCATTGGAATGAGAGAAGCAGGATGGTCATTTCTACAACGTGTCCGCCGTCTAGGCCGTTCTGACCAAGCTGTCAGGAGGTGTTGGGACTAGAGGATGTGTGATGGCTTCAGACGGCCCAGACAGACCACCAGTAGAGCGGATCGTTTGATCCACCACCAAGCACAGGAAAGATCAAACAGTTTCATTGTCCATCATCCAGACACAGGCGGCACCGCCATTCCCAGTCTCCATCCGGACCATTTTTAGGCACTTAGCAGTGGGAAATTTGGTGTCACTGCATCTGTTACGTGTCCCATCATTGACTCTCCAACATTGTTGTCTTCATATACAGTCATGAACAAGGAACCTGGACTGCAACATACTGGAACCATATTAACTTTAACGACAAATCTAGGGTTTGTTTGGAAACCAACAACAGTTGTGTTTGGGTATGAAATCTTATGGTGGCTGCTTCAATCCTGCCTTTGCCATGTAGCAGCACACTGCCCCCTGCTGGTGTGATGGTTTGGGGGTCCATCGTATACGACAGTCAGTCACCCCTAGTAGTGGTACAAGGACAATGACTGTTCAGGACATCCTGCAGCCACATGTGTTCCTCTCATGGCGGGTTGCAGCAGGATAATGCTCGGCCGCACACACAAGGGGATCACAAGAGTCTCCACAACATTGTCACACTACCGTGGCTGCCCGGTCAGCAGACTTACCATCGATCGAGCATTTATGGGACCAGAAGGGATGCCAGTTTTGGCAGCCAACGAGTTTGCAGGATCTAGAGGCCCAGTTGTAACACCTGCGGGAAAAAGTGGCGCAGTATAACATATGGAGCCTGTATGCCTCCATGCCCAACCGCATCTCATCATATATTCGGGCTAGAGTCGGCCCAGCAAGGTATTAGTCGGCCCAGCCTCCTCCGAATCGTACAGTTTTCCCAAATAAACTTCTTTCACCCTAATACTGTAATTACTTAGATATAAAGTTTCATTCGATCCCAAACCTCCATCCTGATGCACTGATTTTTTTTTTGGGTCATTCGGTGTACATTAGATAATTGGCTTGTCCTACCAAAATTGGCCGACCTACATTTAATATACATGACTACCCTAAGAAGCCGTGTAGCCCTAGCCGTGTTGGTAGGGCTATTCCCAGCCTAGATAATGGCTAAACAGCAACATCTTCATTAGTATGCAGAGGATCGCTAGCGATTGATAAAGAAATTGAGTAACAAAGGTCACCAATCACTGGGTTACAAGGAAAAGCCCCCCGACATGCTCTTGCTCGCTTGTCCCTGAGAAATACAGTCTGTAATTAATTTCTAGAGAAACGAGACCAGGCAAGCCTCTGCTATTAGCACAATTAGATTTCTTTAGGGAGACCAATTAGAATGTGGAATTATTTGCAGAATGTTGTTTTCTGGCCAAATACGTGAGATCGCACCAATTAGATATCCTTCTGTCAATCCACTAACAAGACTCCTCTGCCGGCACTCAGGATTCTCACATGTAAAACGTCTTTTAAATCACCGGCAGAGGATACAAATAACGATACATGACAGCGCTCCAAAATAAGTCAATGATGTTACAGTATCAAATCCTTAAGAATCCGGAACATTTTGGCCTCGAAGACCCAAAGAATTTTTTGCATTGTGTTTAAACTTGGCTGTTGCATCGCATCATACGAAAGTGCGTTTTTCGCACGGTGCAATGCAGCTTTGGAAGTAGGAAATCCTACTCTCAAAGCCCTAAATTAAGACCTAGCTGCAGAAAAAAAATGTGAGAAAAAAAAATAATCACCTCTTTGGCGCTGTCATCTCCCCTCACGTCTTGCCTGAAGCTCCGGCAGACTTGCTTGAAGGTCTCCTGCACAGTTTCCTGGTCAGGACTTTGAAAATCCCCGCATCCAGGAAACTCTGCCTCCGATTTGTTCTCGAGCGCTGCCTTAGCCAATCAGAGCCAGTGCTCGAGGAACCAATCCCAGCCATTCATTGAATCATTGAATGGCTGGGATTGGTTCATCGGGTGCTGGCTCTGATTGGCTGAGGCAGAGCTCAAGAACCAATCAGAGGCAGAGTTTCCTGGATGCGGGGATTTTCTAAGTCCCGACCAGGAAACTCTGCAGGAGACTTCAGGCAACTGCCGGGGAGCTTCAGGGAAGATGAGCGGGGAGATGACAGCACCAGAGAGGTGATATATTCTTTTTTTTACTTTTCGGGGGTTAATTTACATGAGCGATTTTTTGCGTGCACCGATAATGTGAGGCTGATGAAAAATCACAGCATATCCTATTGTTCTGGTGATTCTGATGTGAGAATCGCTCATTATTTCTCCTGAAAGCCTGAAAAAAAAAACATGCATTGCACTCACATGCAAATAATAAATTCAACTACTGGAACTAAAGGAGATAGAACAATACTTCCACAGCGCCACCTATTGGAAGGCAGCATTCATTCAAATCAGTGTTCGACTCTTTATACAAGCCTTGTAACAATGACTGGGAATTGAAAGCCAAGCCAGATTTCATGCACAGACAGCTGTTTCAGGGTGTTTGCCCCTCATCAATGTGCAGTAGATTTCTTGCTTTGCCAGTGAGATGCCTGTGATGTAGGTCAGAGGACCCAGAGGAGCATGAATTGCCTTTTAATAGAGATAATAATAATAATAATCTTTATTTGTATAGCGCCAACATATTCCGCAGCGCTTACATAGACAGGGGGGAATACAGAAAGACAAAATACAAACATTACAGAACCACGGTTACATAGTAATCAGTTGATGGAAACAATAGGGGTGAGGGTCCTGCTCTAACGAGCTTACATACTACAAGTAATGGGGTGATACAGAAGGTAAAGGGGCTGGAGATGTGCACGGTATGGCGAGGTGGAGAGTGAGCGATGCTATACACATAGACAATGGTCAGACATTTAGCCGTGTGACGGCAGAAACGGTGTGACTGCAGGAGCGGTTTATGATGGCTAGCAGGGATTGCAGTCAGTAGGTCAGGGAGCATGTTATCAGGCGGAGTACAGAGAGGTTTGTTTAGGGAATGCGGTATGCCTCCCTGAAGAGGTGCGTTTTTAGAGCACGCCTGAAGTTCTGCGAGTCCTGGATTGCTCGGGTAGCCTTTGGTAGTGCGTTCCAGAGGACCGGTGCTGCTCTGGAGAAGTCTTGGAGGCGGGAATGAGAAGTTCGAATTAAAGGGGCGCTCAGTCTGGTTTCATTAGCAGAGCGGAGAGCCCGGGCTGGTTGATGGATTGAGATGAGGGAGGCGATATAGGGTGGCGCTGCACTGTGGAGGGCTTTGTGGATGAAGGTAGCGAGTTTGAATTGAATTCTGTATTTAACGGGCAGCCAGTGCAGTGACCGGCACAGGGCAGAGGCGTCCGAGTAGCGGCTGGACAGGAAGATGAGCCTGGCTGCCGCATTCAGAGATGAGCGAGTATACTCGCTAAGGACAATTGCTCGATCGAGCATTGTCCTTAGCGAGTATCTCCCCGCTCGGCAGAGAAGGTTCGGCTGCCGGCGCGGGTGACAGGTGAGTTGCGGCAGTCAGCAGGGGGAAGCGGGGAGAACTCCCCTCCGTTCCTCCCCGCAGCTCCCCGCGCGCCGCCGGCAGCCGAATCTTTGCTTCCGAGCAGGCAGGTAATCGCTAAGGGCAATGCTCGCTCGAGCAATTGCCCTTAGCGAGTATACTCGCTCATCTCTACCTTTTAAGTCTCCTCACTCACTGCTCTCCCTAAGGAGAAAAGATAGCATTCCTGACCCACGTGACAGGCCTCCTACTAGCGAAGCCAGGATCCTACTGCACAATGATGAAATGCAAACACCCCAAAATAGCTATCTGTGCATGGAATATGGCATGGCTTTCAATTCCCAGTCATGGTTACAAGGCTTGTTTGAAGAGTCCAACATTGATTTGAAGAAATGTTACCTTCCAATAGGTGGCGCTGTGGAGTTATTGTTCCATCTCCCTTATTTGCATATTACCCAGAGGAGCATGAATGGCCTTTTAAGTCTCCTCGCTCACTGCTCTCCCTAAGGAGAAAAGATAGCGTTTCTGAACTACTTGAACAACATGTGATGTTTATCACGCGTGTGAATAATGTAAGTACAGTACTTAACACCAAAAGGCATCCCAGATTTTCTTCTGCCTATATTGCACTCAGCCATATAAGTACAGCCTGAGGGTCTATTCAGACAGAATGGTCATTTTAGGAAGAGGGCATTCCCACCGATTTGCTGTGAAACATGCTGGATTAGTAGAAATCGCAACAATTTATCAAAAAAAGCAGATTAGCATCTGTCCAGCAAAAACCAGCTGCTGCAGAGCACCGCCATGGTGCGCCTCAGCGGGAACCGCAGTGTATGAAAGCAAACAACCGGCCCGGTTGGACGAGGGGTTAAACCCACCGAGGAGCAGTTTATTACTCACAGATGATAAATATATGATTACGTAAAACCGCCAAGACTAAAGTATGAAGTGCAAACACTTGAATTAACGACGGCTCTAATGTCCTCTTACTGTCACCCGCTAATAAGTGCATAAATTAGCTGAGGAGAGATTCAAGAGGTTTAGTAAATTACGGGACGATGTCCAAAACCGACAGGGAGTGAGCAGGACTTCTGGGAATGACTGTACTCACTCTGATTGGGTCACCATTACTAGTAGGGCACCACAGGGGGCAGTACTGAACCCTATTGTTTTGAACCCTGCCGCAGCAAAGGATAGCGCAGTTCTTGCATTGCTTTCAATGGGGCCGGCGCTGCTGTAAAAATGGCAATGGTCTTAGTTGGCATTGGCGGTGGGCCGTTTTCTTTTTTACGTATAGGTTTTTATCTTATTCTGTAGTTTTTTATACTTATTTTTGTATCTTTTTCTACTACCATCTATGTCCCCATGATATTTATTACACACAATATTTTTATTACACACTTTTCCCCTGTAGCTGGGGCATCCATAGGAGCCCCAGTTACAGGGAAAATATCCTCCTGTAGCGATAGTAGTCAATACCAGAGATTACATAGGTCTGCTAGGACCCTGCAGCTCTGCTGTAACAGGGGGGCACCTGGTGGTTATGCGATTACCAGCTAGCATAGCGGAACTAACACTTCCGCTCTTTAGTACATAGCGCTCATTGAACGCTATGTAGCCTAGTAGAGAGAAGACAGAAGCGGTTAATAACTGCTTCTCCCTTCTCCTCCGGGACTTCGGCTGTGTCTGACCTCTGAGGACCCAACCCTCTCCTACTTGATTGCAGCAGAAGCTTTTAATATCGCGCCATATCTCTGCTATCGACCGTGATTAATGCTGAGGGCCAAGCGCTGCATATTTACCGCGCCTTGACCTTAAGCGGTTAATATATTTCTTAACGATGTTGTGGAGGGATTGCACAGTAAAATATGAATGTTTGCGGATGATACAAAACAATGTAAAGTAATTAACACAAGAGTGGACAATATACGGTTACGTACCGATCTGTATATGATTGCGAATGGATCTGGATAAGGCCGGGCTCACACCAGCGTATTTGAATTGTGTATTATGCGTACGATATATGTCCGTATAATACGCTGTAAATCACGCCAATGCAAATATATTGATTTTCAAGATTGCACTCAAACGTGCATATATTCATTGTGTATAATACTTGCATAAAAAGAATGCAGCATGTTCTATTTCACTGCGTATTACGCGTGATAAAGCCCTTTTATTCTCTATGGGCGTGTACAAAAACGCTTTACATAAGCAACATTGCTAAAAGTCTATAGAAGGAAAGTAAAAAAAAAAAGAAGCCGGAAAGCCTGTGCAGAACGCATATTTGGGATTTCAGCCGCACTTCAGTAGCGGTGAGTGATTCCAGCGACCTGATTGGTTGCTGGGTACACACCCCCCTGTGGAGATGTGCACGAGTGCCCGGCCGGTTAAATAAGCAGCAGGGCCGTAGGAGGGTCGTCAACTAACCCCAACCCTAAACCTAACCCCTAACCCTAAATCTTAACCCTAAACCTAACCCCCCCCCGCCCCCGCGCGCGCTGGTCTCGTGAAGTAGCACTCGTGCACATCTCCGAAGGGGAATGTGTACCCAGCAGCCAATGAGGTCGCTGGAATCGCTCACCGCTACTGAAGTGCGGCTGAAATACAATATATGCGTGCAGAACAGTGAGTCTGGCAGCTGCTAAAGGGGCAGCTGTAACAAGGGGGCGCTCTAATAACTACCAGTAATTATAAATACAGAGATCTCTCCCATCATCTATTATACCCAGGACTGTGACAGTAACAAGGGGGCGCCATCTACGTCAAGAGAAAAGAAGGTTTCTTCACAGACATAGAAGGAGGTTCTTTACTGTAAGAGCAGTGAGACTGTGGAACGCTCTGCCTGAGGACGTGGTGATGGCAAATTTGATAAGGGTTCAGGAGGGGCCTAGACGCCTTTCTTGAGCGATACAATATTACATGTTATACCACTAATTAACTTCAGATGGGTCGGCGATGCAGGAATTATTCTGGAGTCAGGAGTGAGGAAAATTGGCATCTACCTCCTTGTTTGTTTTTGCCTTCCTCTGGATCAACATTAGGGGGGGGGGGGGGAGAAGGCTGAACTGGATGGACACAAGTTTTCTTCAGCCTTACATACTATGTAACTCAGTGGGAACCGTAGTGTATGACAGCAAACAACCGGCCCGGATGGACAAAGGGTTAAACCCACCGAGGAGCAGTTTATTACTCACAGATGATAAATATATGATTACGTAAAACCGCCAAGACTAAAGTATGAAGTGCAAACACTTGAATTAACGACGGCTCTAATGTCCTCTTACTGTCACCCGCTAATAAGTGCATAAATTAGCTGAGGAGAGATTCAAGAGGTTTAGTAAATTACGGGACGATGTCCAAAACCAACAGGGAGTGAGCAGGACTTCTGGGAATGACTGTACTTAAGAGAAAGTCGAAAGTTACCTTTAGTGCCAAGCTTCCTACCTCGGAGGGTGGCTAGGGTACCTGGGTAGGGCTGTCAGAGCTGTGCCACCGCCTGTAAGCTGTTGAACAGAACGCAGTAGAATGTGTGCGTGAGCTCAGAATCCAAGATGGCGCCGGCTCCCTGTGCTGGCGCTGCCCGCTATGCCGAGCGCTGGTGGCGTACTCCGGGGAAAGAGAAGAGCCGGCCCTTCTGCGTCCGGACCTTGTTAAGGGCCACACATTGCTTGTGCCGTAACCCGTTGACATAGCCCACGAGGGCTTGTTTTTTCAGGACAAGTTGTACATGTTAATTCACCTCTGGGTACATAGAATGTGTTGTAGAACTTTTATTACCTTTTTTGGGGGGAGATGCAAAAACATCCAGAAAATTCGCCATTGTTTTGGGGTTTTGTTTTTACAGCATTCACCATTCAGTAAAAATAACCTGACAACTTTACCCTGTTTGTCCAAAAATGAGACCTACCCTGAAAATAAGCCCTATCCCAAGTTTTTAAGGAGACATGAAATATAAGCCCTACTTGGAAAATAAGTCCTAGCTGTATTACATTTTTTAAAAAGGAAGGAATTCTTACTTAGCAGGCTCGGTGCAGGCCCTCCTGCTGTTCTTCGGAGCTCCACCGTGCATCCTGCAGACCTTGTTCACCCGCTGAAGATCACTTTTTGGTTACGGGATTCATAAATCCCACCTCCAGGAAGGTATGGCTCTGATTGGTTCTCAAACGCTGCTCAGCCAATCAATGCAGTGCTTGATGAACCAATGCGATGACCAATCACAGCCATTGCGTTGTGGAGGCAGGATTTATGAATGGGCCAATCAATGCCGCTGCTCAGCACGTCGGAGCTCCAGAGAGCAGCAGGAGGGACCTGGACCAAGCCTGCTAGGTAAGTACAATAAGACATCTCCCAAACATAAGACCTAGCGTCTCTTATGGGTAAAAATTAACATAGGACAAGGTCTTATTTTCGGGCAAACATGGTATTATCTGGATCAATATACCTATGGGCATGGTCATGGCTGCCGTTAGAGGTCGCCACCCAGAAAATGTCATGATAGACTTTACTAATGGGACCATTATACTGATGGAACCTCGTTACCGCATGCGGCCCGTATGATGGAGGCTGAAGAAATGACGGGATGGGGAGGCCTATCGCTTCTAATCAAGTACCAGCGATCGTTATCCGACCACCTCAGGCTGAAATGTCTGGGTTAGCGCACATCACTTCTCCGTGTGCGTCTTCCATCACTCACTTTGCAGAACATTGATAAATAATTTCATGAGAAGGGAAATGCCCGGGGCGGCGCGGAGGAGCGCGGAGGAGCACGCAGACTCAGCCAGCCGCGAGCACTCAGGCAACGCCATTAATTCCTGCTTACACAGATGGCGCAGGATGCACGAACGTTAGGACAACTATACACGGCGGACCACGGAGGAGCAGGAAATACACGTTCCTGCGTATTTACTGCATATTTACGCAAGCCCATTGATCTCAATAGGTTATTTCCGTATGAATGGCGCTGCAAAATAGGATATGCTGTTTTTTTTTCACTTTTCATTCAACTTTTTGGGGAGCCGAGGTAACAAAACTCCCACAATTCTGGCATTCTGTACTTTCTTTTTTTTACAGTGTTCACTTTACACGATAAATGGTGCGATATCGCAATAGTTCAGACTTTTACAAAACATTGTAATACTAAATATGTGGGTTTTTAATTATTTAGTTTTTAGCAAAATGGGGAAATTTTTTTTCCTCCACTTCCAATATTTTCTAATTATTTTTTTATTGGTTTAAAAGATTTTTTAAACATTTTTTATCATTTTCTTTATAGCTCATTGGGGACTTGAACTTGCAAATCACTTGAACACATGTATTATATACTACAGTACTTTATTAGGCCCTGGGCTGCCATGTTAATTGGCACCCTGTAATTGCATCCCAGAGATGGCGACGGATGGGCGAGAGGTTTAGAAGCTTGTCAGTTTTGACCGTGATGAGTACTTGACTGCCGACTGCGCCAGAAGCTGTCAGCTCTCAGCTGCTCCCAAGCCCACTCCACACACACTTCGCGACTGCATGACATATATTTACAGGATGTGGTCGGGAAGGGGTTAAAGGGGTTATCTGGGAAGAAACTTTTTCATCAAATCTGAGTGATAAAATAGAAAAAAAAAAAACAACTTACAGGATCTCTCGCCATTTTTGTTCTTCCGGTACCTGGTTCCAAGCTGGTCTTCATATCCAACAGCAGCAAACCACGGATGATGTCACCAATACCGGGACATGTGACCGCTACAGACAATGAGTGACTCACTTCGTCTGGGAGATTGGGCGAGCGTGGCTCTTTTATTCTACACCACCGCTAACAGCCTATGTGGTGATTATCTGCAGCAGTCTCGTATCCAGGTATCAAGACGATATCACTCTGCAGCTGAAGGTGAAGACCAGCAGAGGACTGGGTACTGGTGGAACAAAAGTGGCGGGAGATCGGGTGAGTATAGTTTTTTTATGTTATTCTACCACTAAGAGCCTATGTAGTGATTAGCTGTAGGGACCCCATGTCATGCTAGCGAGATGTCATCACTCTGCAGCCGAAAGTGAAGACCAGTGGAGGCCCGTGGAACTAAAGCATCGGGAGATCGGGCGAGCATGGCTCTTTTACTCTACTCCACCACTAAGAGCCTATGTGATGATTAGCTGCAGCAATCTAATGTCCCGCTAGCAAGACGTTATTGCTCTGCAGATGCATGTGAAGACCAGTGGTTAAATCGGATACTTGTGGAACAAAAGTAGTTGGCCATCGGGTGAGTATGGTTTTTTATGTTATTCCACCACTAACAGCCTACGTGTTGATTAGCTGCAGCAGATAGATGTCCCGTAAGATGTCATCACTCTACAGCCAGAAGTGAAGACCACCGGAGGACCGGGTACCGATGGAACTAAAGCGTTGGGAAATTGGGCGAGCATGGCCCTTTTACTCTACTCCACCACTAACAGCGTATGTGTTGATTAGCTGCAGCAGTTACATGTTCCGCAAGATGTCATCACTCTACAGCCAGAAGTGAAGACCACCGGAGGACCGGGTACCGGTGGAACTAAAGCATTGGGAGATTGGGCGAGCATGGCCCTTTTACTCTACTCCACCACTAACAGCGTATGTGTTGATTAGCTGCAGCAGTTACATGTCCCGCAAGATGTCATCACTCTACAGCCAGAAGTGAAGACCACTGGAGGACCGGGTACCGGTGGAACGAAAGTGGCAGAAAATCGGGTGAATATGGCTTTTTAACGTTATTCCACCACCAAGAACCTATGTGTTGATTAGTTACAGCGATCACATCCCGCTATTGAGATGTTATTACTCTGCAGTCTGAAATGAAGACCACCGGAGGACCGTATACAAGTGCAACAAAAATAACGGGAGATCGGGTAAGTAATGCTTTTTTTTAAGCTACTAAGAGCCTATGTGAAAAAAAACTTCTCCCCTTTAGAACCAGATTAGAAATACCGGAAGGGCAGGATGAAAAGTAAGTGATGAAGCTCCACTACGTCCACAAAGGTGGTGGAGACCCTCGCCATAATCTGGCCCTACTGGGAGAGCAGCCATGTAGGTTGTCCGCCGTCTTCCTTATAGCTGAACAGACTATGTCATAAAATGAAATGGGTGATTTTTGTTTTATCCTTCGCTTTTGGAGAAAATGTTCTTGAATACCGGAGAAGTCAGGAATATTTAATGCTTCGGCACGGTCATGCGGTAGTATTCCAGCCGCACCTATACTGGCAGATCTGTAACTCCACAGAGTATGTGATTAGCATGGGGAGTGCATACTGAGCAGGAAAGGCGGCCAAAGAGCAGCTCCCTGCTGGGGAACTGTCCGAGGCAGAAGCCTCACTTTCCCGTCTGCAACGGTGGAAACAGCAGTTTGATGAGTCAATTCGCAAGCTGGCCTCGCTGGCAGAGAGAATCGAGAAAGAAGGAGGGGTGATATGCCGGCGTGATGAGAATGTAGAGCGTGATGGGGGGGGGGGGGGGTCTACAGGTAGAGACAAGGACCGAAGCCCGCACTGCTGGGAGGACCGTCTCGGCTCTGCTGTGAAATCTATTGCTTTCTTCTTCCTTACTGTGTAAACGCTTCACATTCGCTGCTTATCGACCGCGCTGATTAGGGAGCGACAGATACTTTCGGGTATGCATGCATATAGACGAGCGGGGGCTTGACTGGCATCTCTATGTAAGGTATTCAAATCACTGAACGGAAAAACAAGAATCACAGGGCCTGACGGCGGGCGAGGAGATTTACACTCATTGAAGGCTCGTTTACAAATCAGTTGCGTTGCAAAAAATTTCCCCCGTTGGTTAACCATTTGTCTCCTACGTATATATCCAACCGAAGGTTAACGCAACGCCACAGGGGTATACCGATAAGCAGGGTTATGCTTGATGCAAGGCCCGTGCGGGGGTTGACTGTCAATGGGTGATGTCGCCTTGATTGGAGGTGAGCGTTGTTGACCGCCCTCTGGGCGAAATTACAGTGCCGAGAGCGGAATCTTAGAAGAGCCTTATGGAGGAACGGAAGGAGGGGATGTGCAAAGACGGGCTATAGTTGGAGTCAGCGGGGCTGGAGCTGCAAAACTGAGCATTAGGACACCTCCATTTTAAAGGGACACTGTCATCAGCTTTGAGACCCCCATATTATTGTACTCAAAGGCGAGGGAATAAGAGTGTGGAGCGCCAATGTCATGAGGACAAAAGGCTGGAATGGGGCGCCCAATAAGTATCAAAAACAGCTCTCCAGACCCCCGTTCCCTCGCCTTTGAGCCCAATAATATGGGCCTCAGAGGTGATGACAGTGTCCCTTTAACCCCTTCAGTGGCAGGTTTATTATTACCATGTCATGCCTCACAGTGCAGGTTTTTAAAATGACAATACAACGATGCAATAAAAACCCCGGAAGATTTCAGATGACAGCTCAGTACTCTGCACATTTCAGCACTAGAGCTGTCCATAGAAATCTTCCGGGGTTTAAACTGCATGGTCAGTGCAGCAAGCCTCGGAGATTTTCCGGGCGTGCCACAAAAGGGGTTAAATAAGTTTAGAATTAGAAAAAAGGCTCTTCATGAATTCTACCAGTTTATGTACTGCCCCACCTCCCTCCAACCAAAATATTTCTCTCTATTCCTCGGCTTTTAAGGTCTCGTTTATCACTGAATCACTGTGACATAAAAGCCATTATCATACACAGCTTTACACGGACAGCATGTGGCTCAGTGGTTAATCCTCAAGTCTTGCACCGCAGGAGCTATAGTCTTTAATCCAACCAGGGTAATATCAGTAGGATGCACTATGTTGTTCCCAAATTAAAAGTGACCCTCCGGCTTTAGAACAAAACTGCTTCTCAGACCCAGAGAAGGGATGGAGGGTGTATTACCTGTAGTTGTTCTTCTTTGCTGCCCCTCAAATCACTGGTTTCAGGTCCCGTTTTTACCCATTCAAGATAACTGATGCAATCTTCAGACTACCTAATCCCCATAATGCATAATACTTGGTCTCTGATTGGCCAGAGCCACTCATATGCTAATAGCCAATCACAGAGCAGTACACAGTGTTCATTAAGCAGCAAGAAAATTGCCGCGGCCATCTTGGACAGATGAAGATGGGACCCGGACCAATGGATTGTAGGGGCGTAAGAGAACAACTGCAGCTAATATACCCCCCTCCCAGTCCAGTCTGGGGACAGAATTTTGTTCCAAAACCTGGGGGTCGCTTTAAAAAGTAACCACTTTTTTGAAAACTTTTGACATGTGAGTGCTGAGACAATTGAGTGCTGAGACCCCTGCTGATCGCTTAAATACAGGACCGGCAGCGCTCACCTGAGTGCTGAGCCCCTTCGGCTTCTTCAGTTTATTTATGCGTCTGTCTTCAGCTGTCGAAATAAGGCAGCAAAGACAGCCAAATGGGCACAGGGCTCAGGTGAGCACTGCAGCCCCTTCATTTCAGTGATCAGCTGGGCGGTCTCAGTACCTGGAACCAACTGATAAAAAACTTTTGACATATCCCTCTGGCATGTCAAAAGTTTTTAAAAAGTGCAGTCACTCTTTAATGGGTTTTTTTCCAGGTACTCCGGTGCATCCCTAGACTACAAAACTATGGTTTACCGTCTATGAAACTGTCCAAATGATGTATGTGAGACGGTGATTTAACCCTTTGCAATCCAATTTTGGATTCAGGGTTTCCTAGGGGGCTTTCTCTTTCTGCCATTATACAATGGCATCATCTGCTGGCTAGAGCCAGTACTGCAGTATGTGACATGCCGAACAACAGAACGGCCAGTAATCTACAGTAAGAATACCCTGCCGGACGTCTTCCGATATCAGAGCTGTACAGCCTTCAATCAGAATGTCTTTAGATGTCAGACAGTGGATTAGAAAGGGTTAAAGAGCATATCTGCTTTTGCAACAACTTTTTTCGCTTTGCTCCAATGCAAATAAAATAAAAAAGCCACTATATAGATTGTCTGTAGTACAGATTCCCCATCGTGTGATGTACACAGCTCCTATGCAGACCTATCTGTTCATATGGAAACAGACTACAAACAAGCCCTGTGCAGTCCGACCCTGCAGTCATACTCCAGCTTCTACTTCTATGTGTCCATTACTTCTTGCTTCCAAAAATATGGGGATGAGGGACTACTGGACTAGAATACACATTAACAATGGAGACCCGCAGGTCTGCACGGGGGTTGTAGACACAAAACGGCAGGAAATCTTTCATGTAGACAATCTGTAAAGTTGCCTGAAGTTTTAGTTTTAGATCAGTGATTCCTAACCAGGGCGCCGTGGCACCCTGGTGAGCCGTGAGAAGCTCCTAGGGGTGCCAACGGGAAGGGGAGAGAGAGGGGGGAAGAGGGGAGAAGAGGGGGGGAGAGGAGGGAGACAGGGGGAGAGGGGGAGAGGGAGAGAAAAGGATAAATTGATAGAAGGAGAGAGCAGGAGGATAGAGAAAGATAAAAATGAGAGAGGGAGAGAGAAAAGGGGGAAAGAGAAGGATAGAGTGACAGAAGGATGGAGAAAGAATAAGAGAGGAGAAAGAGAGAAGGATAGAGAAAGAAGAAGAGATTAGGAGAGAGAGAGAAATAGAAAAAGAAGAGAGAAAGAAAATGGTATAGAAAGAAGAAGCGAGAAGGAGAGGGAAAGGAAGAGAGGATAGTGACAGAAGGAGAAAGAATGATGGAGAAAGAAGGAGAGAGGAGAATACATAATGAAGAAGAGTGAAGGAGAGAGAGAAATAGAGAGTATAAAGAAGGAAGAAGAGAGAAAGAAAGGGAAGCTGAGAGGGAAGGGGGGAGAGAGAAGAATAGAGAAGGAATGAGAGAGGAAAGAGGAGAGAAAAGGGGAGAGATAGTGGGCTAGAAAAGGAGAGAGAGAAGGACAGAGAAAGAAGAAGAGAGGAGAGAGAGAAGGGGGGAGAGAGAAAGAGAGTGGCAGAAGAAGAGAGAGCAGGAAAGACAAAATTCTTTTTTGTCTGGGTGCTGTGAGCTAGAAATTTTTAACAAGGTGTGTCAGGAGCCGAAAAAGGTTGGGAAACGCGATTTTAGATGTTGTCAGAATCAGCGGTTGTGGACCCGCCGTGCCACACACTGGTTTGACTTTGGGCCAAATGTAAGGGAAGCACCTTAGACACCCTGGTTTTCACCCCACCAATTGGGATCTGGGCTTCGCTGCGAGTCATCAAGCCAATACACTAGAAGTGGTCCCAGTTAAGTGGCAGCTGGCGCTACACTAGACCAGGGTGCGATACCCGAGGTACAGTCAATGGAGTCCGGAATTGAGGTAGGCAACCTAAACTTCAAGAAGTGGGATAGTCCCAGGCACACAGAGTAGGTTTAGGACAGTACAAATAAACTGTGAGCTGGGGCAGACAGTAGAATAGTCAGCAAAGCAAGGCGAGGTCAGGGGTGGAGAATGCAAAGTAGTCAGGGTATAGCCAGAGTCGGTAACCAAGAACAAATCAGAAGCAACTTCAGGTGGACAAGGAGACCAAAAGCTTAGACACCTAGGAGGTGTCTTTTCCGTTGGTCATACTGTGGGCCTACAGTTCCTTTAAAGACATTGGGTGTTGCCCTGGGGGACCATTTTGCTCTCGAGAAAGGGGAGGTCAAGATATATAGGAAGTTGGTGGTCTTGGAATAGAGGAGTATAGGAGAAAAGAACACTACGATTGTCTGTGATTGTGGCTACATCTATTATAGAAAGCAGCAGAGACTACCATTGACGCTGGTTCGATTCAGCTATGCCTCGCAACCGAGAGTTCGAAGTGGTGAAAGACGTCTTCACTTCTGCTCCCTTTATAAGGTTGGACTGTTTCCATTGTGATAGAAGTTGACTTGGAGAATCAAGCTAGCATTATGTGGTTAAACCTAGTGCGTCCTATAAGCACCCCCTAACGTGTACCATATATAGGGGGGGTGTCCGGGACAGGATGCTCCCTCTAGACTCTATGGGACTATATCCATGCTCGTCGGTCTGTTGCCACATTACCAGCCGGCCCATTTCCATCTTATACTATGAAGGCGACTAGGATTCCCAAATACAATGTAGGCCAACCTATAGCAGGTCCGTAAATTACCATATACAATATCCATCGAGCACATCTGCCTCAAGATGAAGAAGATAAAGTATTTGTGACAAGCCAGAAACGGCAGGAAACTGCAGAGATTATTGGCTTGATGTTTTTTGTTCCAGGTTGTCAAGAAGTAATAAGATAAACCAGTCACATTTTGACTAATGGAGCCGGGCTATTCGGCTCCAGCCAATTGTGCTTGCCATTCTGTATGATATTCCTGTCTTAATGCACACGCTAACACACAGGGGACTATTTACTGAAGGTTGGGAGATTTTAAAGTTTTCCTGACTCTTGATAAACTCCTAATTTCCCAACTGAGACGCAGTTCGGCAAAATAAGCAGTTTTTCCTTTTATTTTTTTGTGCTTGATGTTGCGGTAAACCAAGGGAATTATTTTTGCCTGCTTTATACAACACAGAGCAAATCTAGAAGGGCTTTCCAACTTTTAAAAAGAGGGTTTAACTCACCCGAAATAAAACTCTACCGTCACTGCAGTGATTGGGCCTCTTGATCATGTGACATTGGTGCTACAAAAGAGAAGTGGCAGGACCTAACGGAGAGCTGGGTGGGGATACTGGAAGGGAGTTGTATGCTGGAAATTCCCTATTAGCTGGTGTCACATGTAGCGACAGAACTAAGGAGTGTGATATGCTAGGGGGTTCCTACTAACTCAGAGCCCCACCCACTTTAAAAGTGGCAGGGCTGGCGCAAAATTCCAAAAAGTCTCACATTTTAGCACACAAGATGGTATGCATCCAAATATGCATCTTTTCTACGCCAGTTGACTGCGCTATTCTATACTCAAAATATAAGGGAAACTAATGGGGATCTTGGAAAAACGGCCAACAAAGTGTCCGATTCGCAATAGAATTGAGACCTTTTGGAATTTGCGGCGGCCCTGACATTTTCAAAGTGCGTGGGGCTCAGAGTTAGTAGGTGTGGCGCTCGCAGTCTTTCACATATACCGAGTTATTAAAAAAAAGGAGCCGACTTGGGGATTTAATTACAAACAAACTACAAAAGAGAGGGCCACAATCCGCACATCACTGAAAAGAGGAAGGTGCACAGTGTTTTAGGACATACCAGTAAGTTCCATTTTCTGCCACATCGCAGCGGTGGGTGTCTGGTTTACTGTTTTATAGTCCCTAATGTCTGGATGCGTATCCAACGGAGTTCAAAAAACATATTGATTTGCTTGTGACGAGGCGGCTGTTTTTGGAATTGACACTGGAGTTCATGTTGCACTTGATCAATCAGCAAATTCAAGAAGAACACAAAGTGATTTCTGCTGCGTTGTCGCCATTTTACGATAAACAATAAGAACCAGCGCTGCGGCAGAAAATGGAACTTACTGGTATGTCCTAAAAAACTTTGCACCTTCCTCTTTTCAGTGATGTGTGGATTGTGGACCTCTCTTTGTGAATGACCCTGTAATATACCGTATGCCAGACATTGGCACAAATTCCTGCCGAAATCTACGCCTACTCATAGCGGACCTAAATTTCAGATCGGCCACACGGATGGCATGAAGATTCACCAAATGGATTAAGAGGCTGGTTAATTAGTCCGGTGTATAAAACACTGGTGTCAGGCCGGTGCACACAGACATATTTGCATTGCGGAATCTGGAGTGGGCGTCCGCCTCCGGATTCCACAGCAAATACCGCCCATAACATACTATTGAAAAATGCTTTTTCCTGCCCAAGAGTGGAAATCAATTGCGATTTTCCACTCGCAGTGTAAAAAACCGCAGCATGTTCTATTTTTAAGTGGATTCCACACAGACGGCTTCCATTGAAGTCAATGGAAGCCGTCTGACCCACGGCCCTTATGCAATTGACATTGCGGAGCGGTCACGGATTCTGCGTCATCGTCTAGCGACGGTGTGGGAAAATCTGTACTGTGCATGTCTGACGGTTCGCAGTACAGAAAAAAAAAGAAGAATGACAGGTTTGCGGGGTCACCGGCCGAGCACAGGGTGGGATTCATATATAATAACTCATGGCTGCCGCCTTACTCCGCATACACTGGTGTCTCAATAGCAGAAGGTTAATCTTGGAATTTCAATCGGCGTACGCCAATGACCCAGGGAGGTAAATATAAAGGGGATGGGGGGGGGGGGTTGTACCATTCGTTTTCTTTCGTTTTTATCTGTGTTAGTACATTTTTTGGGTTGATAGCTTTTGAAAATTGCAGCACCGCGAACATTTGGCTTTCCGTTTACTTTGAAGGGATTATCCCATGATAGGCCTTTATCATCTACCCACAGAACAGAAGATCCACAGAAAAGGTGATTAAAGTCTGATGGATGGAGGTCTCATTGAAGAGACTCCCATTGATCCCAAGAATGGGGGTCCTGTGTTCTGTTTGCGGTGCTGCCACTTTTAACTTGGCCAAGTGCATGTACTCGGCTATTTCTCATTCCAACTACCTCTCCATCCAGTCAGGCATCATTGCGGGTGGGAGCAGCAAGCCTGCAGTGAGGAAGGGGGAAACGGGTCCTCCATTCTTGGGATTGAGGGAGATCTCAGCAATGAGACCCCCACCCATCAGACCTTTATCACTCATGTTATGGATAGGTGATAAACATCTGTCTTAAGAATACCTCTTTAAAGGCCACATGGGTAACCAATAGACTGTTGCCACTTTTCTCTTGCAATCGTCTAGACAGTTGGATTCCCACCAAATGGCGACTGAGAACGCATCCTAGTCTATAAAAATATCTATAACTTGGCCTGCAAAAACAGGTGTTAAACAGATGCATAGTCCAAAAGATAGAAAAAGAAAGAAGTTACGAGGCAAGCACTAAAAAAAAACAAAAAAACAATTCAGCCCCAACTGGCTTAGTCCTCTAGAGTTAGGACCATCTCAGTCCACTGAAATGGGTTTTCTGCTTCCACTTTAACACTAAATGCTTTACAAAAATGTCTTGTTCTTGGAGACTTCTCCATTGTTCTTGGTTTGAAGGCCAACACAGCCCTACCAAAGCTTGGTTTCCATGGTACGCCTCTATTTTTTGCTTCTTCACAACATCTGAAGATCTTGACCTTGACCTCTACCACCATTCACTCACCCAAAGATGCCCACCAAGCAGAATAACTTCCTTCATTAACCATCTGGCCCACTGTGAAGATTCTTCTCTCACGCTGCCAATTTCCCGTCGGCACCTCACCTCCGTAAATTCTGTTGCCTATGTTTTCTTTCTGGGTTGTATAAGCGTTGAAAAAAAAAAATACACGACCCCTCGGGAGTGCGAGACGAGAGACGATCAAAATGTTGTGAAATAAGAAAACAAACAAAAAGGAGAAAGAAGAATGTGATGCTCGCCCTGCGACTGCCCGAGATGTCACCGCTTCCAACTTTTTTTCTTTCTAGACAAGACTTGCTGCATTCATTCACAATTCCCTGGTGCAATGTTACATGACAAAGCAAGCAGGATGCAGGGAAAGTGATGGCAGGGCTGTGAACAAACCGAGTTTGACAAACGGGTGAGGAATCTTAAACACACTGGCCTAATTTCCAAGCTGTGCCTCGCTTCTGCTTCTTCACTTAATCAATTCAGTCTCTTAAGGGTGTGTTATCGTAAGTGCGTCTGGTGCTGAAGGAAGCAATTCATTCAGATGCTTCGCCATTTTTAGCTACAACTCATTTGGATATTGCTGTGTTTGGGGTATAACCTTCAGACTCGGGCAGCAGAGATCGATCCCCCCAATCTGATGCCAAACCAAGAAATGTGATGGGTGAATTGATTCACCAACTTAATTGTTTCGCCCAATAATGATGGGTAAATCACAAATTAGGGTCCTTTTACACGGGACGCCTGACAGTTGTCCCAGCGATTATTGCTCATACGCAAGAGTGAATGGCAGCGGAGCGTGCCGGAGATCTCTTCTGGCCGGCCACCTCACAGTAAACAGGCAGGCGTTGACAGATGAGCGACTGCCTGTTTACACAAGCTGGTTGTCCTTTAATTGTTATGTCTGCACAAACTAAACAATAAGTGAACAACTTGCCATTCAGTTGCTGGCCGTCTTTAAACTGAACGATCATTGCGCGATCCAGCAGTAAACTGAATGACTACGGTTCCGCATACAAGGCCCTTAGATGGACATTTTGTAGAGCTTGAGTTGGCTGGAGAGGTTCCCTCAACTCCACTTTTCAGATTTGCTGTTTACTACCACATCCCACTACTTCAAATTGTCGTAAACCGTAAACAGACAAAAGCTTTTAGGTGGAAGATCTCTTGATTTCGTCAAGGGTCCAACAATAGCTTCATGTCTATGGTGACCAGCGTCTTGTGGTCCCATTCTTTCAGTCTTGCATTAGTCCAAAACATTGCTTGGTGAACCAATTTTCCAACTTAATTTCATTCACTTAAAGCAAGTCAAAAAAACTAATTGTTTAGCCCAGTGGATTATCAGGGCAGGTAGATTGCTAATGAGCTCGGTAATCTGTAGAACTTGAGTTGGCTCGAGAGATTCACAGATGCTCCTGACAGTCGAACCAGCGATGATGGTTCCTTTGCTTCTACAATGCCGAGTGAATGGAGATGGAGCGGGTCGGGGATTGTTCCGGCTTGCCCACCTCCAATCACAGTAAACAGGCACTCGTTCATAGATGAATGACTGCCTGTTCACACGGGCCGATCATAGTTCAGCTTTTATGTATGCAGAAACTGAACGGCAAACAATAAGAGAACGAATTGTCATTAGACATTCAGTCAGTGCGTCGGTCAGATTCCGGTAGTCCAGAGAAAATCGGAACGATGATGGTCCCATGTCCTAAGCCCAGTCCCATCAGCATTTCCCTAATTTACTGAACTGCTCATCATCCAACACCACTAGAATGCATTCCTGCTCCATCATACAATTTCCGTCAGTCATCCCGGTCTTCAGACTGGACCTTTGAACGACGGCGGATGTTGACCGCCGCTCACTCGGCTCCATCTATACTGCATCTTGTTTTTCACATGAGGTTGCCGCTTGTGGAGAAAGTTGCCTCAAGTAGATTTCGTCCTAGTTTTCACACTGTAGGAATCAGCGGTCCGCGCATCAAAGAAAGAACTTTGATTACTTTTAATGTGGATTTTTCTTCTCTTTGTAAAGTCGGCGCCGATATCTCTTCACTGCAAAAAAAAAATGGAAATGAAAGGTCCGGACAAACATTGCCTTTGTTTTGATCCTCGCTTTGTTGGGGGGGGGGGGGGGGGGAAATCTTCCTTCTCCTTGAAACTTTGTATCATGTGTCCCTCCTGTTCTAAGAAGATTATTAGGATGGCCTTATAGGTGACATTCCACAAGGCATAAAGAAGGGTTTATGTTACATTAAAGGGGAACGTCACCCGTGTAAACACGGCCATGTAATTAGTTCTTGACGAGGACCGGCAGCTTTCTTGTTGAGATCTATAGCTGCTGCCTGATGAGATAGCATGTGCCGTTCATTGCGGATTATGTACAAAATGTTGCTGTTTGTGTCATCAAAGCGGCTCCATAAGAGGATGGCGAAATCTGTCTTCCTTACTTTGCCTCTTTATACCGATTATGGGGATCCAGAATAGCAAGTAGTTGTGGGCAATGATGGATTGGGGTTCCTTACGATACAGACACCGAATGGCCTCTTTATTATAGCCCCCAGCACTTTCACAATGGGAGTGTCCCTATATGGTAATTAACCCTTTCCAATCCACTGCCTGACGTCTAAAAGACATTCTGATTGAAGGCTGTACAGCTCCCATGTCGGATGACGTCCGGCAGGGTATTCTTACTGTATATTACTGGCCGCTCTGTTGACGGGGGCCTCTCCAGCATGTCCAATACCGCAGTACTGGCTCTAGCCAGCAGATGGCGCCATTGTATAATGGCAGAAAGAGAAAACCCCCTAGGAAACTCTAAATCCAAAATTGGATTGCAAAGGGTTAAACCCCGGAGTGCAGCATAAAATCACGTAACGAGGTTTCCGTGGTTCAGTGTCAGTATCAATCCCCATTGGATAGGAAAATCCAGAAAGCGATCCGAGCGACTTCCAACGAGGCCGGGTCTAGTGCTAGACTAGCCATGGCCAGGATTTCATTGCCAACCTTGTAGGGTATTCTAATGTAACGGTGTGGAGAGAATACAGTGAATGGTGAAACATCCAGCAAAAGGAGATCGGGTGGACTGAAACAACTTGTCACCGAAAGGGGTCAGAAGAGGAGGTCAAGAATCGTTCTTGACAGAGATACGGCGCCGATTCTCCAACTAACATAACCAAAAATACAACTCATCGCTGATCTTGGACCGCTGCAGCCAATCCACAACCTCAGGCATATGAGGCTGCAGCGCTTATATGCATCTGAGAATATGATCGGATACCGGGACGCAAGGAGACAATAGAGCAGTGAGGAGAGCGGCGCTGCGGGGGGCAGAGATGAACATACTGCCCTTTTTTTTATTTTACAGCATAACCATTGCGCCCAAAATACCATGCAGGGGTAAGGGGGTATAAACAAGGTGGTTAATACTGAGTGAGGACATAAAGAGGGCCACAAATACTGAGCAGGGGTTTAAGGAGGCATTATTACTCTGCGGGGCCTAAGGACGCATTCTTACTAATCAGATGACAAGGAGGCACTTCTACTGTGTGTAGGACACAAAAAGCAGCACTTGCTGTGTTGTGCCTACAGGAGGGATACTATTATTGTTTGGGACAGTTTGGGTGCAAGACGCCAAAGTTGTCTGTATGTCAAATTCTGTAGAGACAAGTTGTGGCTGAGAGAAGTTGTCATGGTGGTCTGGGCTAGATGGAAAAATAGAGGAGAAGTGAACAATTCCAGGATGTCACCTGCGATAATTGAATGTAATGGCACTGCAATCACTTATACGGTCTGCTGTGTGCCTGTGCAGAGCTGGTATCTACAACTATACGATCAGTTTTCATATTCGAGTGGGTGGGGGGGGGGGGATTGGAAATGTTGCTATGGGGCCCAGTCTTTTCTAGTTATGCTCCTGTGCAGAAGTGACTCTTCTCCAGCGAATATCTTCACACAACATATCTAATCTCGCAAATCCCAGCAGACGTTAATGAATATTTAGTAATACAGATAACACATTCCTACAAATGGCAACAAAAAACAATGGAATTAAATCCGCACTTTTTTCCCCTCTTTTGTTACTTAGAAACTGTGATCTCCCGGGTATTTACATCGTCTCGGGAGCTGATATTTTCTTGAAATCTTTCTTTATTGGAGGATTTTCAATCTTTAATTGCTTTTTAATTTTGGATGCAAGTGATTCATAGTGAGTCCCGGAGGACGGAGACAGAATCTGTAGTAAGCAGATGCCGAGAAGTTGCTGGTGAAAGGATTGAGAACAGACACTTTGTGCATCACTTTGTGATTCCGGACTTTGGTTCAATAGTCTCTAATCTCCGGCTGGAACTCCTTGGGACCTGAGCTGTTTGAGGATTAGTAAAAGAATGTCTACACATCAAGAACGAAGACCGGAAAGAAACGTCAGGAAAGTGAGCGACGACAACAGAAGTAATGGTAGAAAAGGACTTCTAAGTAGGCTAATAGATGAAGGAACCGCTGAAGTAGACAGAGAAGTAGTCCTTCAACTTCATTTAGAAGGGAAATCCAAATACACTTAGGGCCGGTTCACACGGGCCAAGAAAGCGTGATCAGCGAGAATATATAGTTTGTCGCTCAGACGTGCATGCATTTAGGCTGAAGGCTAATCATGATCGCAGGCGGAAAACTGGAGGACAGGTCGGCCATTGTAAACAGGCAGTTGGTCATCTATGAACGACTGCCTGTTTACTACGATTAGAGGTGGGTGGGCTGTGATAATCTCTGTCCTATTCCGCCTCCATTTACTAGTAATGATTGCACAAGAACGATCATCGCTGAGACGACCTGTGAGGCATCTGTGCCGGACACGCCGGTCCGTGTAAACAGGCAGTTGGTCATCTATGAACGACTGCCTGTTTACTGTGATTGGAGGTGGCTGGGCTGTAATGATCTCCGCCCCACTCCAACTCCATTCACTAGCAATGATTGCACAAGGACGATCATCGCTGGGACGACCTGTGGGGCATCTGTCCCAACACGCCGGCCCGTGTAAACAGGCAGTTGGTCATTTATGAACAACTGCCTGTTTACTGTGATTAGAGGTGGGTGGGCTGGACTGATTTCTGTCCCACTCCAACTCCATTCACTAGCAATGATCGCTCCTGTGTAAAAGCACAGGAGCGATCATCCCTGAGACCACCTGTCGGGTATCTGCGCCCAACAGGCCAGCCCGTGTACTAGTGCCCTTAAAGGAGTGTTCCCATCTTATGCTGCCTGGGATGGTATACCATTACTTTCTGATCAGTGAGGGTCAGACCGAGGAGACCTCCATCGATCATGATTGGGTTTAACACTGCAGCCTTTTTATATACACAGATTGACCCCTTTATTAGAGACCCCTGTCTAGTAGCACCTTGGACTCCTTTGGCCTTCCGAACCGCAGTAATTTGTTATGGTTTAGATCCCACTGGGTGATGAAATTGTTCTGCAGGAATATCGGCCCCTGCGGACAGTAAGCTTGTTGTAGTTGCAGCAGATTAGATGGCGGTGCTGGCATATTCTGACCAGCTGACAGGAAGGGGTCAGCGATTCATGCTGCTTGTGCAAATTCTGACCTCCCATCAGCACATAAATCTGCATCCAGCTGACCAGGGGATGTTTTTCCGCTGCTCAGTGATACAATGGTTCTGCTCTTTTGCCCATTGGAATCGCCTTTCTACTTTTCTTACTTTTTTCGTACATGTTGTACCAACGAACCCCATTGACTATAATGGGCTGCATTGGCTTCCGGCATTGCGGCTGGCATTTTCTGAATGAAATGGCATGGCATGCTGTAGTATTTTGTCCAACTTTTTATGCCGGATCTATGCCCGAGATTCTGGACAGAGATTCCAACGCAGATCTGAACATGGCCTTAGACATAATGGCGCTGGAACTGGTCGTCTGCTGTAATAGCCCATCTGTGTTAAGGAGCAATGAGATGAGCTTTCAAACATGTTAGTTGGAGCACCAGCAGTATATTCAACTGCAAGTTGCTTGACTGTGCAGCGCCTGTTCATCAGAGCGATTCCCAACATCCTCCTCTGACCCCTTTGGTAACTAGTTATTTCGTCCACAGGATCCCGTTTCACTAGATGTCATTCCTGGATCACGCCATTCTTGGTATACTCTCCACACCATTACACACGAAAACCCAACAGGGTTGGCAGTGGCATCCTGGCCCCGGTCTATCATCCATTATCAGCATACGCGTCTCTGAAATACTCTGTGCTGCCATGACTTTAAATCTGATCGGCACGAAGATCTTCTAGGACTCCCGCAGTAATTGAAAAATGCATTTTGCGCAAAGACCTTGAGAGCACGACATAAAAGCTGTGTAAATGGAAGTTGCGGCCTATTATGGCGTTCGTAGGCGCACGGAGAGCTCATTAAAGGGCCCGTCTTGTTAATCTCGCTATAGTACATGGTACCTTAGAAGTCAGGTTATACCTAGTAGACATCTACCTCACTTCGGTCCTGGGCGGCGATTAACTTTTTTAATGGGGGTATATCAGCAGAGGTTGGACTGGATCGGATTGCTCACCATTCACGGCTTCTTGCCATCTCCTTTGTGCGTCTCTCGCCGTGCGCGTCCGTCTCAGGCTCCGCCGTGGCCTCTCCAGGAAGACAGAACAAGGCTTGTTTTAAGGACTCTGGAGGTTGACTGGTATCTGAGACAGGCAGCAGAAACCTTAGTGGCTAGATGTGACACTACCGGCTCAGACATACACAGCGCAGCTATGTGAGCGGACCCCCGTATCCATTTGCTTTGTATGAGGGGACGCAGGTGAAGAACAACTAACGACAGACGGTTTACACCTATCTAATATATACAGGGCGTCTTAAAAGTGTGGAAACCCCAGATGGAATGAAAACAGTGATGTAATATTGCATACAAGCTGTGGGAAAAACATATCACCAACAAGTCGGCCATTTTGAATACCGCCATCTTGGATTCAACTCTAATGGGAAGGTTGGGGTGTGATATATCAAACCGGCAGGAAATTTCACCAGAAAACCAACGGTGCGCTTCATTCTAGTATAACTTTATTTGTTCTCATGTTAACACAGTTTTTCATTCATTACTGGTAATGTGAATGATGGCGTTGTCTCAAGCAGAACGTGTTGAGATCGTCCTTCTGTCCGGTGAATGAAGCACACGTGTCGTCGCCGCAGATTTCAATCAATGCCAGCCAACCAGACCTCCCATTACCCACAATGCAGCAGCCAAACTACTTTCCAAATTCTGAGAAACAGGTTCTGATGCTGATAAACCAAAATCTGGACGACCAAAAACCCTTACTGCTGTCTGAGGCCAGGACGGTGGTTGCCGATGCTTCATCAGTAACGTTTTTGGTGAGAGGGGTCAAATTCGGGTTGTGACTCGAAATCAGCTGCGGATCAACAACCCCTCACCCACCAACCACTACTAAGCAGCGCGGCCGCTGGTCAGGTGATGCGCCCGCTTCCAGATCACCTGACTGGTGGTCACAGTATGTAGTAGCCGCTGATTGCGAGATGCGAGGAGTGGAAAGGTGAAATCAGCTGTGGATCCGCCGACGATTTCGAGTCAAAATCGGCACCAATGGTGGGCAATGTGACTCACGATAGGACATCAACAGTTAATCGGCAGGGGGGATACTCGCCAATCAGCTGATCCTTCAGCCCGCTGTCAGTGCGGCGGGGAAGGAGTTCCATATTGGAGGTCAGAGCCGGAAGTGTAGTAGAAGGCACTGCCCTCCCTGATTTCAAGGGAAGTGATGCCTTCTATTAAACCTCCGCCTCTGAGCACCGATGTTAATATCTGGCCTCGCTACGCTGACAGCGGGCCGGAGAATCAGCTGATTGGCAGAGATCCTGAGCGGCGGATCCTGACTGATCTACTATTGTTCACCTGTCCTGATGACGGTTCATCAATAGTAAAAAATGGCAAAACCCCTTTAATTTCTCCAGTGGTGGCGGTGTGGCAAAGAAATTGGGCCTAACGGCTGCTATGTGTGCTGCGGTGAGGGGCTTATAACTGCGGGTTGAGAGGAGCGGCAGCGCAAAATCAGCTACAGATCCGCAGCTGATTTCGAGTCGCATCTGCAGCAATATGCGTGAACGTACCCTTCATCCGACAATCAGGGTCCTGAGACCCCTGCAAACCGCGGAAACAATGGATTTTCAAAATAAAGGGTTATATGAGTGCCACTGAGGTGAACGGCCATCTGGGTTGGAGCCGCTACTCTGGCTTACAGAAGGGGTCCCCGTAGACATCCGTGTGCCGCACGAGGGGATATAGAGAGAGGCCCATCTTGGTATGACGAATGCTTTAAAATGTAAAAAAACTAAAAATGTGCTGTTTGTGTAATTCTGGTCGCGGCCGCTGAAAATACTTGCGGCATGAAAACGATTTTTTTACTCGTGATCTGAAAAGCCAAATTTGGATGTTTTAGCATGAAATGGCGCCATTAATTTTATACAATTTGTATCTATTCGGTCATGTTTGCGTATGGCAGGATGTGCGGGGATTATTAAACGTGAAAACCTCACGGCGACCGCGATAAAAGACAGAATGACAATTTCATCCTTCCGTAAAGCGGTCGCTGAAGGGCCGGGGATTTGTCTGGTTTCATCTCTTGTAAAATTCAGCCCAGATCCGGAGCCGTTCGAATGAAAACCGCCACCTACAGCCGTTAGGTGCAACTGGGTGTAACCGCTGCATTGTCAAGAATCCAGGGAATAAATGACATGAGGGGGCTCTCCGGTTCACAGTTATTACACAGGAGGGGACGCACATCTATGAGGTGGGTTGGAGGACGCCAAAAATGCGGAGAAACACAGGAAAAACGGATCAAGCGCTGATCAGTAAACTGGAAAGTGGGGATAAAGTTAAGAAAACTTTTTTGGTCGCAACGTGTTTGGAACAGCCAGATGAAGGTGCTGGTTTGGCACGGAAACGCGTTGCTGCCAATAAAGTTTTCTTTCCTTTATTTCTGCTCTCTGGTCCATTTTTCCTGCTTGTTCCCCACGGAAGACATGGCTTCTGGTCGGTGGGACTACGGCTCTGTCGGCATAACCAGCTGAGGTACCACTACCTAAATATTCATGTATTCGATGGACAACCACTGACGACCCAATGACTTCAACCAAAACTGTGTAATACTTCATTTCCCCTGCGGGGGTGCTGTAGGGAAACTGAGCACTTGCTGACAGATTCTTTATAATCTACAGCTGACTTAACATTTCTCAAACTTGTTCTGTCATAGTCAAAGTGCAAGGCAAAATTAAGAAAATCTAGCTCAGTTTACGCCTTGGTACCCCAACAGTAAGTCCACATGGGAGGAACGATCCACACCGGATTTCTGCAGCAAAACTCATGTGACTTATGTGCAGATTTGGCACAGATTATGGTATGGACTCACTTGGTACAAAAATCTACGTAAGAGACTGGTGTAAAAGCCTTTATAAGTGTCGCCCGCGGTATATTTTTCGTATTCCGGTGCAGATCCGTAATAAAATCTCCATGCAGATGTTGACCAGGCTTTTATCTCATTGGAAGAGGTGAAATCCTCGCGGATAATCTGCGTCATAAATTGACGTAAATCCCCACACGCCAATTACAAGGCCGATTCTGCGTAGATTCCTTCAGAGCCATGCGGATGGAATCTGTTACAATCCCCCCCAGATGCTGGTACCGTACCGCACATGCTGTGGATTTACAGTGCAAAATATTCAGCATCTTTACTATGTGTGAATGTAGCCGTAAAGTACGTTCAGACAGCGCTATGTGCCGCAGATTAGATGCGGAATCCATTTGGACTCCTCACTGATTCTGTGGCGAAATCCCCATCTGAAGTGCCCCTTTGGTTGGGGAATCCACAATGGATTTTTTTCTACATGCGAGATTGAAATTTGACGCAGAGCAAAGAAAAAAAAAACAGACGTGAAATATCACTTCTTGACGTGGATTCTGTGCCAGAAACGCCACATGCGATATTCCCCACGGAGTGGACTGAATCCACGGAGCCGCAGGAATGTCCACCAGGGATTTATACCTCGTGAACACAGCCAAGTCCGCCTTTAGACACGCAGTGAAAATTTACGGCACTTGATCCTGGGCTTTAATCCTGCGTGATAGCAAAAGTACGGCATGGGATTAAAGCCTCTGCTGCTGTAATCAAGCAGAAGCAGGTGGGGTCCTCAGCTGTCAGACACAGCCGAGGACCCGGAGGAGAAGAGAGAAGCAGTTTTTAACCCCTTCTGCCTTCTCCTTTTTAAGGCTACATAGCACTCAATGAGCGCTATGTACTAAAGGGAGAAAGCGGAAGTGTTAGTTCCACTATGCGACCCGGTGATCACCAGGTGCCCTCTGTCCCCCCCAGCAGGCAGAAATGGTATAGCCTCCAGCTAATGCTAAATACACCGATTTAATTCAATGGGTCTATGTGCTTTCTGTGTTCAGCCGGACTGAATAAGGACATAAAATACGCCCTGTCTTGGTGATATAATGCAAGAGAAGCAGCGTACTCCCACCTCTGCTGCGGAGATAAAATTATACATCTATTACACTCCCACGCCACTTCTATTGCGCACCATTTAGAAGCCCAATGTACGAACACAGACTAGCCACTGGCCATCACCGAGGTGTGCTGCGCAGGAAATCTCGCACGGTGTTACCTACAAAGAGATCTGCAGAGCTGCCCAATCCCAAAGACTATAAAAGTTAATTAAAAGAAATGGTTTCAGCAATATAAATGATCTGCCTTTGGGGTGACCGCAGCTACACCCTAGCGGAAGACGTCCATGAACTACATCTACCTGCCAGTGACTACTTCTTGCTACTTGATCCAGACTTTGATCTGATATTTGACTGCAAGCAATGCCCTGCTGGAAGCTGATCGGATGACATCCTTCACTGGGATCATGCTGCCCTCTGCTGGTCACAAAGTGCACATGCAATCATTTATTCTGTTTGGATGTAGCAGAGCTGGGTTTGTTATCCTGTATAGAGACATCTCCGTGACGGATACGTGGGATTTTATAGGAGTGTAAGTCAAACTTCTGTAGTATGGAGTTAAATCCGGCTCTGCTACATCCTTTTCTAAGCAAGTCTACTTTATAAGCTTAGCAGAAGGAATTAATTTAGAATCAGCAGGATTTGTATTCTTTAATCCAGAAGCAATTAGTAAATTCTTAAAGTTTATCTCGCTGCTCGCCGTTATGGAAAACATTTGTTTCAAAATGAAACTTTAGAAGAAAGGGACGGTAATGGCGCGGATTACACTCCGAGAATATTAAATTCCTACATATATAAGGCAGACTGCTCCTATGCCTGTACACACGCTGAACGGACACTTTATTAGAGACCCCAACTAGTAGGGAGTTGGACTTCTTTGGCCTTCAGAACTGCAGCAATTCGTTGTGGTGTAGACTCCACTGGGTGATGAAATCGATCTGCAGGAATATCGGCCCCTGCGGACAGGAAGCTTCTTGTAGTCGCTGCAGATTAGATGGAGGTGCTGACATGTTCTGAGCAGGAAGGGGTCATCGATTCATGCTGCTTGTGGCAAATTCTGACCTCCCATCAGCACAGAAATCAGGATCCATCTGACTAGGGGATGTTTTTCCGTTGCTCAGGGATACAATTTTTGTGCTCTTTTGCCAATTTAAGTCTCGCCTTTCTGTTTCTCTCTGGCGCTGGAACTGGTCATCTGCTGTTATAGTCCATCCGTGGTAAGGAACGGCGAGTTGTGTGTTTGAACGTGTTAGTTGGATCACCAGAACTGTATTTGGTTGATCTTGACTGTTTACAGCCTGTTCATCACAATGAGTCTTGACACCCTCCTCTGACCCCTTTTCATCGATGAGTTTTTTTCATTCACGAGATTCTGTTTTGCTGGATGCTTTTTCTTCATCATACCATTCTCTGTACTCTCTCTACACCGTTACATGAGAAAACCCCCCGCGGCTGGCAGTGACATCCCGGCCCCGGCTAGTCTAGCCCCGATGACCAGTCCTTGTTGCAATCGCTCAGATCGCTGGATTTTCCCATCTAATGTGGATTCACACTGAAAGTGATCCACAGAAAACTTGTCACATTGTTTTCTGCTGCACTTCGGGTCACGAGGATCGTTTCCATACAAGGAAGCTCCAATCATCATGAAAGGGTCGGCGCTCTAATAAAGGGGTCACCATGTGTATAATGTACAGCTCGTTAGATTCATCATGTACCGGTTCGTTCTACTGTAGTAAAAAATATGCATTTTCAGCAGCGCCAAAAGGAATGTGAAACGCAGCCCAACAGCCATGAGATCGCTCTTGCAGCGGAGGACTAGTCAGCCGGCACTAACGAGGATGTAGTTACAATTACTGCTCTCAGGCTATGTTCATACTGGCCCAATTTTACCCCCCACATTTGAAAAGGTGGAATCCGTACCGCAAATCCGCCGCCATTACTGACATCCTGCGGGTTTATATTTCACACCGCAGTGATTCAACGCAAACTTAGCGATTGTTCACCCGTAGTGGACTTCATACAGATTGTCCACAGTGCAAAAACATCTGCACCAAATCTGCTGCATGTGAGCGCCTCCTTAAAAGGGGTTTTGGGCCAGCGACAATAAGGGGGGAAATTCAACTAAAAATAGCATTAAAAAGTTGCACGTTTTGGTGCAAGCCCTTATTTACACAATGTGCAACTTTTTACTTATGCCGACTCACGGCACTTTTGGAGAAAGTGGGCGAGGCTTGATAGGAGGGGGCGTGGCAACCCAGCTCGACACATTTATGATTAATTTATGATGAAAAATGGTGTAAATCATACAAGAAATCTACTTCAGCTCCAAGCTGTAGATTTCTGTGAACAGAGACTCCCTAAGATGGACCTAATATGACACAAGAGAGGATGCAAGGCGGTCGCAAATGGATCTGGATAAATTGGGGGTAGAAAACTGACAAATGAGGTGTAACACTGATAAATGTGAGGTTCTGCACACGGGCAGAGGAAATACATGTCACCATTACACTAAATGGGAAACCACTGGGGAACACTGGCTTAACTGGAGCAACCAGAGTCAGGCAGCTGCTGCCAAGGCAGATAGGATCAAGGGGACATCACAAGAGGTCTAGGGGCTCATGAAGAGAACATTGCTCTTCCTCTTTACAAGTCACTGGTCAGACCACACATGGAATATTGTGGACAGTTTTGGCCACTGGTACTCAAGAAGAACGTATTCGAACTTGAGCGGTTACAAAGGCGGCAACTAATGTAATAAATGGAATGGGTGGACTACAATGCCCAGAAAGGTTATCAAAATTGGGGTTATTTAGTTTAGATAGAAGACAACTGAGGGGCATCTCTGACCCAATATCCTGATCCCCCCCCCCACATGTAATATATATACAACCTGTCCCCCCATACATCTGTGACCCAATATCCTGATACCCCCAACATGTAATATATATACAACCTGTTCCCCCCCCCCCCCCCCATACATCTCTCCAACGGTGGCTGACAGTGGCAACGGCCCAGGGAACACAGGCAACGGGTTCGGCATGGGAGACTCACAGCAGCAGCGGGGTGACGTGGGGTCGGTATGGCAGATTGGAGGTGAGAGACTGACAGCAGCGTCTTCGGCAGGGAAGATGGGAGCGTTGTTGTGGGCTTCAGCAAGCCCTCCCCTACAACTCAACCTGGCCAACTCATGTCTCCACTCATTCTTCCGGTGGAGACAAGATTCACCAGTACCTCTGCTGATACCTGCCTTATGTAATCTATATACCACCTGTCCCCCCATACATCTCTGACCCAATATCCTGATACCTCCCACATGTAATCTCCTCTATACAACCTGTCCCCCCATACATCTCTGACCTAATTCCCTGATAACTCCCCACATGTAATCTCTTATATACAACCTGTCCTCCCCATACATCTCTGAACTAATATCCTGATACCTCCCTACATGTAATTTCCTATATACAACCCGACCCCCCCAATCTCCCGATAGCCCCCTCATGTAATCTATATACAATCTGTCCCCTCCATACATCTCTGACCTAATATCCTGATACCTCCCCACATGTAATCTATATACAACCTGCCCCCTCCATACATCTCTGACCTAATATCCTGATACCTCCCACATGTATTTCTCCTATATACAACCCGTCCCCCCATACATCTCTTACCTAATATCCTGATACCTCCCCACATGCAATCTCCTATATACAACTTGTCCCCCCATACATCTCTGATCTAATATCCTGATACCTCCCTACATGTTATCTATATACAGCCTGTACCTCCATACATCTCTGATCTAATATCCTGATACCTCCCTACATGTTATCTATATACAGCCTGTACCTCCATACATCTCTGATCTAATATCCTGATACCTCCCTACATGTTATCTATATACAGCCTGTACCTCCATACATCTCTGATCTAATATCCTGATACCTCCCCACATGTAATCTGTATACAACCTGTCCCCCCCATACATCTCTGACCTAATATCCTGATACCTCCCACATGTAATCTATATACAACCTGACCCCCCCATACATCTCTGACCTAATATCCTGATACCTCCCACATGTAATCTGTATACAACCTGTCCCCCCCATACATCTCTGACCTAATATCCTGATACCTCCCACATGTAATCTATATACAACCTGTCCCCCCCATACATCTCTGATCTAATATCCTGATACCTCCCCACATGTAATCTGTATACAACCTGTCCCCCCCATACATCTCTGACCTAATATCCTGATACCTCCCACATGTAATCTGTATACAACCTGTCCCCCCCATACATCTCTGACCTAATATCCTGATACCTCCCACATGTAATCTATATACAACCTGTCCCTCTATACATCTCTGTCCTAATATCCTGATACCTCCCACATGTAATCTATATACAACCTGTCCCTCTATACATCTCTGTCCTAATATCCTGATACCTCCCACATGTAATCTATATACAACCTGTCCCCCCCATACATCTCTGACCTAATATCCTGATACCCCCGACATGTAATCTATATACAACCTGTCCCCCCCATACATCTCTGACCTAATATCCTGATACCACCCTCATGTAGCCTTCAGTCCCCACAAGCCCCCCTCCTCCAGTCTCCCCTAGTGTACTCCTCACATAATCACCTCCAGGATTTCCCCCATGTGTCCCCCATGGTCTAGAACCCACAACCCCAAACCTTCACATTCTCCTTGGAAAGCTTTGAAAGCTAGCTGAAAACAAGATGAGCCCCTTGTCCCTCCACCCAGGGTCTCCTGGCCTTGCAGTCAGTAAGCTTTTGCCGGCAGGGTCCTCTGTCCTGCTGTAACACTTAGTTACTGCGCTGGAAGCCATCAAGGTCCCCCAACGCATTTCATGCCATGAGGGTTTCAAAAGGCAAAACACCTTTACAGGTCGCAGCTCAGGAGATGCCATGTGACCCCCTCCCGTCTAATACAAACCCTACCACTAGGAGGACCCCTCCACGCCGTCACATGGTCATCCGCGAAACACAAAAATGGATGACAATGCAGCATTTAAAGGATACCTGGACACCAGTGGGTTAAACAAACAATGCGCACATTTGACTATATTTAGCATGGCGCACATTTACGGGTATATCACAGGTGATATCCCCCTACGTTGCAGAGCGATTTTATGAATAGCGGTCCTACAAAGTGGGCCATAAAAATGAGCCCACACCCCACTCTTATAAGGGCTGACCAAAAGAAAATCTGTGTTGCCCATAGCAACCAATCACAGCGCGGCTTTCATTTTACCTCAGCAATGTAAGAAATTAAAGCTGCGCTGTTATTGGTTGCTATGGGCAACAAAAATTACAGGGAAAGTCGGCGAGTTTTGGATTTTTAACACGGTCACACAGGGCGGATTCCCGATGGAAATGTCGCGGTTTGGCCGCAGCGGCTTTGAAGCGGCCAGGCCGCTCGCTCTTCCGCTGCGGCCGGCGCTCCCATAGAGGAGAGCGCGGCCGCAGCAGAAAAAAAAAATAGACATGCTGCGGTGGCAAATCCGCGCCGCAGCAGCAGCTTCTGCCGGCTTAACCGCAGCGGATTTGCCGTCCCATGTGGACAAGATTTCTGAGAAACCTCGTCCACATGGCTGGCTAATCCCGGGATTAGCGGCCGCATGCGGATTTACCGCGGCGGAATTTCCGCGGCAAATCCGCCCTGTGTGAACGCAGCCTAATTCCGCCAGTATTTGTAGCCGGTGCTGAAGAACGTGATAAAAAAATTCACTCAAATTGGGCCAGAACTGTGGATTTCCATAAGACACAAACAAACTATCTGGCTTTCATTATTTTTTCCCTAATCTGCTTTTATTCTCTATTTGTAGATTATTTTATTCTATCGTCCGTACATGACCATGGGGGCGGCCATCTTGCCTAAGCTACAGTTAATATCATTTAAAGATTTATTTTACAGCAGTCTTACGGGCCATTCACACAATGGACAGGAGGGGACCCATCGACTTCTATGGGAGAGTGTTGTGGGCATGCTCTGTGCAGGGAGGTTGAGGAGGTGAGATGTGACCATCACCTATTCTGAATGCTGGATCCTGTGTTATATATATGTAGGTGTCACCTCAGTGTAATCCTGCCTGTGATAAGGAGATAGGACGCTTCTACAGACCATGAAGTATCAGACTGTAATTAGACCTAGTGGTCAGTGTGAGAACTGCAGTGTGATGAAACGATAGTGGCAGATTGTCACTCATCTTTGCGTGTCAATCTGCCACCTTCCTGGTCTGGGGAAAGTTGAGTGGATATACAATCCTCAATATTCATTCCAATGCCTTTCACACTTCTACCGGAGGGGTGTTTGGTGTCACTTGCTCCTTTTGGGACCCGCAAGAAAGAAGTTACAAAGGGATGTTTATATTCCTCCACCATTGTCTCCCATCCTGCCTACAATACGCATCATCTAGACTTGCTAACTGCGATTTCCCTCCACTGAGATGGGCCAAGAAAAAAAACAATAAATGTCGATTATGGGACATTCAAAGATCCCAGGTGAACGAGAATTATAGATTTCAAAACCGTGAGTGCCACGGACGCACAACCCCCAGAATCCATAGAATCGCTAGGCTAATCATCCGTCAGATATCATGTTTAGTATCCACATGTAGATAAAGACATTATATCAAACATGGCTGCCATAGCTTCCCTGTTGGATTGCCTCTTGGGAAAACATGGCCGAAATGTTACATTTGGTTTCCAAACGGAAGATGTGCGCATATACTCAGCCAGCCCACCAACGATGTCACAAGGGACGATGGAGGTGCGACTCAAAGAAGGCTTTAACCCTTTGCAATCCAATTTTGGATTCAGGGTTTCCTAGGGGGCTTTCTCTTTCTGCCGTTATTCAATGGCGCCGTCTGCTGGCTAAAGCCAGTAATGCGGCATGGGACATGCTAGAGAGGTCCCCGACAACAGAGCGGCCAGTAATATACAGTAAGAATACCCTGCCGGACATCTTCCGACATCAGAGCTGTACAGCCTTCAATCAAAATGTCTTCAGACGTCAGACAGTGGATTGGAAAGGGTTAAAACTAAGGAGATCCCCTCCCCAATCTGTTAGGCCCAAGAGTTGCATCTAAATGCCAACCTGCCCAGCTTTCCGCCTTGGACTATTTAAAGGCACCTTGCAGAGCGGTATTTTTTATTGTATTCCCTTTTATTTTCCTACTGTTTGTGAGTATTTGAAGCTCCTTACTCTTCTGTAAATATATATTTTTGCATATTTTTTTTAGTTAGTTCCTTTAACATTTTAAAGGCCCATTTACACACAACAATTATCACTCAAAATGGGTTCAAACGATGTCTTTTGAGCAAAAATCGCTGCGTGTAAATGCTACCACCGTTAGCACTTTTATAGTTCAGCATAAAAACCATCGTTCAGCCGGCCAGCTGATAGCAGGGACCGCACCCTGTGATTTTTCTGTGGGAGCGCTGATAACATTGTTTTCAGCTGCTGTCCTGTGGGCGAACAAGTGAGCTGTATGCAGATAACAGACCACCCGCTGTTATCTGCATACAGCAAAGGGAGCCTCATTTAAATGCAAATAAAGCTAATAAGCTGCTAATCGGCATTAGTGCCCACTAGTAGCTATGTAAAATGATTGTTTAAAACTGTCACTCAAATTGTCTTTTGAGCAATCATTTTGCGTGTAAATGGGGCTTTAGTGACCAATAACCCCAAAGTGTGTTAATTGTGTGTGGGCTGGTGGAAACCGAGGTGGCTGACCTACCTGTCAGAAACGGTCAGTGGTGGAAGCGAAGTGTGAGCCCCATCTCGCAGGACTGCAGGATGCGGGGGTTTGGAAATAAGTTGACCCTGCTGCCCGCCCCCCGATGCCGTACGTTACAGGTTAGTGACGGTCAGACCCGTGTGACCCCGTTTTTGTGTCATGCTGAATTTTAGGTTGTTTTTTGTAATTATAGATCGTTTTATGAAACAATTCTGATTATATTTTACATACAAACAATTCCAACACGAGGTCATTTCCTGATGACACATTGCCTCTGAAGGCATCTCATGATGTGAGTCTGCCTCTTTGAGGACTTCAAGCGCTCTAAGGTTATGGACCCCCACTTCAACCAACGTACAACAATTCACTATGGAATTAATTTCCCCAAAAAGTTTCTTCTTTTTCAGATACAATGAACTTCAGACCAAAGCTGTCCAATTTCCATCAATTATCCACAAGACCAGTACAACTTAAAGGGGTTGTCTCTAGGCAATAAACAGAATGGCTGCCGTCCGTGCAGCCTGTGAGAATCCCATACTAGAACCTACACCTCTGTCCCCTCCGAACCTTCCTCTCCGGCCTTATCATCCTGTGCTAGTTACATTCTCTGAAAATAAAGAAGATGGAACAATACCTCTGCAGCGCCACCTATTGGATGGCAGCATTCCTTCAAATCAATGTATGACTCTTTAACAAGTCTGTAAAACAATGATTGGGAATAGGAAACCAAGCCAGAAAACCATACACAGACAGCTGTTTCAGGGTGTTTGCCCCTCATCAGTGTGCAGTAGGTTTCTGCCTTGGCTGGTGTGCCATCTTCTCTATTTGCATAAATTATCCAGAGGAGCGTGCATGGCCTTATAGGTTTCCTTACTCACCTTCTCATACCCCTTCTGGGTACTCTGGGGAGAGATAAAAATTCCCCCCTGCCCACCAATCCCGACCCACTCACCCCCCTAGGTGTCTAAACACACTTTTTAGGTGCTCTCCTTAAGGAGAGACAACACCCCTCTTGACCCAAGTTACATTCAGTAGGATGGGTTGATGAGACCTGAGAGGAAAGGAAAAGAGGTGACAGCCGTGAGTTCTAGTACAGAATTCGAACAGACAGCGACCGATTGATTAATTTTTTTGGACAACCCCTTTAAAGGATGCAGTTACAAATTGAAGCAATTAGTTTTGATTCCACATTTCCTACCTTACTTTGTATACAACTCCTATGTAGACCTATGTGTCGCCATAGTTACAGACTACAAATTCTTTATGTAGTCTGACCATGCATTCATATTCCCATCTAACTGGCTCCTACCTCTTGCTATCCTGCCATATCTCCATTAGCAACAGATGAAATGGATTTTGACTGCTTGGTCAGACTACACAAAGAATTTGTAGTCTGTAACCATGGAGACACATAGCAGCAATAGAGAGAACTATAGAAAATGTTGTACTGATATTATTATTTTATTTTTAGATGCAAAGACACAACAACAACAAAAAGTGATTGGCCATATCCTTCAAGCATGGAGTAGAGCTGCAGGAGGTGTTAGAGCACATGGGAAAGTGCTCTTCAGCATAGCTGGAAGTAGCAAGACTCTGCCCCCACCACGCAAATCCAGGGGTCTCACATATAATAACATCTCAATCTCCCAAACATCGTAATTAAGTACTCCTGAGAGAGGGAAGACAAGGCACGCTGTTTGCAGGTTGTCTTTTCAGTTACTGCAGTATAACAGAAGATCAATGACCATCTCACTGCTCGTGCATCTTACCTGCAGGCTCCTCAGCAGCTGAAACCTCTTCTTCATCTGTCACTGCAGTTTCATCTTCCAACATTTCACTACTTGATCCCTAGAAAAGAGAAGCATGTTATTAGGGGCGGACTTTCTGGAAAATGTCAATTTTATTCAGTTTGGTGGTGGGAGAAATAGCGAGATGTTTACATGTCGGCTGAGAGAGTCCTTCATCTACTCCCCCATAATGTCTCCTCTATTCTTGTACGCCCCCAGCAGATTGCTGTCCATAAGTCGAGGTGACCATCTCAGAGGGATCAAACCTGCCACATTTCAGGACACATGTGACCAGAAAATGAGAGGCCACGCACATGAGACTGGTTGGTGGAGAGGTGTAGAAGCGATTAATTGGGGCCATTATTGTTAGAGGAGATGTTTTTCTTATGGAGGCACAGTAAGGGTGGCTTCACACGAGCGTGTGTGTGTGTGCCGTACATAGGTGTGCACAAAAATGCATGAATGCAGGTGCGCGCACTGCTTTCAAAGGAGCCGCGGCTGCATTAGAGACAATGGTCTGCTGGCACCGGTTAATTGTTTTTCAGGGAAGAGCTTTAAATATAATTCCTTCCCTGAAAAACAACCATTTTAGTGTAAAAAAAAAAATTATATATATAGTCCCCCACGGGGATGAAGAACACATCTGCCACATGCAGCAGATGTTTTCTTAATCCCAGCGGGGAATCAAAAATTCCCTGCTGCACTTGCCACATCTGTGACAGATGCCGCACAGGAATTCTAAATCCCCGCGAGGAATAAAGAATTCCCTACCGCAGCTGTCACAGATGACAGCTGTGGTAGGGGGTCCAGCTGCCGGCATCCTGTAATTGTTTTTCAGGGAAGGTCTTTAAATATAAGCCCTTCCCTGAAAAACAATGCAAAGTAGTGTTAAAAATAATAAACACCACATACTCACCTTCCTTTAGCTCCCGGGGCTCAGCCGTGTCCTCTCTGCGCTGACCCCTGCTCTCCAATGCAGTTCTTTCAGCAGGCAGGAAATTAAATTCCCCGCCTGCTGAAAGAGCTGCTTGTGATTGACTGAGGTGGCAGATGTGTTCTTCGTCCCCAGCAGTGGCGGACAGGTAAGCAGATTTTATTTTTTTTACACTAAAATGGTTGTTTTTCAGGAAAGGCTTATATTTATAGCTCTTCCCTGAAAAACAATTCAGGGGTGCCAGCAGACTATTGCCTTCAATGGAGCCGCAGTCAGCAGCCACGGCTCCATTGCGGGCAATGCGGGCATTCACTATGGTGCACACATGTCCTATCTTTACAGGCACATGCCTGTAAAATACGGACATGTAAACACACTATAGGGAATGCTTTAGATGTAATAGATGCGTGTTTTTTTGCGTGCGTGATGGGCTCTGAAAGCGGAATACCGCAGGGGAGTCTGTCACGGCGCCCCCCCAAAGACTCCATACTCACCTCCTGTATCGGCTGTGCGAGTCCCACATGACGCATCGGTGCGCATGCGCAGTATAGCATATGACACGCCGGCAGTGTCATATGACGTGGCCGGCGGTGGGCGGGGAAGCGTACTCATGCTATACTTCCACTGTGCTACAGCGGAAGTATAGCTTGATGGCCGGCTTCCATTGACTACAATGGAAGCCGGCCGTGCATATTCCCGTGACAAATAGGACGTGCTGCGGTTATTTCACGCTGCGGAATTCGCGGTGGAATTGCACAGAGTGAACATTGAGCTATTAGGTTCAATGGAACATAAAACATCCACCTAGTGTGATAGTAGTCACTGGCGGCCCCCCCGCTGTAGCAGCAGGGGTGTATCGGACATGGGCCCCCGCTGTTAACCCCTTCCCTGCCGCGATCTATATAGGTCACGACATGGGAAGGGTTCACAGAGGGAGCGCACTCCCTCTGTGAAGTTGCCGGGCTCTCGCGATATAATCGCGGAGAGCCCAGCCTGCTGCCATGGCGTCCTGTGTTGCCAGTGCCTGGGATCGCTGTATAAGGCATGGCAGGACTTATTACAGCAATCATCAGTGCTGTGCTTTAAGTCCCTCAGAGAGACACAGATGGTGTAAAAGAAAGCTAATAAAAATGCACAAAAAAGCAAAATGTAAAAAAAAACTTTTTTGTGCTTTTTCTCATATTAGCATAAAAAAGGTAAAAAAAAATTAAAATCCCACATATTTGGTATTGTCGTATCCGTAACAACGTGTAAAAAAAAGTTAAACATGCTTTTTATTTTGTACGGCAAAAAGCGTAAAAAAAACACTAAAAAACAGGCAAAATGCTCATTTTTAGCATTTTGCCTCACAAAAAATGCAATAAAAGTAATCAAAAAAGCCATATATTCCCCAAAATGCTACTAATAAAAACTATAGCTCGTCTCGCAAAAAATAAGCCCTCACAGAGCTCCGTACATAGAAAAATGTAAAAAAGTTACAGGACTTTGAATGCAGCGATAGAGAAAAAAAAAAAGATTTCCAAAAAAAGGGGTTTTTATTGCAGAAAAGTGGAAAAAACTAAAAAAATATATAAAAATTTTGGTATTGTTGTAACCGTACCGACCCGCAGAAAAAATGTAGTGTCATTTATGCTGCATGATTAATGCTGTAAAAAAAAAAATCTACGACAGAATTGATGTTTTCTCTCCCTGCTATCATTAAAAAAAAATAATAAAAGTTTTACAATATAGTCTATGTACCCAAAAATGGCGCCGATAAAAACTACAGTTCGCCACGCAAAAAACAGGCCCTTATACGGCCGCGTCGGCGGAAAAATAAAAAAGTTATGGCTTTTAGAAGATGGAAATGAAAATCCGCCAAAAATCGTTGCGTCCAAAATAGGCCGTGTCATTAAGGGGTTAACACGCTCCTGCCCCATGACATACATGTGTGTCACAGATGGAAAGGGGTTGCCGGGGAATGCTGTACATTTAACACATATGGATGGCACAGGTTCAGAAGCTGCAGTCGAACGCTGGCTGTAATTGACAGCCGGCGTCCCCCTGCAATGGCGGGCATCAGTGAAAACACCAATCAACCTCGTTAACCACTTACATGCCATTTTCAGTGTTGATCGCGGCATGTATGGTGTTAACATGGGGAGGAAGCTCTCCTCCAAAAAATTGTGAAGGGCCGACACTGCAGTGTATTATCTGAGCAATCATAGGAGCAAGTTCAAGTCCCCTAACGGGGTATAAAAAAGGTGGGAAAAATAATGATAGTAAAAAAATTAATTCTTGTAAAAATGAAGTTTCATGTACCCCAAAATGGTACCAATAAAGACTACCGCTCACCAAGCAACAAATTAGCCCTCATACGGCCATGTTGAACGAAAAATAAAAAAAGCGGTGGCTCAGCTGATCACAGGCAGCACCTGGCCATTCATTGAATTCAATGAATTGGCCGAGCACTGCCTGTGATTGGCTGAGTGCTGTGACCAATCACAGGCAGCACTCAGCTGTCATTCAATGAATGGCTGAGAGCTGCTTGTGATTGGCTGAGCACTCAGCCAATCAGATACAGCCCTTTCAGCAGGCGGGGATTTTAAAAACAAGCCCTTATACGGCCGCGTCGACGCAAAAATAAAAAAGGTATGGCTTTTGAAAAGTGGAGATGAAAATCCCTCAAAAATCGTTGCATCCTTAAGGGGCTAAGGAGACTTTCTCACCTACTTTTAGTCCTATGAGCTGAACTTATGGGCTGACAGTAAGTGACCCGCTGAGTACGGGGATGGAGGTTTTATACTTACTTCCCCCATCATTCTCCGTGTGAGTGCTGGAAGCTGCTGCAGTGCATTGAGTGGCGCTGCCAAGTAGTCCGCCCATTATACAATTAGAATGGGCAGACTACTTAGTGCACCCCTCAATGCTCTGAGAGCGCTGACAGCGGGGGAATGACGGGGAGGTAAGCACAAGGCCGGCTGCACACGGATGTATTGTGCAAGCAGAGAATAGAACCCCCCGATCTCATTGTCAAGAAATAATAGAACATGTTTTAATTTTCCGCGTATTTGCGCACCAAAGATCCCCAAAGAAGTCGATGGGAGGAGCAAAAATGCGCACATAATACGCAAGGAGACGCGTGAAACACTGCGGAATCACGCAGGAAAAGAGCCCATCTGGAGCTCAGTAGCCATTTTAATCTGTGCGGCTTTGTTTGCCGCGTACAAATGAATATGCCGTGCAGGCGCAAAAGTGCAGTAAAATACGCCGACGCACGCGCAAAAAAGCACTGTTCATTTTGTAAAAATGCTACACTCAGGTGCGCGCTAATCTGCCTACACTCACGTGAAGCCGACCCACCACTCCCAGCCCCGGACTCAGCGGTCAGATACCTTCAGCCCATAAGCTTTGCTCATAGGGTTATAAGTAGGCGACCGATTCCGTTTTCAGTTACCTACTTGCTGATGGTTTCCACACATCCGCACGTTATTACACTATGCAAAATGCTAACAAGTTGAAAAATAAGTTGAAAGAGGGTCAGGGTCAGTTCGGGGCTTCCGTCTCTCTGCTCCGTTTTTGGAGACACTGAAATAAAAAAAAATTAAAAAAACACAAAAAACGGATCCGCATTTTTCCACATTGATTTCAATGGGATTTAAAAAAAAAAAAAAAAAAAAAACAGAAAGAAAACGGAAAGGCTTCAGTTCGCTTCCGTTCCTCTAAGTGTCAGCTTTTTTTGATGGGAGAATAGCGCAGTCTGCAGCATTATGTAAACAGAACGCCGACAGAACAGAAGCCTTTCCGTTATTTTAAAGCCCCATTGAATTCAACAGGGGAAAAAAAAAAGGATCCATATTATTTCAGTTTCTCTCCTTCAAAAACGGAGTGGAGAGACGAAAACCCTGAACTGACCCTAACGCCGCTGTGACAGCGGCCTCACACACATCATGTGACCCCGGACAGCGGCAGCGCTCCGATAATTGTCGCTTTTTTTTAAAAGAAAAGTTCTTACTATGAAGATTATAATGGCGATGTGGCCGTAATCAAAAAACGCGACTACACTTTAATGCGGCGCTCCACCAACTTGTGACTCTCCAGCGGTTGCAAAACTACAACTCCCAGCATGCCTTTGACTGAAGGCAGCTGTTGGGGCATGATGGGGGTTGTAGTTTAACAGGCTGAGTGACCCTGCTGTATGATATCATGGAGCTGCTGATTAATGACAGGCATGCTGGGGTCTGTAGTGCTCTGCAGTCTCACCTTCATGGCTGCAGTCTGGGCTGGGGGTCTTGTCCTGTGTCTCGGGGTCTCCTCCAGAGAGTTGGGCACGCTCATCCACAGATGGCTCAGCATGTAAACACAGATTTAGTGGAGGGCGGAAGTGACGTCATGCAGGGCAGACGGAGGCGGCGGCCATGTTGTGTGTGGCAGAGGAGCGTCTTCAGCACCAGGGATAGCGGACAAACTGTATATACCACACAGGCTGAGGGCTCACAGAAAGGATGTGGACTCAGGGCTTACTTAGGGCTCATTCACACGAGCAAGTTTCTCGTGCGCATATTGTGTGCTGCGGGACGGGCAAAATTCGTACTGAAATTAACCTCATTATTTCCAATTTACGTGCGAGACTTTTCTCTCGAAAGATGGAGAAACCGCAGCAAGTTCTATTTATGGGCGATTCTGTGTCAGAATCGCCTATTATTTCCTATGGCAGAAAAATAAATTGCGTCGCACTCGCACGTGGAGGTGATTTTCAGGCCAATGCGAAGTAATCACGTGTTGCGGAGATCTGATATGTTTTTCTCGTATGACGCATTGCGCTCGCAGCAGATATCGCGGGTTGATGGGCGACAAACGTTCGTACAGAAGTGGGATCATTGAGGTAGATTTGCGTGCGTGTCTGCACATATGACGCCTCATGCCCACGGGCACGCACGGAATCCGCCCGTGGCGGGCGACCCTGCGTACCTGTCCGTGTCTTCATTCTTCTGTGGCTGTGTGCAGCAGTGCCGTCCGTCAGACGTGCGCAGAACACTTTACTTTTTTTTTAACTCCCGCTTTCCCGTGGATTCCGCGGACCATCCGCAATGTCATTTGCGAACAGGCCCTGAATCGGGCGGCTTCCATTGAATTTAACGGAAGCTGTCCGTGCGGAACTCGCAGTGAAATGGAGCATGCTGCGATTTTTCATCCACAGTCTGTTTCCGCTCGTGTGAATGAAAAATCATTTTTCCGTAGCGTGCTATGGAGGGTTACTGTCCAGACTCTGCAGCAAACATTCGCCCGTGGACGCGTGGCCTTACTGCACATTTTGCGCATGCAGGGCCAGTTCACACGCGCACTAAACACCCCCTTTCCGCGGATTAAATGGCTAAGCTAATGAGGTCCGGATGTCTTCTTTTCCCCATGTTTTGCGCAGTGCTTCCCCTCGTGTGTTTTCGCACATCCCATAGACTTCTATGGGATCTTCGCTGCGCAAAGCACAGGAAAATAGAGCAGGTCCTCCTTTTTTCCTCATGCGTGCGCCAATTCCCGTGCAGACACGGTCGTGTGAAGAAGAGTGGGATATCGGTCGGAGTTTCTCGGATATATCGCACTCGTCCATATGGATGTCCTCTAATGCAAATCAGCCACGGAGGTTGCAATGCCTTGGTTATTCATTGACTACAACGCAAATCTCCATCCTACCTTACGTAGGCTGAATGCACATCTGCGCCGGGGATTCCGTTATCGGAGGAGGTAAATGGAATCCCCCAGATGAACCGATCCGGCTCATAACAAACGGACCCCGTGACTATAATGGGGTCCGGTGGGTTCCTGCACCTGTCCTGCATACCTGACTTTTTCATCCGGTATATAATGCCTGATCTACGCCGGACGTCTCAAACGCACATGTGAATAGCGCCTTAAAGGAGTCTTCCAGGAAGCATACTATTGATGACTTATACTCGGGATAGGTCATCAATAGTTGATCGGCTGGGGTCTGTTGCTCGGGACCACGACTGATCAGCTAATTGTGCGATCACAGACAGCACCGCAATTACACAGCGGTTGGAGGGGAAGCAGCGGAAGTCTCAGCGCCGACCTCTATATAGTGACCGGCACTTGTAACTGCAGGCATGGCTCCCATTGATTTCAATGAGAGCTGCACTTACAGTAACAAGCACCGCCCACTTTACAAAGATCATCGTGGAGACTTCCGCTCCGACGCCTCTGTAATTGTGGTGCTGTCAGCAGGCGCACAATCAGCTGATCGGTCAAGGTCCCGAGCAATGGACCCCAGCCGATCAACTATTCTGAGGACATGTCATCAATAGTATTCTCCCTGGAAAACCCCTTTAAACATCCAATCCAGTCTATTCATAAAATCAATTCTTACTCTGTGCTGCTCAATGGAAACCATCAAGAAGCAGGGTCATTCCTGTTGCCGGATGTAATAAACAGCTTTATTCTATAGTGTCTTTGGCCAGTGTTGGCAAAAGGCATAGAACGAGGGTGTCCAACTCATTTTTACCAAGGGCCACATCAGCATTACAGTTGCCTTCAAAGGGCTTTTTATTCTAAAGGATATATTAAAAACGGAGGAGGAAAAGGACCACAGCAGAAAAATTGGGGCACAAGTCCCCCAACACAGACACTTGGCTCTAAACTTCCAGGAAGTTAGAGAAAAGGAAAAATGATAGGAGTCAGCAGAGCCTGGTGAAAGGTCCCAAAGTAATTCCTTCGCACAGAGCCTTTAGGGGGTTAAGCAGCTACATAACCCAACGTCCTTGGTGGTCCGCGCAGCAGGCTCACAGGGTATGGACAAGCAGGCTGGAACAGTCTGTCCTCTGCAGGATGGTAGCGAGGACCGACCGGGACGGACAGGCCGTCTCAGGGTCTGGCAAGCAGTGCTGTACTGCAGGATAGGCACAGCGGGAGAACAGACAGGGGGGCACACCAAAGGTTCCGTGGGCTGCAGTAACAGCCACAGCGCTCATCCTAACACCCGACATGATGGCAGCCGTGATACCCAGTACCCAGCAGCAGGCTGCAAACGAGTCCACAATGCGCCAGAGGGTCTACCCGATGCAGCTCAGGAGCCTCCAATATAGGAGAGGCTGTTCTGCCTCTGGACCTCGCAGGCCACTCACAACGATGCGGCGGGCCTTGAGTTTGACACATGTGAGATCTCAGGCACGCTCACACTGGGTTCTGCACAGTTCGTTAATGCATTTATTTATGACACAACTACTAGCAGGTTGAAAAAAGTGTGAAAAACTTGTCAGAAATGACAGAAAACAAAACACACATTGCAAGTGTACAGGATACATAGGCACACATTAAACACAAAGCCTTTAACCCCTTCATTCCCAGGTCATTTTAAAATTTTTTAATTTTTGTGTTTTTCCTCCCCAAATTAAAGAAAAATCATCGTTTCTACACTTCCTCAGCGATGCAGGTGTCTGCAGATTTTTTTTTCTTGCGGGATGAGTCGTATTTTCCAATTATATCATTTCATGTTCTATAATATAATGTATCGGAGAACAGTAAAAATTGAGAGTGCAGTGATCTGGTAAAGTACCCAACTTTGCCTTTTTTGGGGGCAGTGTCCTTGCTTTATTGGCATACATGGGTCAGACGTACGATGATTGCGGCGATACCAAATTTTTGTAATTTTTTATTGTACTACTCTTAAAAAATAAAGGGGCAGATTTATGAAAATGTCTAAATTAAAAGCGTAGTCGCCGCTCGCTAGCAAACCAATCACAGCACAGCTTTCATTTTACATGGAGAGACGGCCGCATGTGCACAGCGCTTGACTATTACCGTCAGGCCACTGAAACCAATAGACCTGCCACAAACTGGGCTCCCAGCTCCCTATGGAAACTGGGATGATACAGGTTGGAGAAGTGCTGCAGATGTGAGCGGAAGTGAGGTGGAACCCCTATTCTCAGGATCATGGGGGTCCCAGCGATCAGACCCGTCCCATGGATCAGTATAGCAATGTGGCCTTCAGACAAGAAAAAATACAGTAACTTGAGCTGTCGACTTCCCATGTCCTTTCCTTTAGGTCCAGAGGCATCAGGTCCCCAGGATCGGATCAGCGCACTAGAAAGGAAAAACACAACAATAAGTTGGAAAAGTTGATTGTTCTATGTTCCATATTCCATCTTCCAGTTCTCCTCCACCCAACTCCTCCGCCAGCTCATCCTGCACTGAGCACATGATGTTTTGGAGGACTTGGGCACTTAGCAGCACTGTGAGGTCTGGAACCAGAAAATGCGATAACCTCCATGCAGTGCTTCGTGCTTGGGGGGGCTGCACTATAGTGGCAAGGGAGGCCTCTAGGCCCCCCTGGCTGAGGAGCCAGGTCGCATCTGCGACTCCTGCAACCACTATAGCTATGACACTACATTCATTTCTTGGATATTTACTCCGAATATATAAGCCTGAGCTGGATCTCTGCTTCTAGGTTCCATTGACTTCTATGGAGAACAGGCATCTATATCACATAGAATTACATTCAAGATATGCATTTGTAGACTCCATTAACTTCCGTGGGAGGAATATAGATCCATGTTGAGCTATCTGTACATAGAAAACACACTCATAGGGTATAATCCCCCCACATTTGCCAATAGACTTTGGGTGGTACACATTGTTGTATCTCATTATTCACTCTATTTTAACCCCTTAGTGACCGGTCCATTTTATGCCCTAATGGCCAACTAATTTCTCATTTTTTCCGTCGTCACATTCCTAGAGCCATAACTTTTTGATTTTCCCCTTGACATAGCCGTAGGAGAGCTTGCTTTTGCGGGACAAATAGTATTTTCTAGTACCATCTTTTTTGAGTACATACCATGTATTGTATGAATGATATTAATTTTTGGGGGGGTAAGGGGGGGGGAATTGGGAAAAAATGTATATTTAATTTCTTTATTACGACGTTCAGCATGCCGAGTAAAGAAGGTGATATTAGCACAATTCCGGTGATGCCAAGTTCATACAATGTTTCTTAGGTTTTGCTATTTTTGTACACAAAGTACTTTTTTTCTTTAAAGATTTGTTTTCGTGTCACCGCATCCCAAGAGCCATAACAGTTTTAGTTTGCCATAGACAGAGCTCTCTGTATGAGGATTGTGGTATGAGCTCTAGTCTTCATTTATCCCATTATTGGGAACATGTAACATGTTTTTATAGAGGCAACAGTAACAAAATATGCAATTTTGCCATTTTTTGTAATTCCATTTTTTTATGCCGTTCGCCATGTTGAATTAATTCTACGAGTCAGCATGATTACGTCTATATTAAATTTACATCGTTTTTAATATCTTGCTACTTTTTCACACTTTTTAATAGATGTATTATCACAAAGTCCTCTATCAACTTTAATCCATTACATACGTGGCTATGCCAAATTTGTGAAATTAAATATATTTTTTAACTTTTTTGTACTTTTGATTTTTGTCCCACTAGGGGACTCAAATATCACTACCTTTGATCGTTCTTATAATACACTGCTACTGTTCCTTATAGCGGTGTATTTCCTTGCCCGCAAAGCTCAGCCGAAGACTTAGCCTCATTGGTCACCAAAGATGGCAGACCCGGAAGCCATTTTCAAGCCTCTGGGTGCCATAGCAACCCATTGAGATCCCATACTTACATTGTAGGGGTCCGATGGGTGAAAGAGGGAGCCCGCTCCCTCTATCAGACATTTACAGGGTTTAAAGGCTTAAACAATGGGGATCAGAGGTTTCTTTGGACCCTTTTGTTAGAACAGATGCCAGACTCTCATCAGACTGCCAGGACCCCGTTCCTACTGGCACAGAAGACCCATGCCAGTGCCATAAACAGGCGATGCATCAAAAGGCGTATGGGCAGTCACTAAGAGGTTAAAGCCCAGTCCACTTTTCATTTATTCCCTCTAATCTCATTAGAACCTTTAGATATATACTGTGTATCTTTCTCATATTATCCATAGTGGAAGCCATTGTGATGCGTTATTCTTACCCCCCTTCTTCATCAGACTTACCCCACTTGTACTTGACCTGGAACCCCGTACTCTGCACGGATTTATCAGTGTGAAACTCTAGCAGCACCCAGTTTCCTTTAGACAATCGTGTCGGCATTTTCTTGGATCCACAAAACGTTTCGGTCACTGCGGAGTTGATGCGAGAACCGTGCAGGATGGAGAGGTAGTCATACATACAGTTGCGTGAAAACTCCAGGGCAAAAGAGGTGAAACTGAGCTGAATCTACAGGGGGACATAAAGTCCAGACACACTGAATTATTAAAGACCAAGTACACAATATATTATAGTGTACACTAAAGTGCCAAAAGTATGTACGATTGTGTAGGACCCCTCTAGCCCAGTGAAGTGCAGCAACTCCATGTGGCATTGACTCATGAAGTGGACGGAAGACATCTGGAGGGATGTTGAGCCATCTGGATAGTCACCGACAGTTCTGTGGTATTTGTAGGTGCAGGATCTCCAGTGCGAATGGACCTCTCCACCACAACATACCATAAATACCCGATTGAGGTCATGTCGGGCAAATGTGCAGGTCATACCATTTATAGAAACTCTTCAGAATGGTCATCAAACGCATTCTGGACAACTTGGGCCCAATAGCACGGTGCATCATCCTACTGGAATATCCATCATTGGGGGGTACATGAAGTCTGTGAAAGGCTGAAAATGGTTACCAAGCAGTGAAACGTAGTGGACATTGGTCGATGATATATGTAGGAGAACCAGTGGATCTAGCCCATGCCATGAGAACACACGCCACACCATATGGAACCACCACCAGTCTGCTCAGTGCCTTGTTAAAAATTGGGGTCCATTGTTTTGTGAGGTCTGCACTACACAAAAACCCTACCATCAGCCTTAAACAGGGGCGTAACTATAGTGGATGCAGAGGATGCAGTTGCATCCGGGCCCAGGAGCCTTAGGGGGCCCATAAGGCCTCTCTTCTCCATATAGGGAGCCCAGTACTATGAATAAAGCATTACAGTTGGGGGCCCTGTTACAGATTTTGCATTGGGTGCAAAAACTGTAAGTTATGCCTCTGGCCTGAAACAATTGGTCCTGTGACTCATTAGACCATGCCACATGTTGCCAGTCCGAGAGGGTCCAGTTACCAACTCATGAGTCCAGGTGAGGCGCTGTTTCCAGTGTCGTGGTGTTAACAGAGGCACTCTGATTGGTCTTCTACTCCCAAATCCCATGGAAGCTAAAGAACGCTGCTCTGACCTGCAGGATATACATGTGGGGTCTCCTGCATTGTATGTGGATGTGATTTCTGCCAAAGTTGCTTGTTTGCATGGACAATTCTAGCCAAATGTCATTGGTCGTGATCATTAAGCCGTCATGAATGGCCACTGCACTGTCTACTATGGGTGGTAATGCCTTCAATGGCATACTCCTGGTACACACGTGACACTGTGGATTGATGCAAATCAGGAAGATGGAACAATCCCTTCCCAACCCATGTCACTAAGCCAGAAACCTATTGCACACTGATGAGGAGCAAAACCCCCTAAATGGCTGTCTGTGGTTGTATTTTGGCTCGGTTTTCAATTCCCAGCCATTGTTATAAGGCATGTATAAAGAGTCTAACATTGGCTTGCAGGAATGTTGCCTTCCAGTAGGTGGTGCTCCACAGGTATTGTTCCATCTTCCTTATTTGCATATTTCCCAGAGGAGCATGGATGGCCTTATAAGTGCTGTCACTCGCCTTCTAGGTGCTCTCCCTAATGAAAAACGATACCCTTCCCTACTGTGGATCGAGGAATGTTAAATGTCCACACAACTTCAGAAATGTAATGCCCCATCCATCTGGTACCCATTATTATGCTCATGTGAACGCCGATAATTCAAGTCGCCTTACCATGAGCACGCTGGCCAGTGTTCAGCCTCACTTATAAGATAACACCCCATGACTGATACCGCTGTGCAGTCACCTGCAGTAACACCACTTCATAATCAATTCACATCCCAGGACTTTGCATATACTTTATGACATTGTAATCATAAGTATTTGCTGGAGTTGAACAGATCTGATGCAACAGTAATATTAGAGGAGGACTCCAGCAGACATGAAATTACAAAGCTGTACATGTAAAGATCATTCCAAATTGCCAATAAGGTGTTGAAGAAGCACATAGGCAGGACTACAAGAAAAGGCCCAGGAGAGGCAGCAGACTGTGCCGCTGCAGCAGCATGCATGTCACAAGCAATGTGGGGACTCCAATATCACTGAATACAGAGGGATACGGAAATCTGCAGCTGTCACCCAGTGCGTTCTTGGATTGCAATGCAAGGTCCCCCAATTTTGACATAATATACATTAAAATTGCAGCGCTGTACTACAGAAGAGTGTGCACTGCTGCAGCTCATCCCATGCTCACCTTGTACCCAGGAGGAGCCATAATGGACCATTTACAGTGTGTAGATGGAAAATACTTGGTGGGAAATCCTGGAGTCGTCACTGTTCCAGATACAGATGAAAATGTTCCTCCACAATCCACTGGAAAGATGAATGTAGCAATTTAATAGACCGCACACAGAAGAAGGAAGACCTATGAAAAGGCTTCATTCATGAGTAATATGACATGGATCCCAATTAGGATGCCTACAGTAAGCTGCCAGACTGGGTTAGGATAGATGTTCCCCCATGTGGAATTTTTTGGCACCCCTCCATCATAAGACATAAAACAAAATATATTGCACAGATAGACAGTCTGCCTGTATTCTGCTTGTGCCGAATACAGCAATAACAGCATATCCACACCAGAACAGCTCAGTGAATAAATGTAGCACCAGATCCAATCTCAGTACATAAATGCAGCAATGGAACCAAGCTCATAACATAAAAACAGCACCAGAACCAAGCTCATAACATAAAAACAGCACCAGAACCAAGATCAGTACATAAATAAAGCATCAGATGAAGCTCATAACACAAATACAGCACCAGAGCCAAGCTCATACCATAGATGCAACACCAGAACCAAGCTCATAACATAAATGCAACACCAGAAACAAGCTCATAACATAAATGCAACACCAGAAACAAGCTCATAACATAAATGCAACACCAGAAACAAGCTAAAAAAAAGCACCAGGAGAAGCTCATAACATAAATACAGCATCAGAACCAAGCTCATAACATAAATGCAACACCAGAACCAAGCTTATAACATAAATGCAACACCAGAAACAAGCTCAAAACAAAAAAAAAGCACCAGAAAAAGCTCATGACATAAATACAGCATCAGAACCAAGCTCATAACATAAATATAGCACCAGAAGAAGCTCATAATATAAATACTGCATCAGAACCAAGCTCTATACATAAATACAGCACCAGAACCCAACTCATAACAAATTCAGCACCATAACAAGTTGAGTGAATAAATGCAATACCAGAACCAAGCTCAGTACATAGATACAATACCAGAACTAAGTTTAGAACATAAATACAGCCCCAGAACAAAACTCATCGCATAATTACAGCAGCAAATCTAAGCGACTGTGTTGCAGGGATGCTGATGGGCTGACAGTGGCACCTCAAAACATCAGATGGGTAGACATTGAGCCAGGAGGAGGATGATTCATGTAACTCCACAAGATGCTGCCGCACTAAGGAAGAAGATTATCTGGCTGTGCAGACTTAAAGGTAATAATCACCAGCAGCCTACATCCCCTTAACTTTGTCCCTAAAAGTTGGTGTCCAGCGCCCTGTGGGACCACATGGGTTGCATGTAGCTAAAGCCAGCCGTGGTATGTTATATCTGTCATTGCAACCGCAGCGCTTCTACCTGTGTGGTATGAGGCTGAGAAACGCGTCTTCTCCTTGTTCCAAAATTGCACTAGCATCAGGTTTGCAGTGGACACCACTGGCGGAGGCTTTCCAGTCCTACATGTGGTATTTAGAAGTACCGGGGACGACTTGCTGGCTCCATTGTAGACAATCATGCGGTCAGTGGAGCAAGCTGAAGAAGTACTGAAGGCATGAAACTGCAAATATACCTAGAAACATAGAAGGTAACCATGTTTGATATCCCAGGAATTAATATGATACTATGATGACTGGATACATTGATTGTTTCACAGTAATACTGCGTTTGCATGATATAGTAGTATCCTGCATACATAGAAAGTCCACACATATTAACCCTTTCCAATACAATTCTGGATTCAGGATTTCCTAAAAGGCTTTCTCTTTTTGCTGTTATACAACGGTGCCATCTGCTGGCTAAAGCCAGTGCGTGTGTGCCAGAGAGGCTCCAACAGCGAAGTGGCTGGCAATAGACGGTAAGAATACCCTGTCGAATGTCTTCTGACATTGGAGCTGTACAAGCTTCAATCAAAATGTAGGAAGACATCAGACAGTGGATTGGAAAGGCTTAAAGGGATTGTCAAGTTGTAAAATACGGTATTTATGGCCTATTCTCAGGACAGGTCATCAATAGTGGACCAACGGGGTCTGTCGCTCAGGACGCCTGCTGATCCGTTGTTGAGCTGATTTCTGCAAGAAGAATAAAGCTCCGTTCTTGCTGCAATGGTCAAGCTTGGTATTTCAGGCAAAGTTCCCATTCACTACAAGAGGAATTTTGGCAGTAATGCCAAGCTAGGCCACTGCAGTGAGAACAGAGCTGTCTTCTTCCAGCCGAGATAAATTCTGTGCATGAGTGTACTGGCCCTGCATACAGTTAACCCCAGGCAGCGGACCATCATCGATACACCATTGATGAGCTGTCCTGAGGAAAGGCCATACATATTTTACAACTGGATAACCTCTTTAACCACTATAGGCCCGCCGAACGACTATAAATGTCCTGCAGTCCTCCAGCAGAGTCTGCTCCATACCCGGCAGCTATTAGCTGTTTTTGATAGCTGACAGCCACCAGTAACGGCTGTGATCAGAGTTAGCTCTGATCGCAGTAGTTAACTTTTTAGGTGCCGAGGTCAAAGTTGACTACGTGTTTAAACAGTCAGCGTGAGGGAAGGGTTCCCTTCCAGCACCCCTTGACCCCCCCCCTGCAGAGCCATTGGAGGGTGACGATAGGCTACCATGGCAGCCTGGTGGCTACTGAGGCTCCAAGGACTACCGCACATAGATGCAGGGCTTGAAAGGCAAAATCCAAAATCGCTACATACTGCAATATTGAAGAATTGCAGTGTATAGTACAAGCTATCAACTGATCGCAAGTTCAAGTACCCTATGGGGGCTAAATAAAAGTGTAACAAAAGATTTAATAAAGTTTTTAACAGTTAAAAAAATGGAGAAAAAAAAAATATATATATATAAAAAGATTTTTCTATAAAGAAATGAACAATTTAAAAAAACCAACATATTAGGTATTGCCATGTATGTAAAGTCCAAACTATTAAAATATCACAATATTTATCCCAGAAAGGGAAGAAATAAAGAAAAAGAAAAAAAAAGTGGAATTGCAGGTTTTTTGGAATCTTGGCTTCCAAAAAAATGTGAAAAAGTGATCAAAAAAATATATGAAATTGACCTGTGTGAATACTCGCTCAGGGCTTATTCAGATGACTGTATATTGGCTGGATTTTCACGTCCGGCCGATATATGGAGTCCCTTTTTTTGCAGGGGGAGGAGGCTAGAAGAGCAGAGAGCAGTGCACTAAGCTCCCGCCCCCTCTCCGTCCCTTGCAATGGGAGGGACAGGACAGGGGCAGGGCTAATTTCTGAGACTTATCTCCACCCTGCCCCCTTTCACCTTCTTTCCCCTGCAGAGAGGGACACCGTATATCGGCCGGGCGTGAAAACCTGTCCGATATACGTTCGTCTGAAGCCGGCCTTAGGCTGGAATCACATTAATGTATGTGTATTTGCGCATACGTTCTCCTGTCGAAGCCACACAATACCTTGTTGGTCGGAACACGAATGAGCCACACACAGCCTGCTCTCTTCTGGGATGCAGAATTTGTATATCTGGAATGAAAAGTTCCAGAAAGCTTACAGAGTAGAAAGCTGCACACATCTGTGAAGGAAAGAACAAGAACAGGCAGAGCCGCTTATTACAGTAGACGAGTCTCAATAAAAGAGCAGCGTAACAAAACAAACAGATCAACAAGTACAACTTGTGTAAAGTTTGTGACTTTATGTAAAATTCTGGCACAAATACTTTAGTAAGTACTCCAGTGCCCCTATGATAACACTGCAGCCCTAACATCAGAACAGGAAGTGTTGCCATAAGGTGCTATGGAAGAAGCTGTTCTCATCACCATCCTGTAAGAGCTAAGCACAGGACTAAGATAGTTCATTTTTAGTGTCACATAATATTGTTCCATCTCCCTTATTTGCATATTACCCAGAGGAGCGTAAATGGCCTTGTAAGTCTGCTCAGTCACCGTCTAGGTACTCTCCCTAAGGAGAAAAGATAGCGTTTCTGACCCCATCCCAGGCCTCTATCTAGCAAAGTCAGAATCCTACTGCACACCGGTGAAGGGCAGAAACCCTGAAACAGCTGTCTGTACATGGAGTCTGGCTTTGCTTTCAATTCCCAGTCATGGTTACAAGGCTTGTATAAAGAGTCTAACTTTGACTTGCAGGAATGCTGCCTTCCAATAGGTGGCACTGTGGATGTATTATTCCATCTCCCTTATTTGCAAAATACCCATAAGGCGCTTGAATACAAAGCAAGTACTTCTTTGGCGCACAAATTTTGTGCTTACAGTACATACAATATCCTCACCGCACTGATAGAGATGATTAATCTTCATAAGGTCCAGGCTGCTCAGTCCATATCTCTGCCCTACGGGGACAGTGGCATTGGGCTTTGGCACTATAGTCGGATGTCCCGGGACAGTGGTGAAGGCATATCTAACCAGATGAAAATAATGTATCAAGGACCTTTAACAGGATCAGCTGGTACATTCTGTACATATGCAGAAACACACTTTTTATGGGTTTTAGATTTAATTTTGTTCATATAAGTACTCGGTTCACTTACTTTCCGTAGTGCATCACAGACGTGTAATCATACTGCAAGGCTAGGTTATTGGTTTCTGGAATGGACTTCACAAAGTTGTTTACATGGCCTGCATGTATGTAAATTTAAAGTGTAATTATAAAAAGATGTATACAGAACACATGGCATTACTTTATTGTACAAATCCATGCAATACATTAGTTATCCTGAGTTATATCTTGCATTATACTCCAGAGCTGCACTCACTATTCTGCTAAAGGAGTTACTGTCAACATACATTACTTATCCTGAATAGATCCTGAGTTCCATCCTGTATTATACTCCAGAGCTGCACTCACTATTCTACAGGTGGGATCACTGTGTACATACATTACTTATCCTATACTGATCCTGAGTTACATCCTGTATTATACTCCAGAGCTGCACTCACTATTCTGCTGGTGGAGTCACTGTGTACATACATTACTTATGCTGTACTGATCCTGAGTTACATCCTGTATTATACTCCAGAGCTGCGCTCACTATTCTGCTGGTAGAGCCACTGTGTACATATATTACTTATCCTGTACTGATCCTGAGTTACACCCTGTATTATACTCCAGAGCTGCACTCACTATTCTGCTGGTGGAGTCACTGTGTACATACATTACTTATCCTGTACTGATCCTGAGTTACACCCTGTATTATACTCCAGAGTTGCACTCACTATTCTGCTGGTAAAGTCACTGTGTACATACATTACTTATCCTGTACTGATCCTGAGTTACTTCCTGTATTATACTTCAGAGCTGCACTCAATACTGTTCCAGTCACACTAGGGCCCATCTATCATGACTTGGATGTCAGAATTCTGACATAGAAAAAGCACAATTTTGGCACATGCCAGCATGCTCTAATTTCTGCACATTTCTTTTGTGCTGCGTATGGTAGGCAATGCTATTCTCAGCTTTGCAGGAACTGCACTGGACCTTCAGGGTTATTGGGAGCAATTTTTTCAAGAGACTCATGAACCATCCATCAAGGTTTGAAAGTACGACTTATATTTTACCTACACTCATGGGGCGTCTTGTGTAAAAGGTATGGTAGACAAGGGTGCAGTCACCCATAGCAACCAGTGGAATTACATTTTATTAGGACATATTGCTATAGCAACTGCTCTACTTCCTGTCACTTGTCATTAAGGAATCCTATAAATAAAGTGATAAAACCTGACTTGTTGCCATGGACGACTGATCTGGTTTTGCATTAGCTTTACATCTCACGTCTATAGATGACAGACCCTTCCCAAGTTACCGGCTAGTATATATGGCCAGATAATGTCCACATAGGCATCCCGGTCGCTCCTCGTGTGTTCATGGACAAATCCAAGGACGTGATTGAGTTCATGTTGAACAATCCCCTTTGACACACAGCCAAGGCTGAGTAAAGAGAGTTCCTGCGGCCCTCCGATCTTGCCCAGATAGGACCAGCATCTGAAGGAGCACACGTAGCGTCAGTGGTCGATCTACAGATAGAAAACAGTTCTAAAGAGAAATGGAAAGAAATCAATAGGGAAAGAGCGGGGAAGAAGGAAGACGAATAGGATAGCATAGAAGCCTAGAGGAGCAAAGGCCTACCCAATGTCTATTTGGACCCACACAAGTACTCAACGCAACCATTTGGTGGAATTCTTCCAAAAATATACATTTTTGGGAACCTCCTGACTTCTCACAAAGTATTCCAACCAGCTAAGACTTAATCACTCCCAACTCCTCAATGCCTATAACCTTCTACATGATCCACTAGACCAGCTGGGCTCTGCTTGCATCCATCCGGTCCACCGGGCCCAGACAACCAATCCTTCGCACTGACCCCGTAAGCTACTGAAGCCAGAACTGAACAGGTTTCTGGGGTTTTTTTCTCCAGTTTCGGCTCTGTGGACGCATAGACATTACTATAAGGCACTTACCCATCAACGGGACGGATCTGGATATAATCCATCTCTGTTTTCCTTTCCACAAAACGAATACAAGTGAGGGAGGTATATTCCTGAATGGCTGAACGGATGACTGCAGAGTCAGCGGAGGCTGAAGGAGGAACCGTAGAAGATAGAACGCTACAGTTAGTCACAACACATCCATGTATCCCCCACTTTCTTGAGGGCAAGAAGGTCTTGTTTATGCATGGCCAGCCCTATGTATGTATAACATGTGTGGATGATCAGGGCGCCGGCCAAGACTGGGGGTGGGGGGAGGAACACCGGGTGGATGTTGGCTAGGGGAGGTCACCCCCTTAGGTCCACCTGGCCAGATAAATGAATCATTCTCCTCCTGTCTCTGTCTCCATGTTCCAAGCTGCTGCTTTCAGCCCAATGCCACCCTTGCATCAAGATTGCTTATTTTTGCTATTGTATTTATATTATGAGTTTGGTTCTGATATTGTATATAAGTACTAAGCTTGGTTCTGGGGCTGTATTTATGTACTGAGCTTGGTTCTGGAACTATATTTATTATGTGCTTGGTTCTGGGGCAGTATTTCTGTTATGATGTTAGTTCTGGTATTGTATCTATGTATTGAGGTTGGTTTGTGCTATATTTATGTTACATGCTTGGTTTTAGTGCTGTATTCATGTCCTGAGCTTGGTTCTGAGGATGTATTTATGTACTGAGCTTGGTTCTGGTACTATATTTATTATGTGCTTGGTTCTGGGGTAGTATTTCTGTTATGATGTTAGTTCTGGTATTGTATCTATGAATTGAGGTTGGTTTGTGCTATATTTATGTTACATGCTTGGTTCTAGTGCTGTATTTATGTCCTGAGCTCGGTTCTGGGGATGTATTTATATACTGAGCTAGATTCTGGTGCTGTATCTCTGTGTTGAGCTTGGATCTGGTGCTGTATTTATGCTATGAACTTGCTTCTGGGTCTGTCTATATGTTATGAGCTTGGTTCTAGTGCTGTATTTATGTTATGAGCTTGGTTCTGGTATTGTATTTATTCACCGAGTTGTTCTGGTGTGGAAATGCTGCTATTGTGTGGTTTTCTGCACAAGCAGACTGCCTATCAGTGGAATATACAGTATTTTATTTTTGGCTTAGGCCTTATTCACATGGGGACGTTCAGTCCCTAAAATATGCAGAGTCTAAACAGAACAAACGATGCCTATTACTGTATAGTCACAGACATGAGCAGTAATTCACATGACATTGAACATCAGTAGATTTTGGCTTACAGTAATCAGAAGACAACTTGTAGGGGACAATGACAACTCCAGAGCTGGATTTTGGCCACAAGCAGGCTTGCCCCGGGCAGCTTAGAGCACTGCGGCCGGGTCGTACAGCTATGTCTCCATGATGAATCAGCTTCTTGCTGCCTGCACTTTAAAAGACAAAGCTGATGATAAGCACAATGCAGATAGCCTATCACTAGAATTGTAGTAAGTTTCAAACAAAAGACCAACCAAGCCACAACCTGTTGGGTGGGCTCCGTTACATATGGGCTATTCTTCCTGCACTGATGTAGAAGAGGCTCTTGCCCCACTTGTGCACTAAGCGCAGGAGATTCTGGCGCCCTACAGGGGGCATATATAAGGACTGGAGCTGCACCACAGCTCCCGACACATAGGGCAAGCAGTGTGTGAGCAGACGCAGCAGTGAAGGAGGGCCGTAGAGTTCGTAGCGCTGGCCAGGGAGTGTAGGGACTCTAGCAATGAGAAGAGTCTAGGGCAGGAGGGTATCAAGTTGTGACAGGGAAAATGGTGTGAACGTTTCTGCAGGTCGCAGTATGAAGGCACATTAAACTGCTATTGAACTTGACCTTGCAGTTTTATTTTTCTGTGAACCCACCACCTTTCATACTCCGTCCTTGAATTTCACACCAAACTCTACACTCCTAACTGTGGATTTGGATGCAGAATTGCCGGCAGGATTCTACTATTTTCAATTCAGGTTTGCCTATTCTGCAGCGGAGTTGCCGAATATCCTGTCCTGTGTGAAAGGTCCCTCTTAGTATTACCTTTATTCTGTTTAAAGATGATACTGGATATATCTTCTTCAATCTCGTCGGCTTCTGCGAAAACAAAAATAGTGGACCATCTGCATCTGAGACAAACAGGTTAAGGTGTGTGGTCAGTGACAAGAGGCTCACTGGGATTACTTAACGATAGGTCAACAGAGTACTCTAAAGGTGGCACAGACCAAGGCTTTTCCCAATCTCTGCGGGAAGGATCCTCTCCGGGGACTGGAGCTCAGAGACCGGATCCTGTTTAAGGAGTTGGCGGATAGTATCACACACCCCCTGCTTAACTACATGTTGGAGAGAAAGGACTGACTCTGCTATTGCAGGTTGGACAAGTTTGACGTAAGCAACTGCACCGCAAGAAAGAAATTAGAGAAGCGAGTTCAGGGACCTAGCGAGTGATGAATGAGGAATACGTGTTTCCCCTCCATGTCTAGAGTGTTCTCTCAAGAGTTCTACCATCAGATAACTGAGACTGATGATGACTGTACTACAGGAGAAGTGTGACTTCTAATTACCAAAGTGTTGTACCTAAGACTGTCGTAAGTTGTTCTTGGGAAATGAAAGTTGGAAATTGTGAGTAAAAGAAAACCGTGTGCCTCCAGTTTGAAACTACATCGTTGACTGTGGACTCATTTCTTAGACTCGGGTGATTTATTACTCAGAAGAGGCACTGGCGTCACGTGAACAGATAAGTATCGAGTGACCCCTAGCACGGTTGCTAATTTTATTCCCTGCATGCAGCCAGATGGGACGTGTTTTAGAGGTACCAGGAGGAGATGGTAGCACTACCGGGACATCGCACCATCTTGCCTCCCCGCTGTCTTCCCCGGCCAAAGGTCTGACCCCAGCAGCTGCACATGATTGTTGTGCAGATGCAGCCATACACATATTAGTCCATATTGACCCACTAATCAGTTGTTTGACGAGGCCACGGCATTTGGGTGAACACTGTGTCTGCTTCCTTGGCCTGTGACGTAATGTCCTTCAGTCCTTTCTGCAGCTCAGTCCCATTCAAGTGAATGGGATTAAGTTACAATATCAAACACAGCTGCTATGCAAAGTATGGCACTATATTTGGCTACAATGAAGAGGTGCTGGAGTTCCTTCAAATAGTAGATTGTGAGGTTCTTGGGACTTGGACTTCCAACAATTGATCACCTATAGTCCTGGATATTCCTTTAAAATCAGATCCATGGAACAATATTTTATAACCTGCAACTTTTAAATTTGTTCTGCATCATCTAAATCCACCATCAGTGGACGGTTAGACACTATCATTTGCATGCTGTATTATTATATAGTAAATTAGGACTTACCACTTTGGCTGTCTATTCCAGGTGAGGCCTGTAAACCATAAAAACAACAAAAAGTTAGAATTTTCTTTCTTTGTGTTATTTTGGACTCTAGGAAGGACTTTATATGATTCACAGGCCCAGTCAGTGTTGGACTGGAGTACTAAGAGCCCTCCAGTCAAATTCATACGGGATGTCCACTGTTAAACTACATATAAATATTACCCGATCACTGTTCTCAAGTTCCTCCCCACTGCATTGTCCATAGACTTCAATAGAAAGGTGGCTGTGTTTGTGTATGGCACTGTTTCCACTAAAGTATATGGAAAATGCAAGGGACAGGAATCGGTAGAATCCAATACATCCAATATGTGCAGATCTGGGGTGGAGGGCTGGGGCCACCCTGGCTTCCCTTGTGTGCCAGTCCGAGCCTGGGCTCAGTAAGGCCCTTGACCACCAAAGGGAAGAGTCCAAGACCTGTTTCAGCCCTTAAGAAACAGCTTCTAAATTCCAGTAATACTCGGCCACATGGGAACAGTCACTTTATGCAAACAAAATTTAATGCTTCTCCAGTACAATACCTGTTCCACCGGTTTTACCATGCAGTGGTCCTCAGAGTGATGGTTTTATTATATTACTTACAGCAACACTCAGTGACCTTTTACTGTACCTATGCAGCAGCCCGGTGCCACCCTTTTTTGGGTTCTGGGGAAGATGGTGGGGTAAAGGACTTACTCTGTCACAGGTGGCTCTACTATCTCCTCCTAGGCCCAAGGTGTAGTTGTCCCAGCCACTTGCAGGACCTGTAAAGTGTTACCTGTGTAGGGAACCGCTTGATACCTGGTTGTCTTCGTGACGCCAGTGCCCCTTTTAAATGATCGATGTAAATAACAGAGTCCACAGTCCAAAGAATAATCTTCCAAAATTTGAGACACGCGGTTTTTTCTCTTTACTTGTAAGTCAAACGGTGCAGTTCCATTACACGGCATAAACAGTCTGAGCACGAATATGCAAACACTTGTTCCTAGATTCTTCCCTTAACAAGTTTGTATCCAGGAGTCACCTTTCCCTTTGTACATCGGCAGTCTAAGTTATCTGATGGACCTTTGCTAGGGTGCTCCAGTGGCTAGTTAGGCACACATCACAGAACATTTCTCTTCTTCATTACATCCATATTCCCTTAAATCCAGTTACTCAGTCTCTCTCTCGTACACTTGTTAGTGGAGAAGATGTACGGAGGAACCAAGTATACGCATCACTGACTCCAAGAAAAGAGGATCTGCTCCCCGAACTCTCCCAAGGAATAGCATTCCATGACAGCAGAAGTGTGCCCAAGACACAGCACGGGTAAGGTCCAGGCCTCCTGTCTCCTCACAAGACTCTCTTCTTCTATCGCATCTCCACTCTCCAACCACCTCCTTTCACATCCTTTTCCCGACTACCGCTCTGTTACTCAACTCCTCCCCTAATCACCTGACTCATTTCACAGGAGTCACACAGATTAGGACAGACAAGACACATAACCAGACTTCAGACATTAACCTCTTGTTGACCTGTCTGGACCAATACACATCACATTACTCAGTCTACAACACTTAACAGTGCCAATACGACAAGCACATACACAACACAAAAGCAATCACCAACGCATTCTCACTCTGGGCCACTACACCTATGTCTCAAACTCATTGTCCACAGCCCTGTTCACAGTCTTGATGACCTCTCAACTGTCCTAGAACCACACTTGGTCATAGTCTGTCTGATCCTTTTTGTTTTTTCCCACACCACTCATCCAAGGCAAGATGCTTAGAGCAAAGCAGTAGGACCAACGATGCTTCCACCACCAGCTAACCCTTCTGGGTAACCATGTAACCCTCACCCCTGCCTACTCTTGTCAACTTACAGGGAGATAGATGTGGATCCACTTTACACACACTAATTTGGCTTTTGGATAAATCTGGAGGCAGCACTTGGAGAACCCCGGTTTTCACCCTTGGTCCCTTCAAGCAGGATTTGATTTTCACTGTGGTGTCCCCAAGCCGTTACTCGCAGAGGAAGTCTCAGTAGTGTGGCACCTGAGATCATATAAGGCCAAGGCGTAGTACTTGAAGGTGTGAACATAGACATGGACTAGAAACAAGCCGAGGTTGGGTTACGCAGCATACACTTCAACAGAAGTATCAAGACATCGGTCATGGCAGGCGGCAGACAAATAGCATGGTCCAGAAGTGTAAACCAAGTCAGGAGTACAAAGATCAGAATAGTCAGAGTCAAGCAGAGGTCGAAACCAGGAGAACACGCTAACTGGGGCTTTGTCGCAATTGAATTGGAACCTTGTTGCTTAGACATCCACCCTTGGCAGAAACCCCACTACAAAATAGGTTACCTTACCCAGGTCCGGAGGCCACTGAGTATTACAGGCTCCGACCTCTGGCACTTCCTCTCAACATCTGCGTTACTGCACTTCCTGTACACGCAGCGCAGACGCAGAGTGTCAGAAGCCAGAGCCTATAATACTCAACGGTGCCCAGACCAAAGATATGCAGTTAAGGTAACTTTTTTCCTGGTGGGGTTGCTGGTCTTAATGATCAATTACAGCGCTTGTGTGCTGTACCTGATCATTATGGAAGCAGTCAGGGGGGTCTGGTGATCCCAGACCCTTCTGACATTTGAGCAAAAGACACCTTTTTTGCAAGATTTTACAATAAATAGATATTTTTCCTCTAAACTCCTCCGGTAAAACAAAGTTTGTCAAACATGCACCAAGACGTAGCTCCACTATTAACCAAAGGAGCTCTTCCACTTCCAAATAAATTTCCATATAAGATTATTTCTGAACCTGCAAAAGTCGTTATGCCACGTCCACAGCTAAATAACTCATGAAATAAAATAGTATATGCCCTCTGTATCTTACCTGGTAGGGTAAGGACAGACCAACTCTCAGTAGATAAGATAAGATTGTAAAGTATTTACTGGCCTCCATGTTATCCTGATACAGCAGTGAGCGTCTCAAGATCCTCCGAAGTCTGTTTTCCATTAACCTATTTCGGGAGCTTAACAATAATGCCAGGACAAGACATAATAGCAGCCAATGAGCCAGCATGAGGCTCTTCTTACATATGTACCATATTAGATTCCGCATTTTTCACCTAAGGGTAAAAGTAATTAAATGGGGCTGTAATGAGGAAACCATTAAGATGTCTAAGATTATGGATGACTACATCTGTGCACGGCTTGTATGGCTCCCATGGGGTGCAGGGCTTTTAGCATGTCATTACAAAATTACCCCCACCGGGCAACTTACTATGTCAGCAAAACAACAGGGAACCAAGAATGATGTTTCTCCATGACTTAAAGGGGTTGTCTGGTTCAAAAAATATATTATCATATACCCTTTTATATAGAGGGGGATCCCCTATTTAGGACTCATCTTGGCCAGAGAGGGGAGCTGCTGAAATAATTTTTTTCTTCCTTTAGAGGACCTATGCAACCCATTGATGTGAATGGTCAATGTGTAATACTTAATTTCCCCTATAGTGGCGCTGCAGAGAAAATTGGACAGTTATTGTCAGATTTGTAAGAGGATAACCCCTCTAAAGTGTCCCAAAGTAGTCAAAGAGCAGGGCGTGCTAACTTTGGTGCCATGAGTGAAACTTTCTAGGCCTACTGAGTAGCGCAATCACACCTACTAGTTCAGTTTTAAAGGGACACTTCAACCACAAACATTGATTCCATATGAAACATAAATGTCTGATAGCTGTGGGTCCCACCTTTGTCACCCCAATTTCTGAAAAAACGATGGTCCCATGACGCCCACTGAGTCAATTAAAACAATCAATGGAGGCGGAGCATGGGAGAAGAAAAGCAGGTTGAGCATGTGTGCTTGTAAGGGACTCACCCCAAGGGGTTAATGTTGCCGTGGAGATGTACTGGAGAAACGCAACAAAAATTGTGCCAAAAATTTGCACCAAATTTTGGCACAATGGAGCTGAGCATACTTACCGGAAATTTTTTGATGATTCTCTGCTATAAATTAGCACAATGTTTGCTGCATAGTAGACTGTGAATGGACTGTGAAAAGGCAGAGAGAGCTGAGCTGGTGCTAGACGAAGGCTGAAGAAGTTGGAGATGGTGCTTCCTGGGACAGAGGGAAGCACGATTGACTGATGCCAGCAGCAGAGGGTAGTGCTCCTGAGCCTGGACAATGCTGCGAGATGGCTTGGGTTGGTAGAAGCACCAATTCCCATGCACTAAACCGTAAGTGAGGCCGGTCTCAACTGGGACTTTAGACATGCACACCATTAGGGTCAAGCATGGTTAGCCAGCAGGCCTGCTGAAGGACACAGAAACTGTATTGAGGGAATCGGTCTGTTAACGAGTTTCCGTTGCTCGAACCCCCATCCATGGACTGAGATATTCTTGCAACAGGGAAGGTAAAACAGATGAACTAGTTTGCGCACATTTTTGCGCTCATGAAAATCATGCCCGCAGAACATGACGAAAAATTACATTACCATGCACTGACATGCCAGCAGCAGCCTGTTTATTGCCCTGTACAAACTTTGTTCATACACTAAATAGGCTCCATTGCAGCGGCGTGTTTGCGCATACGTTGGTCTGTCGAAGCCCTAAGACTGATAAATGTAAGGTTCTGCACATGGGCATCTGTTTATACCCAGGACTGTAACTAGGTGGCGCCCTCTACGTTTAGAGGAAAGAAGATTTCTACACCAACATAAAAGGGGGTTCTTTACTGTAAGAGCAGTGAGACTATGGAACTCTCTGTCTGAGGACGTGGTGATGGTGAACTCGATAAAAGAGTACAAAAGGGGCCTGGACGCCTTTCTTGAGTTTTACAATATTACATAATAATAATCTTTATTTGTATAGCGGCAACTTATTCCGCAGCGCTTTCAAGCATGGGAGAAACACAGACAATACAACAATTACATGTGATATACAATCCATTTGAAACAGAGGGGGTGGGGGTGATACAGGAGGTACATGGGGGGGCACAGGCAATACGGGATTTACATGTGGAAGTCAGCTATTAGAGAGCAAATGGGGTGGGGGCAGTAAGAAGGTGCAGGGGTAGAGGTTGAATGCGATAAGCAGAGTGGAAGGTGTGAGAATCCATAGGGAGGGGTGGGGGACTAGGTCAGGGGATTTGGTATACTTCCCTGAAGAGGTGAGTTTTTAAGGCGCATCCGAAATTTCGTGCATCGGGAATTGTCCTGATGCCCTGGGGTAGAGCATTCCAGAGGATGGGTGCTGCTCTGGTGAAGTCCTGGAGGCGAGCATGTGAGGTTCGTGTTAGAGGAGTGTTTAGTCTGAGTGTGTTAGCGGATCGGAGTGAGCGGGCTGGGTGGTGTACAGATAGGAGGGAAGCGATGGAGAGCTTTGTGGGTGAGGGTGAGGAGTTTAAATTTAGTTCTGCAGGAGATGGGCAACTAATGCAGCGACTGGCATAGTGCAGAGCCATATGAGAAACGGCTGCATAGAGAAATGAGCCTAGCTGCCGCATATATAGTTACTCCCCGACTTGCGAACAGGTTCCGTTCCGGGAGCCCGTTCGCAAGTCCGTTTTGTTCGCAAGTCGAACAAGTAGTAGTATGGAGCGGGATCGCGGGTGGATCCCGCTCCATACAACGTCGGGTGCTGGCTGTTCTTACAGCGGGCACCCGGCGGCAGCAGTTCCGACGAGCCGCGCCGCTTGTCGGAACTGTTAACACTTTAAATACCGCTCTGACAGCGGTATTTAAAGTGTTAACAGTTCTGACGAGCGGCGCGGCTCGTCGGAACTGCTGCCGCCGGGTGCCCGCTGTAAGAACAGCCTGCACCCGACGTTCAGGGGGCCCGTACAGCGTCCCACGATGAGATCGCGGGACGCTGTGTGGTTGCTAGGCAGCCGGGGACCTCCTGAAAGGCCCCAGGGCTGCCTATGCAGAGTGCGCGGCTTGCTAGGCGCTCTGCATAGACAGCCCTGGGGCCTTTCAGAAGGCCCCCGGCTGCCCAGCATCCGCGATGTGACCGGACAGGCTTCTACCAGGCTTGATAGAAGCCTCTCCGGCCCCTGCACAGTATGATGTAATGCCATAGCATTACATCATACTGTGCAGAACAGATTGTTCGCAACTAGCGAAATTCGCAAGTCGAATGTTCGCAAGTCGGGGACTATCTGTAGTATGGATTGGAGTGGAGCGAGTCTGGTGGGGGGAAGGCCAATGAATAGGCAGTTGCAGTAGTTGAGTCGGGAGTGGATGAGGGCAACAACGAGTGTCTTTAGCATGTCCATGGTGAGGAATTGACGGACTTTAGCAATATTTCTGAGGTGTAGGTGGCATGTTCGGGCCACAGATTGGATTTAGGGGGTAAAGGAGAGGTCAGAGTCCAGTGTGACCCCCAAGGCAGCGGGCATGCTGTCTGGGGGTTATGGTGGTGCCAGCCACTGGAATGGAGATAATAAGGGGAGGTCGGTTGGAAAGCGGAAAGATGAGAAGGTCAGTTTTAGAGGGGTTAAGTTTGAGAAAAAGGGAGGAAATAGTATAAGAAACATCCGGGGATTATTCCAATTCCAGATCAGAGTCAGGATGGAATTTTGATGACCTTCTACGTCACAGGGGTTTACCTTCCTCTGGATCAACATTGCAGGATAATAGGCTGAACTGGATGGACATGTGTTTTTTCGGCCTTACATACTATGTTGCTTAACACAACGAAAACCATTGAAAAAGTCAAGTAAAAGTGTGCAATTAATGCGTTAAATGTCAAGTTGGCGTTTGCTACATCCGTATGTTCTTTTCCTCTCCTCTATGTTATTTTTAGAATGTTTATAGGACCAAATAAAACCCTAAAAGGGCTTTTTAAATGAAAGCTGAGGAGCCTCGCTCACAGTTTGTAGTTTTAGGGGCTGAGGAGGTAATGTACGGGTATTACGGCTGACACTATTGTAGGGCCACCTTGGCTGGAGATGTTACTCTATAAGAACGCTGACCAATGAAAGAGGCATTTGGGACATTTGCCTTTATCATCTCTAACAGTTCATTGTGCAGCCAGCAGGGCTCCGTGACAGATTTTGCATTTTGTGCTGACTATGTATGTCCCCAGACTGGCACTAGAAGAGACTGTAATCTTTCTGCAGGAATATCGGCCCCTGTAGACAGGCAGCTTCTTGTAGTTCCTGCAGATTAGATAAAGGTTTTGATATTTTTCTGACAGGAAGGGGTCATCCATTCATGCTGCTTGTGTCAAATTCTGACCTTCTATCAGCACGGAGCAACAGAAATTTGGATTCATCTGATTGGGTGATATTGTTTAGCTGTTCAGTGATACAACTTTTGCGCTCTTTTGCCCGCTGGAGTCTTGCATTTCTGTTGCTCTTAGACACAATGACACTGAACCTGGTCATCTGCCGTAATAGACCATCCGTGCTAAGGAACGGCGAGTTGTGAGTTCACATACTTTAGTTGGAACAGTGTCCTTGACTGTGCAGCACCTGTTGGTCACGATGATTTTTGACATCCTCCTCTGACCCCTTTTGTTGACGAGTCGTCACCATCCACAGGATCCCCTTTCGCTAGATCTTTGATCACACCATTCCCAGTATACTGTTATACAAGGAGACCCCACAAGCTCAGAGCTACTATGGCTATGTAGTACAGAATGGTAGGGACTCTGTGTGTACAGGCCCCATTCACAGGGCTATGTGAAGTATGACCCTTGACTGTAGACTGTACAGATCATACACATCTTTGGGAATAACCAGTTCATTGAGCGTCTTGCTTTACTAGTTCTGCTTTCAGACAATGTCTTGTAGATATCTGTATAGTAACAAAGAAGACAGGGTCAATAAGAGGCGCTGCCTGTGGTCACGATACTTAGGGTGGAGGAGACCAATTCATGGGTCAGACATCGCTCCAGGCTGTATATAAATACGTACATGGGAGGAACAATGACAACATTCAGTAACCGGATCCAACTATTAATCTATTCTAGGGCAAATTCATTATTAATTCTGTAAAAGCAACAGCCAAGACGTCTTTAGATTGTATTACGCCAACCCAGGGGCGTAACTAAAGGCTCAGGGGCCCTGATGCAAAAGTTGAGCTGGGCCCCCCCCTATTTGTGTCTGTACCCGTACCCATACCTAAACCATGCTGTACAGAGGCGTAACTTGAAGCTTCTGGGCCCCAATGCAAAACCTGTAACAGGGCCCCCAACTATAATGCTTTTTTCATAGTGCTGGGCTTCCTATATGGAGAAGAGAGGCCTTATGGGCCCCCCAAGGCTCCTGGGCCCGGGTGCAACCGCATCCCCTGCACCCTCTATAGTTATGCCCCTGCGCCAACTTATCGGAGAGCTTCTTAGTCCCTATATATGGATTTACTCTATAGAGTCCTTAGGTTGGCTTTACGTTGGACAACTATCGTCGCTCGAAATAGTTGCTAAAGTGTACAAACAACTGTTGTTTTTGTGCTTTTTTCCTGAGCAATTGTTGTTCAATTCCAAAATCGCTGAAAGAATTATTGGGAACATTTACATTATTTGCCAACTACTTAGGGGTTGATTTAAATGAGGTCCATGTGTTCTGTTTTTTCAGGGTATTGCGCATGCTCTTGCGTTTGGCCCACACTTGTGTACCTTTCATAGACTTCTATGGGGCCTTTGGTGCACAAATACGTAGGGAAATAGAGCAGGTCCTATTTTTTGCGTGCACAAGAAATGCGTTTGGAAAAAAGGAAATGAGAGCGAACCCATTGAAATCAAGGGACACTATTGTCTGTGTTTGCAAATATGTCCGTCTGAAGGAGTCCTTAAGCAGGAGGGAAAAATATTCAACAAAGGTGGAAGATAATCAGCGTTCGGTGGGAGGCGAATGCCAAACAAGTGTACACCTCCCTGCAAAGTGGCTGACTAGTCCTTGTAAGACCTGTTTACACCAGGATACAATTGATCAACCAGCAACTATTTTTAGGTGAGCTGAAACGAGGTGATTAGTGAACTAATTCTTGCTTGTCACTTTGTTGATACGGAACAAATGTTGCTTACTCTATTGCATGACTGTCCCCCTTAGAAGTAGAAAAGGAGAAGGGTGGAGCAAACTTGATGGTATCGGAGGCTTTGGTTCCAGATGAATGTATAGGGGCCACAAATGCCTTAGGAAGGGCTGTGAAGAGTGAATGGACTGTGGAGGTGCTGCCAACCAGGAAAACCCACCAAAGGTGGGCACGGCAGATGTCTGAAGAACTGTAGAAAGAAAAGACTGGTGGATGAGCGCAACTCTCCAGAAAAGATGGCGGGATGGTAGGATGTATTATCCAACTTCTCTTTTATTAAGTATATTAAAAAAAAACATAGGATACGTGTTTTGGGGTCAAGCTGGGTGGGACATCACTTCTGGGACTAAGGGATAGGGGACCCAAAAGTGCTGGTGGTACCAGTGATGGAGCTGAAGACAGCAGAAGTATCACCAGCACTTTTGGGTCCCCTATCCCTTAGTCCCTGAAGTGATGTTCCACCCAGCTTGACTGAAGGGTTTTTCCCCAAAACGCGTATCCTATGCATGTTTTTAATATACTTAATAAAAGAGAAGTCAGATAATACATCCTACCATCCCGCCATCTTTTCTGGAGAATTGTGCTATCCACCAGTCTTTTTTGTCCTATAGTTCTTCACATATCCCCCTTAGAGGAATTTCCAATTTAGGAAACCCTTTTTCATGCACCCCATTAGTGAATTCTGAGTTAATAGAGGAGGTTCCCTCTTCAGGATCCCCATCTCTTGTCCAGCATGGAGAACAGTTACAAAGAGCGTCTCTCGTTCTGGAGGACCCATACTGTTCACCATTACTGAACTAGAATGGACATTGTCTTTATTTAGCCTAACATACTATGTATTACACAGACAACCATTGATATGATTGGACACTGTAATTCTTCATGAAAAAACTGTAAAAATGTCAACCAAAGCCATTTGGATACCAAGAGGTTTGAGGACAACGTGTGGTAGCTCAGATGATGGACCCAGACAGAGATCTCCATCCATGCTCTATGACTGGGAGATGACCATCTAGTAGTTTGTTGAATACAGTTCGGAAACATAAACCAAATTTAGAATTTTAGGAAGTCGAATTATATTTTCTAATGCTTTGAGGATTGTTCTCCATTGTTTTGGGGGTTTTCTGTTGGTTAATATCCTAGCATTCATCCTCACTGGTCTGTTGTCTCCCTTGGAAGTGTCCATGAATGTTTGCTGTCTCTGCATTAGATGATTGATGGTTGTTCTCATAGCATTGCACGTGAAATAGCTCTAGGGTTGTAAAAAGGGTATAATTACCCGTCTCCTCTCAGTGGTCCCCTCTGAGTGGAAATTCCCGTTTTCTGGATGCATAAAAAGCTTCCCCACAGTCATTTTAGCACTTGAGCAACTGGAGCAGCTATGGCATATACTATTGTACTACTTGTATCAGCAGCAGTATGGACCTTAGGATTTGCTCTTCCATTACAGGTAGGTCATGCATGCTATCTAAACTACACTCTCCTTCGCATGGGGCAAAGCTCCTGCTCAAAGAAGAGGGACTTGCTGGTTCCTCCACCAACACATGGGACAAATGCCCGAAGCCACACAGCTATACCCAGTGCCGTGGAGCTGACTGCTGCTACTCACCGCTCCCCCGCGCCGCCACCCGAACCTTTTCTCTTGAGCGGGCAGGTACTCGCTAAGGGTAATGCTCGCTCGAGCAATTGCCCTTAGCGAGTATGCTCGCTCATCTCTATTTAAGATATTTAGCAAGAAGTAATAATGTGACACTAATCTAGTGTAAATCCCTTTTTTTATAGACTCCGGTTTCTGCTCCACACACAGGTAAGTACAATGTTATTTAACCCCTTAAGGACTAGGTTGTTTATTCCTGAAGGACCAGACACTTTTTAGGGATTTTACCCATGTGGTGGTTTTACTGGCCTCTTTTCTTCTCTTCAGATACCAAAATTATTTTTGCTGCATTTTTTTTCTGTGGCATACATTTTTTTTTTCACTGACTTTTCCCCCCCAGTTTTTTAGTTTTATTGGGAGTAAAAAGCTAAAAAAAAAAGTTTTTATTAAATTTATAGTTGTATTTTTTTAAATAAGTATATTTAGGCTAAAATAAAGTATGGGAACAGGTCCCTTATTTTGTTTCAGCGTTTTAATATATAATATGTATAGTTTAGATTATAGGGCGCATACGGTGACGGTTTTTGTTGGTGTCGGCTTCGGGTCATTTTCTTTTTTAGGTAAACATTTTTATTTTATTCTGTAATTTCTTTTACTTATTTTTGTAACTACCTTTTTTGACTATCTATGACCCCCATAATGTCTTATAAGACCTCTGGGGGTCATTTACATGGTCTTTTTTTTCACACTTTTCCATTGTAGCTGGGGCATCCATAGGAGCAGCATCCATGGGAGTCCCAGTTACAGGGAAAACATCCAACTGTAGTGACAATAGTCACTGGCAGAGCTGATCAGGATCTGCAAGGACCCTGCAGCTCTGCTCTAACAGAGAGCACCTGACAGTCTCGTGATCGCCAGGTCGCATAATGGAAGTAATACTTTGTAGTACATGGCGCTCATTGAGCACTGTATACCCGGGAAAGGAGAAGGCAGACTGCTAGAGATAACCGAGCGCTTGTATTCAACTATTTCCAATATCCCCATTGAAGATGAATGCAGCGTCACCGTGCATGCTCAACCGCCGCTCCGTTAAATCTCCTCCTCCATGCAAGGAGTGCAGTGAGACGAGGTGGATGGGGGACCTCCATTTTCAGGATTGGGGGAGGTCCGAGCAGTGAGCCCCTCATCAATCAAACTATTCTATGGATAGGTGACAACATCAATCTTGGGAATACCCCTTTAGTAGGAGTAGGAAGCCTTGTTTCTCTAACATATGCCATTCAGGGATAATGAAGAGGCCACCGTGCATATGAGATTGTCAGCAGATCTAGGATATTTAAAGGGATGGTCCAGTATTAGAACGATGGACTTGTTTTTTTCCTAGAAACAGCGCCACTCCTGTGCCTGGGCTGTGCGTGGTATTGCAGCTCCATTTATTTACTGTAAATATGTGTGAGCTGCAATATCAGACAACGTTCCTATACAACAGTGGTGTTTCTTCTGCAAAAAGCAAATCCATCTTCACAATTCTGCACAATCCCGTATTTTGGTGCAGATTTACATCAAAATCCGCTGCATATTTTGCACTTCAGATTTTGGTGTGCATCAGCACCAACATCTGTTTAAGAATCTGCACCATTTCCCCTATATGTGAACGTACCCTGTATCAGAATTTGCAGAACACAATTTGCCCAGGTTCTCTCTACTCTTCACTTATGTCTTGCCCTTCATGCCCGATGCTGCTTTTCTCTTGCACTGCTCCTCATAGTAAGCCATACTGGCAATGGTGGTCAACCAGGCTTTCTCCATGTTCCCAATCCAAGATCTCCTTAGAATTGGGATTATTGGAAATGATCAGATTGGATTTCCCCAAATTGCATAGGTCAGTGCTGACCGATCCTTGTTTCACATAATGTTGCATTACTTCTACCAGAAACTACCGCCCCTGTATGGGAGGACAAAGGGAATCAATTTAATGGTGCAGGATCTCCACACAATGGTAACTTCTACAGACAAATCTCCAGTTGTTTTCTAAGAAACTCAACTAATGAATCTGACTTCATCTGATATCTTCTTTATTGCCACCAGAAACTGCAGAGGAGGAGACCATATTTGATATTATATTAGCTGCAAATTTCGGTAAGATATTTCATTTTATCATTACTTAATATGGAGGACTTGGCTGTGGAGTTGTTTTAAGGCTTCCCTTAACATTTACCTTCCATTCATCGTCCATGCCCTTTCCCAAGTTGCCCCACGAGGCTGGAATGAGCATTTTGAATGGGTTTGCTGCAGCTGTAATTTTGCCCTATGGGTGTTTCGGCACAGCTGGAGGGCAAGAATATCTGGACAAGCTTCCATTTGCCATTGGGGCCATGCCATAAACCTCAAGACCAGCTCCAGTCTCCAAGCATCTATAATCACCATTGTATGAGGAAACCACAACGAGTTCTTGGTTTTATGGTGGCTACATCCACTACGTATTGATACATATTTCTTCCTCATCCTAGATGTCCCCCGGCCACTTACCGAAGGTGATATTGCCTTGACCCTCAAACGCAGTGCAAGAACATGTGCAAACTGCAAATGGGGCAAGACGGATGGAGTAGTCAAGGTGCCCTTTGTCATTGACTCTACGTACGGTAAGTTTGGCTTGATGATTCATTTATTGGTGGACTGCTCTGAAGGCCGCCTTAGAGGTGGACAACCTGCATGCAACCAACGTAAGGCCTGGCGGAAATAATATGCGTTGTGAAGATGCCGCGATTTTACTTTAGTTTTCGACAGCAGGTTTTAGCGCACCCCATCATTGTGATAGGTGATGAGGTGCGCTAAACGCAGCAAAAAAGAGCAGACAGCGCTTGAAAATCCAGCGAGGCTCCATTAAAATCAAGTTCTGAAAAAAATGGATATGTGAGTGGCCTAAGGGTAGTTCCCAAATAGCAGATTTTGGTGCAGATCTGTGCAAAAATCTGCAGTGTTAAATATACTTTTGGGGTAGTCTATAGAGTTATGCTTGCAGGCAGGTCTCCCCATCCCATGAGCTTTGCCATCATAATGAACCCTATAATGTCAGATGCCCAAATAGTTGTATTGGAACTTATATGCAGCTTATAAATCTTTATAATGTCTGTTTTTCGAAAGCCCATTGTCAAATACTCTGTTAAGGCATTCGGAGTTAATAGAGGGGGGTCTCATGTTCAGGGTCCTCATTTAACAGCCAGTGTGGAGAACAATTACAAAGACTGTCTCTCCTCTGGAGACCAATATTACACAGTCAGCCCATTGATTTAAAATGGGTGTAATACTCAATTTCCCCTGTGGGGGCACTGCAGGAAAGTTGATCACTTACTGCCAGATTCTCTCACAGATTGCAGCTGATCACTGGGGTTTTCAGCAGCAGGACACTTTATTTTTACCAGTAGACAAGGCAAAAGTCCCGTTTTCTGTTCTTCAGCAACTAAAGTCGTTCACAATTAGCGATTAATTACACTTTGCCATTTTTCCCCCCAGTTAATTGGGAGAAAAATTTGATTAGAGCGGCTTTGGAAGAATTTTCGACTTTGACATGCATAAAATTTAAAGACAGAGCATCTGAGAAGGACTACCTCAGAATAGATAACAGCAAAGGGTAAGTCTAATGTGTAGTAAAGAAATCCTGTCTTCTAGATGGAAATTTACCGCATTGTTTAACTGCGAAGAAACTTTTTGCTTACTTATGCATAATACCGTGTTTCCCCGAAAATAAGACAGTGTCTTATATTAATTTTTGCTCAAAAAGATTTAACTTTTTTACATGTATAGCTGCCTGGACACTATTTAAATTGACTTTTTTAATTAACTGTTAGCAGGGCTTAATTTCGGAGTAGGGCTTATATTTCAAGCATCCTCAAAAATCCTTAAAAATCATTTTGCATCCGCAAAAATCCTGGAAAACTATGCTATGTCTTATTTTCAGGGTATGTCTTATTTTCAGGGAAACAGGGTAGCAACACAGAGGGATGCAGCTGTGGACAATAGTCCATATGTGGCCTCCAAGGGCAAATTATGAAGCCCATAACTGCCCCATACAAACACAATGAGGCAGATTTACTAATACTTTTTAACAGTTAGACAATACAAAGTGTGACAGACAGGGGCACATGTGGGGTCAGTGTTTTGGGGTGTGGCCATGCCCATCACATTCAATATTATGGCATAGGTTACCACCTGGCACCGGATGCAACATATGTATTCAGAGGCTTCTGCTCCTAGTCCTGGTGTACCGATGTATGAAATGGCAGTAAATATGCCCCACAGACTTTTTAACCCTTTCCAATCCCCTATCTGACGTATGCAGACATTCTGATTGAAGGCTGGCCGCTCTGTTGTTGGGGGCCTCTCCAGCATGTCGCAGTACTGGCTCTAGCCAGCAGCTGGCGCAATTGTATAATGGCAGAAAGAGAAAGCCCCCTAGGAAACCCTGAATCCAAAATTGGATTGCAAAGGGTTAAATGCACCAGATTGATCACAGTGACTGAATTATACATATGGCGCTTCTTTAGACTGTCTGTACTAACTGTATATATCTATTAGTTGGCTTAGTTCGAAACAACCATTGCATAAAAAGTTGGCACAATTTAGGCCACACTTCTCCTCTTAAAGCCACAATACTTTGTTGGACAAATACTTTGTTGGACAAGTCACTCTGCCTGCCCGCTTAAAGAAGACTGACAGCTCTCTCCCCTTGTGTACATACAAAGAGAGCTGTCTCCCTGTATGATCTGATGTACTTGGTGAACATACCCTTTGTAGTGAATGGCCTGTAATACCAAGCCTGGCCACTGCAGTGGACGGCACTGTCTGCATCCTGCAGAAAGTAGCTCATTGCAGAAGCACACTGGCCCAGAAGACAGCTGATTGTTAGGAATCCGGGCGGCGGTTCCCACTAATCTATTATTGATAGCCTATGCAACAGATTGACTATCAATAGTTTACAAATGGAAGATCCCATGAAGGATGTGTCTTATACAGACAACCCCTGTCCATATACCCTATCATAAAAGAGGGATCTTTTGCTCAGGCCCCACTCTATGATTGGCTTTGTGTGGGCGACCCCTGCTCTTGGGTACTCAAACCATCAAGGGATCCAAGGAGTCAGAAAAGACCATCCATATTTATGTCCTAGAAAACCCCTTTAAGAGTGCTGCTGTGTCTCACTACCACTTTTGTCCAAAGTTACAATAATACAGAAGGACAACCTATTTAAAGGGGCTGCACCAATATAGACTTTTCACACCAGTCTTTAGGGTAGGTGATAAATGTCTGATCAGTGGGGCTCTCACCGCTGAGACAGCCACTGATCCTGAGAACGGCGGTCCCATGTCCCCCTTCTGCGTTACGATGGGGATGCTTCCCCCACCTGCAGTGACGTCAGATTGAATGCAGCAATGGCCGCACATTCATTTCATTGGGTCTGATGGAAATGGGGCTGATAGTCTCATTGAAAATTAATGGAGTGACACCCATGAATAGGTGATAAAAGTCTATCTTGGTAGAAGGACTAATCAGCGGATCACCACGGATCTGGCTTTTCTAGTCCCTGCTGATCAGCTTTCATTGCTGGGGAAAACCATGGTGAGCACCATTGAAGAAATGTAGTTTTCCATGGTGGCCAAGTGTAACTCATGGATGTGTAGCGGGGGGCTACACTTACAGAGCAGCTCATTGTTCAGGGGGTTCTGAGCTCATTAGCGCATATGAAGGTCATAGAGGGATTCCAGTTGTTTGAACAGGTGGGGCAGCCTAATTAGTAGAAGGGCCAAACGACTTAGTAGGCAAGCTAGCCAGCTAATTAGTCCATGGTGTTATCGATTAACACTGCAAAAGAGTGCAGTTCAGTGCGCACTTTCTTTTGGGACAAGTGTGCATTTGCGCACCCCATAGACTCTTATGGGGCCTTGGGAGGGCAAATGTGTACAAAAATAGAGCATGTTGCGTATTCTTTTCGCACAACCGAATTTTGCGGGCAAAAATGCTCCATGTGAGGGAACCCATTGAAATCGAGGGGTTTTACTAGATGCGGTTTGAGCGGGCGAATCGCCCATGTGAAGGAGCCCTCACTCAGCTCCCTGTTCTTCTACTGTCACCCATTGAAGTCGGCCCCAGCGGACTCCTCTCTGCAGCTGTGTGCACTCTCATAGAGAACAGTGTGATTGTGTGCGAGCGCACGCGCTCATTTCTGCAGGCTGTGCATGCATGCACACACACTGTTCTCTATGGGAGTGCATGCACACAGCTGCAGAGATGAGTCCATTGGCGCTGACTTCCATGGGTGATAATGCATGAATGGGGAGCTGGATGTAGTGGTTCCGACACTAGGGTGGAGCCTCAGGTGTAGTAGCCGCAGGTCTGAAGAGTAATCAGTGATGAGCCAGGAGTCAGCAACTGGAGGTCTCGCTTTGCAGTACAGAGGGATGAGGTGGGTAACGTGGTCAGTTGGAAAGCCAGGAGTCAGTATCAGGAGGTCTAGTCCCAACAGCTGAGGAGCAGACAGAAGTGGAGCTGATCAATCAATGTTTCGGAGCAGAATAATCACGCAAGGAGTAGGTGGAAGGGCAAGACTTTATAAGGAGTGCTAATTAGCAGCAGAGCGGGGCCGGGATGCAGGGGCAAGAACTAGATCAGGAGCAAGGAACCAGAAACAAGGATTCAGCAAGGGAATTTATCTAGAGAGCTGGATAGCTCAACATGAAGAGCTGCCGGCTGGAGTACAGGAGGTCCTGGGTTTGATCCCCATTAGCGCACATGAAGGTCATAGAGGGATTCCAGCTGCGGGACCCTTTCTCTATGATGCCCTAATAAGTTGTGTGAACAGGGACTGTGTCCTTTAAAGGGAACCTATGAGCACGATAGGCCAAGCTATGTGGTCAAATGGCAGGTTCTGAGGAGTCCGGACCTTTTGTTTTTATACTTCACACGAGCGTGAGTATAAAAGCTACATCCCGAATTCCTCTGAACCTTTGTACATTATTACAGATTTTCTGGTTACATTTCATAGCTGCTGGTCCTTCATTGGGAAGTATGGAGGTGGACAGACTGTGAGTCTGCAGTCAGGAAGATGTATGAGCTACGGGGTGATCCAGCATGAAGTGATGCACGCTCTCAGCTTCTTCCATGAACACACCAGGCTGGACAGAGATAACTACGTGGAAGTAATGTGGCACTATGTCTCCCCCGGTTAGTATACTTGTATTTGCTCTATAGAGTGACTATTTGGACAATAGTTGCCCCATGTAAAGCCAGCTTACTTCCCATCCAGAGATTATCCTCATTCATTGGCTTGTTTTTCTGTTTATAGTCAATCAAGGAGATTTCAAGAAGGACAGCGGCGACACTCTGAGCACTCCGTATAACTACAACTCCATCATGCATTACAGCAGGTGAGTGCTCACAGGAGCTCAGGTACATATTGCTGATTGGGGTCAACTCATTTCCATATTCATGTGTAGTGGGCCATTCCAAGGGCGGCCGCAAAATATGCACGATGAATGCGCAGCAAATAGAACCCATAGCGCATATACGTCAAGGGACATTTTTGGCAACCTGCAGCTTCGCCTATCAATAGTAGGTGATTACTGTGGGGTTCCATGATTAGATCAGCCACAATCACCAATGCGGCCATGTTTGTCACTTCAAAGTGAAGCTCCACCTTTGATTTGCATTGACTAAACAGTCAGCAGATATGCAATCCAGCAGCTTTGTAATATGTCTCCACAGATCATGTGCTGTTTTTACAGAAGTGTTACTGGAAACCTCCAACAAATTGCTGTTGACGGATCTGTTATCTTTTTAAGTGGCCGTTTAGTAATTTGATTACTTAGAAAATGAAATATTTGACTTAAAAGGGTTGTCCAGAACTTTTGGGACATTTTCTACACCTATTCTCATGTTGAGATCCCCGCCGACCAGGTGATTCCTGGGCCCGCTGTCACTGTGGATCGCCCTGGAAGTAGATAGCTCTATCAACATTGCAGTAGCCCAGATTGGTATTAAAGTGCGTTCAGTAGGAGCTGTGCCTGCAGTATCAACCCAGGTCGCTGCAAAATGGACAGCTCTCTCTTAAGGTGACCAGACGTTCCAATTTAGGTAGGACAGTCCCGTTTTGGGACCCTGTGTCCCGCTTTCCCTAGGGTCTCAGGCGGAACAGCCATTTGTCCCGCTTTCGAGACATCTGTCCCACTTTTTGTCCCATTTTCGGCACGTAGGGTCACAATGAAAGTGATCACCAGCCGGAGTGTCGCGGCTCCACAGCTGGTAATCTTTCTGTGGTGCTGCTGTCAAATGCACACACTGACGGCAGTTTCAGATCTTCTTCCCCTCCTCCCCTGACCTCTCCTCCTTGGTTCCGCAGGAGGAGAGGAGGCGCTGCTGCAGGGGAACACACTTCTGCCTGCAGCTGAGAAGATGAGCAGCAGCGCTCTGAAGACCAGGAGGATGGTAAGTATATGGGTTTCAAGAGGGCGGGGCTGTATTATTACTAGGGCTGCTGTGGGGGTCCCTATTACTACTGGGGCCACTGTGGGGGGAACTGTTACTACTGGGACTACTGTGGGGATCACTATTACTACTAGGGCCACTGTGGGGGATCACTATTACTACTGGGGCCACTGTGGGGGGCACTATTACTACTGGGGCAACTGTGGGGGTCACTGTTACTGCTGGGGCTACTGTGGGGATCACTATTACTACTGAGGCCACTGTGGGGGTCACTATTACTACTGAGGCCACTGTGGGGGGTCGCTATTACTACCGAGGCCCCTGTGGGGGGTCACTATTACTACTGAGACTACTGTGGGGGTCACTATTACTACTGAGGCCACTGTGGGGGTCATTTCTACTACTTAGGCCATTTTGCACATGGCAGCATACCTCAACCTGACTATATTTTTACGTGGCAGATTTTGACTGAAAATCAGCTGTGTATCTGCAGCTTATTTCATACTATGCGGTGCTCCCCCTCACCTCCCCTGAAGACTTCCCGCTGTTGCCGCTCCCCCGCTTCCCTGTAGCCTGGTCAGATGCGGCGCCGCTGGTCAGGTGAGGCCATTACAGGCCGCTGGGAACCAGAAGCCGGGGAGCGCTGACAGCGGGAAGCCTTCGCAGGAGGTGAGGGGGAGCGCTCCATAGTATAAAATCAGCTGCGGATACGCGGCTGATTTCCAATCAAAATCCGAACCAATGGTACAGATTTTGACTGTTTTTTGAAATGCTGTGGAGTTTGCTTCCTGTCTTTTTTGAACCGGTCCTGTGGTCCTTTTACAATGAGGTATAATCATATGTTGTGATCAGCCCCACCCCTGACCATACTCCTTTGTCCCACTTTGACCCTGGGAAAATCTGGTCACCTTAGCTATCTGCCCCCAGCACTGTCCACACTGACAGCAGGCCCGGGAATCAGCTGATTGGCAGAGATCCCAAGTGGCGGACACCCACCAATCAACCATCTAGATCTATCCAGAGAATAGATCATCAATAGAAAAAGTCCCTGACAGCCCCTTTAAAGCTGCAGCACCCTATGGGCATTGCTTTTAGTTTTTGCTACTGTCAGTACATGTTGGGAGTTGTAGTTTTGCAACAGCGAGAGAGTCACATGATAAAAACTACTTGAATAGACTTTGATAATAGCACCTTTCTAAGAAAATGATCTCAAATCTTTCTTATATTTCTTGGATTCTATAGCACTACTTTCTGTAACACCACCGGAAAGCAGTCACTCGTAACCAAACCGGACCCCTCAATATTCATTGGACAAAGATACGGACTCAGCACCCTGGATGTTGTCCTGATGAACAGATTTTATGACTGCAGTAAGATAATACTCCTGTTATCTATAGAGTGTGTAGTCAGAGAGACTGCTATATCTCAGTACTGGTGTCCTATAGTGACATAACAATAGTGTACTTGAATAGGAAGGCATGGATGTACTACATGATGGTATGACCAAGAACCAGGCTTTCCACCTAGTAGACAGCTGGGTATAATATGGCGGTGGTTCACGGTGACGCTACCATCTCCTTTCTCAGTAGTCAGAGTATTCCCCGGCTCAGCCGCTAGCAGGGGAGATAAGTTTTAACAGTTTTAAATTGTCTTCGTGACGCCAGTGTCCCTAGATAAGTGACAAGTCACTCGCGGTGAATAAATGAGTTCCACAAGCAAAATACTTTTCAAAACCGAGGACAGGCGGTTTACTTTTACTCACAGTTCAACCTTGATTTTCCAATACAGGCAAATATTTTGTACTTTCCAAAACGGATACAAATGCTTCTAAACAGACATGAATTATATGTTTCCTGGCACACTGGATGAACAGCCAAGTTCTTTTCCCCAAGACACACATCCTCAGTCGCTGTTATCTGATGGGCACTCTCTTGGGACAACCATTCTTTTGTTACACAACCTTTCAAACGCCCTGGCATCTGGTGCTAGCTGTAGTAGGCTTTCTGTGTTTTTCCTCTAGCTGCGGTTCAGCGGGGGAGTACATGGCACTTACACTCCCACAGCCTCTTCTAAGAAGTATCTCCCCAGAGGAGACCTGCCTCCGGGCAACAGAGACATCCTCGAGACTTAGCCCCAGCAAGAGCATCACCCCGACTCTCCTGCGTACACCTCCTTCACTGACTACCTCCAGCCAACAAGTCTCTCTCTCTGGCTTTTTTATATCTCTCCCTGTGGCCCTCCATGATCTGGCTTTTTATATCTCTCTCTTATAACCAATCCCGAGGCTCCATAGGGGGATGACTTTCCAGACAACAAATAGGTAGGATGACACAAGTACAAGTCATGGTCCATTTAGAGGGGACGAATGTCAGGCAAACGATGCCCGACACTCGTCCCTGTCTGTCCTCGTTCCCGTGCAATAGCATCTAGTATCGCTGGCTCACTCACAGAGCAGCCAGCAGGGGGTGTGGAGGCTACAGGAGATTTCTCTCCTCGCACTCCCCCGCCCCTCTTCATTGACTTAACATAGCGGCCATTCAGTACTGAACAGCTGCTATTTACACTGAGCGATCAGGGTTTTATGCAGCATAAATGATGGACGATGAGCTGATCGCTGATTGCTCAGTGTAAATAGCGGCCGTTCAGTAGTGAACGGCTGCTGTGTTATTTCAATGGAGAGGGGTGGGGGAGCGAGAGGAGAGAAATCTCCTGCAGCCTCCCCGCTGAGAGCCAGTGATACTAGCTCCTGTGCAGCAGCAGGAGAGCGAGTATGTGCGGGGACGAGTGTCGGGCATCGTTTGCCTGACATTGGTCCAGTCTAAATGGTCCTTTAGACAGAGACAGCACCAGACAATGACCCTTTTGTAACCTGTCTGGGCAAATACACATAACATCACATAGATTTTTACATTTGACAGTACAACGAGACAAAAACTTATAAACATACCATATGAGATAATTATAAAATTGACATAGGATCCCTAACTCTGGGACACTACACATGGGCCCCAGGGGGCCCGGAACATGTATTTCAGTTTTGTCTTGTGACCCCAGTAACAGAGAGTAAAACCCAATTGCAGAGTTGAAGAGTAGCGTGTGAGGAGCAGAAATCCGTTTTCCATGTCTCTCTAAGTCCCGTGGGACCGCGACAAGGACTGAAGTAAGAAAAGCGTCCTGGAAGTGGCCTCCTTCTGCTATGATACATGCATGGAGCTATTGGACAGTGTAGTCAAGGGCCAACATTGTAGGACTGGGTTCAATTGAATAGCAACAATTACAACCCCTGTAACTCCGTTCATTTCACGTTCTGGTCAACTCTGGTCTAATTGTTACTTCTTCTTGATAGATCTGTGCCGAACTAAGATCCTGGGGGCATCAGGAAACTTCTCTTCTGATTCTGCATCACCACTGGAGGACAATGACAACTGTCTATGGATTCTTCATGTTCCTTTTAACAAAGTAGGTTGTTATTGGCTCAATGGGCGTAGGCTATCCTACCAAAATTAATTCGACACATGTGCGAGAATCAAAAATTGTATTTATTTCCATATGTTAATACCTAATGGGGCCTCCTTTGGCCCTAATGACATCGGATACTCTTCATTACATGCTTTCTACTAACGTCTGGTACACTTCAGCTATTACTTCCCTCTATTTACCCTGCAAATCTTTGGTGAGTTCTCTCAAAGAAGATGTACAGTATTGGTCAATCTACTGTGATGCATGGAGCGTCGTCATTGGACAGTTGAACAATGGAAGAACGTTTTATGGAGTGATGAATCACACTACATAGTATGTTAGGCTGAATGAAGACAATGTCCATGTAGTTCAGCCTGGTTCAAACCCTAGTTGATCCAGAGGAAGGCAAAAACCCCAAGGGGCAGAAGCCAATTAGCCTATTTGGGGGAAAATTCCTTCCCGACTCCCTAATGGCAGTCAGAATAATCCGTAGATCAACCTTTGATAGTTCCTACTTAAATATAAGACCTGGAACAACAAACCTGCTAGTCACCCAATTTCTATATCCTGTAATATCCTTCCGCTCGAGAAAGATGTCTAGTCTCCTTTTAAACTCCTCAATGGATTTTGCCATCACCACGTCCTCAGGCAGAGAGTTCCACAGTCTCACTGCTCTTACAGTCAAGAACCCCCTTCTGTGTTGGTGATGAAACTTGCTTTCTTCTAGACGTAGAGGATGCCCTCTTGTTATGGTCGCAGTCCTGGGTGTAAACAGATCATGGAAGAGATCCTTGTATTGTCCCCTCATGTATTTATACATAGTTGTTATACTTAGTCGTCTTTTTTCCAGGGTGAAAAGTTCTAATTTGGATAGCCTCTCTGGGTATTCCAGTCCCGTCATTCCAAGTATTAGTTTAGTTGCCCTTCTTTGAATCCCCTCAAACACTGCAACATCTTTCCTGAGACCGGTGACCAGAACTGTACACAGTATTCCATGTGAGACCTGACAAGTGCCTTATATAGTGGGAGAATAATGTTCTCGCCCCTATACCTCTTTTAATGCACCCCAAGACTCTATTTGCTTTTGCAGCAGCTGACTGGCATTGGTTGCTCCAGTTAAATCTACAATCCACTAGTACCCCCATGGTGGTCTTTTTCCAGATCACTTTTCCCTAGCTGTACCCCATTTAGTGTATATTGGTGACACTGCTCCATCTTCACATCAGATGGAGGTACCTGGGTATGAAGGATTCTTGGGGAACGCCTTCTGCCTGAATGCGTTGTGCCAACAGTTAAGTATGGCTAAGGTTCTGTTATGGTCTGGGAATGTTTTACGTGGCATGGTCTTGGTCCATTGGTTGTAGTGGCAAAATCCATGAACATGGAGGTGACCCTGACATTCTAGACAATAACCTGCTGTTGACAATGTGGTAATACTCTGGGAATGGTCGGCCATACTTCCAACAAGACAACGCACCTTGTCACACATCCAACACTGTTTAACATTAGTTTGAGGATATGGATGTCCCGAACTGAACCCTACTGAGCATCTTTGGGATAAACTGGAACATGGGGTCAAGCAATATGAACAGCTTCCATCTTCTCTGAGAGAACTCACCGGATGTCTGCAGGATGAATAGAGGTAAATACCAGCGGAAGTGTATCAGATGTTAGTAGATAGTATCCCATGGAGAGTATCCAATGTCATTAAGGTCAAAGAAGCCCCACTAAGTATCAACATATGGAAATAAATACTACTTTTGAGCTGCCCAATTACTTTTGATAGGACAGTGTACATATAGGCTCTGCAGAGGCAGGCAAACATTGTGGCATGTTGCATCGCATGTCATATTACAGTATTAAAGTCTTCTGCTCTTCTAAAGGAGAATATGTTGCCATGCAGAGACACCATGCAGCAGCACACTGAATTGTCTATGGCTCTGTAGTAATAGACCTATAGATATGAACTGGAATAGGACTTCTACTCTACGGTAAGTAAGGGAAAGGGCAACTGGCTAACGGGTATGCCGAAACATCAATCCTGCATTCAAGATTGGTGAAGGGGTAACAAGTTTTGAGCTCTCCAGACCAAGAAGATACAGTAAATGGTACAAATCATCACTAGTATGCATTCCTTTAGATTTTTACTACATAGCCCCATATTCTATATGTGTCCTCTTGCCGAAGCATCCAACAAATCTGTGATAAGTGTTGGCATCCATAAAATGTAAGCCAGTAACACTCATACTCACTTTACAGGTTTTTCTGCAGTTTCACTCATTCATCTCTTCAAGCCATTGTGACGCTAAAATCATTGTGTACGATGGAACCACCAAAGCCAGTCCAATTTTGGCAACCATCAGGCCTAACCTGCCTCATCCTGTTTTCATTTCAACAGCCTTATTTTTGCTGGTGGAATATATTACCGATCCGACCTGTTCCAGCAGCTTCAGGGCATCATATCACACAGGTACTGATCCAATTATTTACATGGTGGACTCATGTATACAGATTAGGGCAAGCAAAACATGTGGCAATTTATGACAATCAGTCAGATTCCAGCTCCCGGCAGAGGTTAGAGGACGATAAAAGATGATAGTTTATTGAAGGCATCTGGATCTGCTTGTCTGTACTAGCTTTAATCCAGTAGACCTAAAGTTTCCAAACTGTGGCTTTTTAATTTCTGTAAAACTACACTGCGGGCACTGGCGTAACTACAGGGGATGTGGTTGCATACAGGTCCACGAGCCTTAGGGGGTCCATAAGGCCTCTCCTCTCTATATAGGGAGCCCAGTACTATGGATAAAGAATTACAATTGGGGGCCCTGTTACAGATTTTGCATTGGGGCCCAGAAGCTTCAAGTTACGCCTCTGACTCCCGGCATACTTTCCTAGATTTGAGGCTGGTGGGATTAGTCGTTTTCCAACTGTTGAAGAGTCATCGGATGAAGACCACTGTACTAGACCCAGTATGTTGAATAGCACAATGACACATCAAAAGTCGAAGGATAGTAGTATGTAAATTGAATATCAAATTGCGTTACCTTAAGCGACCCTATGAGGCCACAGACTTCAGTTGTCCACAAACCACTGAGCAGGCTTGTGGTGGTTCCCTACTGCTGTGGGGTGTTCTCATGGCATTGGTTGCCTGCTACATTTTACTGCCTGGTGACCATTTGCAGCCCTTCATGGATTTCATGTACCCCACAATGATGGATATTCCAGCAGGATAATGCACCGTGCCATCGGACCCAAGTTGTCCAGAAATTCTGGAGAGTACCTATGAGTGGTGTGGTCTTCATGGTCACCCGATATGGGACCAATTGAGCATTTATAGGATGTGGTAGAGAGGTCCACTCGCACCGAAACCCGGCACCTACAAATACTATGGCGTTTTGAGTGGCTATCCAGGTGGCTCAACATCCCTCAAGACGTCTTCCATCAACTTGTGGAACCAATGCCATGTTGAGTTGCTGCACTTTGCCAAACTGGGGTGGCGGAAGGGTGGGGTCCTACATGATATTAGTTCTTGTCCCAGGACTTTTGGTATGTCAGTGTATGTACAATATGCACACACTCATATTATCTCTACAGTGTATCATCACTGAGCATGCCCACAACAGGCTGACTAATCAACTAAAGGTCAACTGACTAAATTAGATAATCTATACAATTCAATGTAACATAGTATGTTAGGACAAAAAAAAGACACGTCCATCCAGTTCAGCCTATTTACCCGCCAATGTTAATCCAGAGGAAGGCAAAAAAGCCAATGAGGTAGAAAACAATTTTCACCATTTAAGGTAAAAATTGTTTGAGGAGATCAGGAGGGCAGAGAGCAGAAAAAGCTACTATTACAGAGGGCTATAATTCACACTGGGTGAATTTTCTGCTCTTATCAGCAGTGAGGGGGGGAGCAGAACCAGCAGCTACTCAGAGAGAGAATGAGATACCTGAAAGCTGAGTGAGCATTGTTATGCTATACAGCCTCTACGAGAGGGAGAGAGAGCTGAGCTAGTTCATATACAAGAAAGAGACTAGCTAATCAATTCTTGGAACAGCCCCAAGCGAGAAACTTGAATTGTGGAGAAGTATGAGGCTTTCTAAATGTTTACAAAGGAAAACTCAATGCGAATGCACATAATCAGTGGGTTTTTTTTCTGCAGGGACTTAGTAAGATATGAGTGTGTTGATTACTCATACATAAAGGACTTCACAGCCCTTAACTGCAACTTCGAATAGGCTTTTAGCAGGGAATATGAGTTTCAGTGCTTGCCTTTCTATATTATTCAATAGCTTCAGCTCATCAGAGAGCAATTTTCATAACAGTGTATGAATGTGTCTAGTATACAGGGATTGACTTACCAATGAGGCTGTACCCCATTGTATATAGCTTTACGCTAAATATAATATTTCCATTTAATTGTACAGTGACGTTTGGTGGCACTTTTACCTCGAAAACTGGTGCTGTGGTCTCCCCAAAATACCCAAGCTTCTATCCTGACAATGTCAGAGACACTTCCATCATCATAGCTCCCACTGGGTCTAAGGTGAGTACAGGTACTACCATGTAGAATGGTTTCCCATTCTGGTGGACTGGTTCTAGTGACTTACAAAGAAGGTGGAGGGATTCATAGGAAACATGCATTAAAATAAGCCATGTTCAGGTTCTGTCTGACACTGACATCTGCGAACCACCCGGAAGAAGTGGCCCTTGTGTCCCCAGGTAAAAGTTCTACTTCCTTTTTTGCTAATATTGCAGAACCTGTGGAGACCGCGTCTTTGCTCAACTCCTCGCCACAAATTAAAATGGGGACAAAACCAACCCGCAGTGAGGCCCCTCTTTCCAAGAGCCCCACAGCTGCTGCATAGACAGCCTCTAATCTCCTAAAAAAAGTTATTTTTTTTCCATTTTGCTTTTTCCTCCATGCTGTCAAAAAATCATCAACATAGCCATCTGAGGGCTTTTATTTACAGGAAAAGTTGTATTTTTCAGTAAGTAGTACCATTTAATGTACTGAAAATCCTTTGAAAATTTCCAAGTGACATGAAATAAAAAAACAAAAACTTAATTTTGACATTTTGTGGGGTCTTTTTTTTTTTTTACAGCGTGAACCATACGGTAAAAAGGCCATAATAATTTTATCCTAAAGGGTAGTACTATTATAGTAATGCAAAATGTATATACCATATATACTCGAGTATAAGCCTAGTTTTCCGGCACATTTTTTTATGCTGAAAAAGCCCCCTCGGCTTATACTCGAGTGAGGTAAAAAAAAAAAAAACAACAAAAAACCTGCAATACTCACCTCCCAGCCTGCGTCTATATCCCTGGCGCGATAGTCCGCCCGGGGGTGCGACAAGCTGCTTGAGAATTCTCCCCACTGTCATCTCCCTGCTCAGCTTTGAATTCCTCCGCCATCAGCACTGTGTAAGTAAGCGCTGTGATTGGATCGAGTGCCAGCCAATAACAGCTGGCGCTCGATCATTCACAGCCATTTAGTGGATGACATCACTGAATGGCTGTGATTGGTTTATCGAGCTCCGGCTGTGATTGGCTGGCACTCGATCCATTCACAGCGCTTACTTACACAGCGCTGATGGCGGGGAAATTCAAAGCCAAGCAGGTAGATGACAGTCTACCAAGCAGCTTGCCACACCGATGGAGAGACCATCACGCCAAGGACACAGACGCCGTCTGGGAGGAGAGTATTGCATTTTTTCTTTATCTAGTATATACTCTAGTATAGCTAGGCTTATACTCAAGTCAGTAAGTTTTACCAGTTTTTTGTGGTAAAACTTATTGACTCGGCTTATACTCGGGTCGGCTAATACTCGAGCATATACGGTACTTTTTTTTTTTCTTGTACTAGATTTAAAAAATAAAATATATATTTTTAAATTTCTGTCACCATCTACTGACCACCATTACTTTTTTTTAAGCTTTATGTCAGTGGGGTTGTGTAGGCTGTAGTATCTATTGGCACTATTTTGGGGTTACATAAGACTTTTTGTTCGCTTTTTTTTTACACTTTTTTTGGAGACAGGGTGACCAAAAAAAGCGCAATTTTTGGTGTTATTTTTTTTTGGCGGGGGGGGGGGTCGACGGTGCTCACTGTGCAGGATAAACAATATATTGCAGTGCTTGGATTTACAGCTACAATGCATGACTTCTTTGGAAATGTTCAATAACGTCACGGATATTCAGGAAAGTCTTCATTTCTTCCAGGTGTCTGTGAACTTCACGGCGTTTGACCTTGAGTCATCTCTAGCGTGCTCCAATGACTCCTTGGTGATTAGAGATGGTGGTGATACAAATGCACCCATCCTCGGCACGTATTGTGGCAAAGTAACCAATTTACACTTATTATCCACCGGACATATGATGTTATTCCAGTTCTCAAGCAACAACCAGATTAACGGAACGGGCTTTAAGGCAAATTATCACTTTGGTAAGTTTATATCTTAACCCTTTGCAATCCAATTTTGGATTCAGGGTTTTTCCTAGGGGGCTTACTCTTTCTGCCATTATACAATTGTCAGGGAAATTTCTGCGTACAGCACCAATCAGGCCCACCCCAATGCCCCGCTGCCGGCGGTAAAGAAGAGACACCACACACGGAGGTCTGGTATAGTTCCTCACACGGGGACATGACTGCGCACTTTATTACAGATTACATGGGATCTTATACCCTTTGGTCTCATAACTAGGAATGGGTGATGGGCTCATTGGCTCAAATTCACCGCATAACCATATATGTTAAGTCCGGATTTCCGACTGAGACAGTGAAAGTTATATACGTAGTTGAACAGTCGTTATCTAGATATGGCGCTTCTGGGAAAACAGCCAAGTACGCGGCCTTCGTGTTCGGTTCTGTATCATCTCTGAATTTCTGGAAACATCTCTCTCGGCCTTGCAAACTTTTGGAATATCTGATGTAAGGCGACATATAAGTTTTTCTCATTTTAGAATTGAATAGAACTTGCATACAGGTATAAAAGCATAAAAAACATATGGCAATATATACATATACCCTCACACAATGGCGACATCTGCTGGCTAGAGCCAGTACTGCAGCGTGGGACATGCTGGAGAGGCCCTTGACAACAGAGTGGCCAGTAATCTATAGTAAGAATACCCTGCCAGACATCTTCCGACTTTTAAGCTGTACAGCCTTCAAGCAGAATGTCTTTAGACATCAGGCAGTGGATTGGAAAGGGTTAAAAGGGTTGTCCAGGATTAGAAAAACTTGGCTATTTTCTTCCAGAAACAGCACCACACTTTTCCAATTCTGGTGTAACAGCTCCACCCCACGTGGCACATCTCAAAGCATCAGGCCAGTTTTCAATGAGCAGTTTGAGGACCCATGGAAAAACTTGGCCCCAGTGTCGAAATTGGTTTTCTTGATCTCACCAGTGGAGATGACTCTGAGGACCCATCCTTCATCTAGACAGAACATGTGGACATCCACTTTTCATTTCATCGTAATCCTAGCACCTCTTTCAAAGGGGTTTTCTGGGACTTCAGATATTGATGGCCTATCCTAAGGATAGGTCATCTAAATTGATTAGTGGGGGTCTGCTACTCATAAGACATGCCGATCAACTGTATGAAGAGACTGCGGCTCTCAGGTCAGCGGCCCGTCCTATTATATGGCTAATGACATCACGTTCATTGGTCATATGGCCTGAGAGCAGCTTGGTCCCATTTAAGTAAATGGAATTGAGCTGCTATACCAGGAACCGTCACTATGGAGTCTACAGGGCTGTATCCGGTATGCATCCTGTGTAACCTCAAACAATTGATCAGCAGGAATCTGACCCCACCATAGACATATTGATGAGCTAAGGGTAAGTCATAAAGATTGGAATCCCGGAAAACCCCTTTAAAACTGTAGCTATGAACATTAATAATGCTATGCTCATCATTATCGTTTGGTAATTCTAATTTTCATTTTCTCTTCTCTCGCAGTGCCATGAAACTTATGAAAATTATCACCAAACCCTGTGAAGCAGTTGTGACTATATAAAAAAAGTGTTATGGTTTTAATGGAGTGGACCTCAGACAATTGGAGAGGAAAGCGGATCACCAGGACCAATCAGATTATTTGAATCTACCCTACACTTACATATACATTCCAATTTAGTGTTGCCTGTACACAGGGTTGTTCACTGCATATAAGATGATCCTTATTTTCTCCATTTTTAATCAGATAAGTGCAAAATTTAGTGTGGATTAGTTTCATAAAATATTTTTATAGCATTCATGTCTTTATTTTTCTTATATTTTTCTCTAAAACATCTGCAAAAAGAAATATAAAATGTTATTTGTCTGAATCCGCCAGTAGGGGGAGCTCAAGAGTTTACTGTATACAGTAAATACATTGAACTCAGTAATACATCAGTATACAGTAACCTTCTAAGCTCCCCTTAATGGTGGCTGCAGGTAGGAAAACTTGTGCCATCCAAGTATAGACTCAGCAGTTCTGTAATACATATTTATATGATATGTAGTGTGGAAATAGACTTCTCATATATCAAAAGTATTGCCTCTCTATGACCCTGAACCATTTTGCTGCATAATTTACAACTTAAGTAAATAAGAAAAGAACTTTTATCCCCAATCACAACATAGGGACTAAATGTCTCATCACTAGGGGTCTGACCATTGGACCCTCAGCCATTCTGAGAATGATGCATCCCAAATGCCCCACCTGCATGGAGCAATGGTGCACTTGCATGGCTACCGCGCCATTCATTTTTATGGGCAGATAGCCAAGTGCATTGATCTCCTTCCATCCCATAGAAGTAAAAAATGGGATGGCTGGGGGTCCTAGTAGCCAGACCCACAGTGATCAGACATTTACTCCACATCATGTAAGACTCCATAGATCAAAAATTGATGATCTATCCTAAGAATACATCACCAATATTGGAGGACGTTGGCAGCATGAGCATTATGACATTGCCTCTAAAACACGTACCAAACCTGCTGACTTGCTTGGCATAATTTTTGGTAGCTCTACGACTCTTGGAGCAGGTCCGTGCTTGGGTGTTCTGTTCACCTGCTAGGATTTGTCCTTTGCAAAAGCTATAACATTGCTTTTAAAACAAGTAGCAGATCTGCTGTGTTCCTTGGCGGCCTTTTTGTGGACCTTTATTTAATGGGAGTTGAAATCAGTCGTCCCGATTCACAATGATTTTGGTGCAATTGGCCTGATCCTGACCCAAACTGTTTATTCCACTAATCGCTCATCGCTACTACTGTTGCTCGTCTGGATCGGCTGGGCGATGAAATCGACCTGATTTTCTTCCAAATCAAATTAGGTAAGTCTGTCTCGATTTTTGGTGAAAATTGTGCAAAAATCGAATTTTCCAGAATGCCTGCTACAGAGGTCAACGTGCAGCCAATCAGCAGCCAGGGTGTCTTGATAAAGTCACCAAATGTGTCCTTCATCTTGCATATAAGCAGCAGTTTCACTGAATGTCTGTATTACATGGCCTAGCCATATATAAATAGGCACAGTGTAACCAGCAGCTATTTTACAGTTGAGTGCAGGACAAAGAAGCTGCATCATGTTTGTATGCCTATATGACACGTGGGCTGTTGTTAGGGACAGATATTCCACTGACGATATATTGCTGCTGGTGTCAACGCTTGTATATCAGCAGAGAACGTAAATGGGGTTCTACTGGAAGTAGCAGAGAAAGTTGCTGCATGCCTATACAAAACATGGTCTATATATTGGGAGAGGGTATATTTCTGCTTCTGTCAACGTATATAGCAACAAAGCAGACAGACAGAATACACTTTGGTGTGGGGAATATTGCCATTTTCGGTTTGTGGCCAGCGACAAGCTTGATAAAGACTCGATGCATCCTGTTGGATGAACTTTGCACCATTGATGCTGCCTGTCTGTATTTCTTGATATGGATACATTGGGACTAGAGATGAGCGAACACGTTCGGCCCCGCCCCTTTTTCGCCCGAACACCGAACTTTGCGAACACCTCGGTGTTCGGGCGAAAAAGTTCGGGGGCCGCCGTGGCAGCGCGGGGGGGTGCGGCGGGGAGTGGGGGGGAGAGGGAGAGAGAGAGGGCTCCCCCCTGTTCCCCGCTACTGCCGCCCGCGCCGCCGCGCATCTCCCCGCCCCCCGGCGGCACCCGGACACTTACGCGCGAACACTGCAGTGTTCGCTAAAGCCGGTGTCCGGGTGCGGATGTGTCCGTAACGGACACGTTCGCTCATCTCTAATTGGGACATCATAATTGAGTCCTAGAAAATATCACCTACTGCCTATGCATTGTGACATCATAATGGAGCGCTTCATACCATCTCTTACTATACACAGATTGTGAGATGATAATGGGGTTCCGAATATCATTTCTTGTGATTGCTACATTATAACATCATAATGGAGTCCAGCATTCCATCTCTTGCAATGCATACATTATGACATCATAATGGAGTCCAGCATTCCATCTCTTGCTATGCATACATTATGACATCATAATGGAGTCCTGCATTCCATCTCTTGCTATGCATATATTGTGACATAATAAGGGAGTCCAAGATACCATCTCTGGCTATGGATACATCACAGTGGTGCCCTGTATTCTACCTCTTGCTATGAATATGTCATGACATCGTAATAAAGTCCTGCATTCCATCTCTTGCTATGTATACATTGTGACATCATAATGGAGTTCTGTAAACCATCTCTGGCTATGAATACATTATGACATCACAATGGTATTTTGCATTCCACCTCTCGCTATGAATACGTTATGACATCGCAATGAAGTCCTTCATTTCACTTCTTACTATGATACATTGTGACATCATAATAGAGTCCTGCATTCTATATCTTGCTATGAATACATTATGACATCATAATTAGAGATGAGCGAATATACTCGTTTCGAGTAATTACTCGATCGAGCACCGCGATTTTCGAGTACTTCAGTACTCGGGTGAAAAGATTCGGGGGGCTCCGGGGGGCGGGGGAGGCGTGGCGGCACGGGGGTAGCAGCGTGGAACAGGGGGGAGCCCTCTGCCTCTCCCCCCCCACTCCCCGCTGCAACCCCCACTCACCCACGGCGCCCCCCGAATCTTTTCGCCCGAGTACGGAAGTACTCGAAAATTGCGGTACTCGGGCAAAAAAGGGGCATGGCCGAGTAGGCTTGCTCATCTCTAATCATAATGTAGTTCTGGATACTGTCTCTGGCTATGAATAGATTATGACATCATAATGTGGTTCTGGATACTGTCTCTGGCTATGAATATACTATGACATCTTAATGGAGAACTCTATTCAATCTCTTGCTATGAATACAGAGGACAATGATGCCCCTAACTAACTTGAATTAAGTTCAGTTTTTATATGTGCTGCCTCCATCTATCACAGCCGTGCCATAACAGCACCTTCAACCTCCTTCATTCTTATGCATGGCTCTGAATACTACATCCTGCTATAGGTGGAAGCAATACTAGTGTACAATATGTAGTAAGAGGAGCTCCCTCGGGCACTAGGTGACACATAAGACTACACTGTCTGCACCCCCATAGTAACACCCTTCCTTTGAAGCTACTGGCCTCTATGTATTAGGCTAATTTCCTATGGGCGAGTGTGATATCACGCTCGGAAACGTGCGGTATCCACGCAGATGCGAGGTGTTTTTGTGTCAAAAATGCCTCGCATCACTTCAGGAAAGTAGCGATCCTCTGGTGCGGCTGATAAATTGGTATTGGGAACTCTTTTATGATGTCACATCTCTTGCTATGCATATATTATGACATCATAATGGAGTCTTGGATACCATGTCTTGCTATGAATACATTGTGACATCATGATGGAGTACTGGATTTATTGGATCTAGCCCCTTAGCATAAGCCTTCCAAACATGACTGATTTCCTCTATTATGTGAAAATTAGTTTGTAGTCGCTGAGGCTAATTTCACACAGGTGAGTGCGATATCAGGCCGTGAAATTCAGCCCCATATTGCGCTCGCCAACATGCAATTTCGCCACAGATGGAGGTGCTTTTGTATCAAAACCATCTTGCATCTCTTCGAGAAAATAGTGATCTTCTGCCATGGCTTTTAGTATAATCCATATCACCATATGCAGGAGATGTATAACTTATACCAGCTGTACATATATAATTATATGAAGAAGATACCCAGGTTATACCAGCATGCTCCATATCACTATATAAAGGGAGATGTACAACTTATACCAGCTGTACATATATAATTATATAAAGAAGATCCCCAGGTTATTCCAGCATGGTCTGTATCACTATATACAGGGAGATGTATATCTTATACCAGATGTTCATACATAATTAAATACAGAAGATACCCAGGTTATACCAGCATGGTCCATATCACTATATACAGAGAGATGTACAACTTATACCAGCTGTACATATATAATTATATAAAGAAGATACCAAAGTTATACCAGCATGGTCCGTATGACTATATACAGGGAGATGTATATCTTATACCAGCTGATCATATATAATTATATACAGGAGATACCCAGGTTATATCAGCATGGTCCATATCACAATATACAGGGAGATGTACAACTTATACCAGCTGTACATATATAATTATATAAAGAAGATACCAAAGTTATACCAGCATGGTTCATATCACTATAAACAGGGAGATGTACAACTTATACCAGCTGTACAAATATAATTATATACAGGAGATACCCAGGTTAAACCAGCATGGTCCATATGACTATATACAGGGAGATGTATATCTTATACCAGCTGATCATATATAATTATATACAGAAGATACCCAGGTTATACCAGCATGGTCCATATCACCGTATTCAGGGAGATGTATAACTTATACCAGCTGTACATATATAATTATATGAAGAAGATACCCAGGTTATACCAGCATGGGCTCTATCACTATATACAGGGAGATGTACAACTTATTCCAGCTATACATATATATTTATATAAAGAAGATACCCAGGTTATACCAGCTTGGTCTGTATCACTATATACTGGAAGATGTATATCTTATACCAGCTGTACATATATAATTATATAAAGAAGATACCCAGGTTATATCAGCATGGTCCATATCACAATATACAGGGAGATGTACAACTTATACCAGCTGTACATATATAATTATATACAGGAGATACCCAGGTTATACCAGCATAGTATACCACTTTTTTAAGGCTACAATGGTTACATGCGATAAAAAACAGAAAAATCAGAATGCAATAGCATGGAAAAAAATCGTATGGCGCTCACACGTACATGCGTGTGTCATACGAGTGTGACGCGATGCGGTTTTGCTCCCTTGGGGAATAATGGGAAGTTCTTCCCAATTGTTTTTCACACACGTGAAGATTGACAGTGTAGTGATGCGAACACAATATCGGTTCAAGCTTCTGTAAATGCATCCGGTGCGGCTATAACAGCACAACGTCAGGTTGGCACACTGAAGCAGCGACTCTCCAGCTGTTGCAGAATTAGGGCTCTCAGGGCATGCTGGGAGTTGTAGTTGTGCAACGGCTGGACAGTCACAGGCTGCAAGAAGACACACAGAGCACACAGGGCAGGAAGTGATGTGGAGCTGCAGGAGGTGTCAGCAGGAAGGGACGGGTTACAATGTAGCAGGCGGAGAAGATCCTGTGCTGCTCCTGAACCTGGCACTCCTCTGCAATATAAGCCTGGCACTGCCCTCCCTGCTGCACCAGTAGCCTGGCACTGCCCTCCCTGCTGCACTAAGAGCCTGGCATTGCCCTTGAGCCTGGTAGTGCCCTCCCTGCAGCACTAGTAGCCTGGCACTGCCCTCCCTACTGCACTATGGGCAGGAAGGTCACTCTCGCCACCTGCTCCCTAAACCAGTGGGCTCTGGATTTTGAAGGGAATCTCCATAGAATCTTCCAGAGTAAGTGACGGGTGTCCCTGCGTGCTCTAGCGCCCCCTGTGCTGTGTGGATGGAAGAGGAATGTACCAGTGGGGCCGTCCACCTCCATCTGAGGATACTGCCAGTCTGTTTACACGGGCTGACGGGCGCTTTGTTTTTAGGAGAGCTGCAAACTATGCGACTGCGACAAGGGAGCGATTTTCACTCACCAGCCTGCGGGGTGCGGTATTTACACGGGACGACGGTCCCCCTTATTACTCAGGCGGCTGTCAGTCCGTACAAAAGGGCCCTAAGGGTAAATTTACACGGATGAGCGCGATTTTGGACCGAGAAACTCAACCCAATATTGCGCTTGCTGACGTCTGTTTTACAAATGTATTAACCCCTTAGTGACGGAGCTTTTTTCCGTTTTTCCATTTTCGTCCCCCCCCCCCATCTTTTTAAAAAATCGTAACTCCTTTATTTATCCATCGCCGTCGCTGTATGAGGGCTTGTTGTTTTTCGCGGGACGAGTTGTACTTTTCAATGGTACTATATATTGTACCGTATAATGTACTGAAAAATGGCGTTCGGGGGATTTAAATGCCGCTGTCAGAATTGAAAGCGGCATTGAAAGGGTTAACAGCTCCGATGAGCGTCGCGGCTCTTTTAGTTATCCTTTACCGTAGATGTCTGAGGGCTTGTTTTTTTTTATGGGACGAGTGGAGTGAAATGGGAAGAAGAATCAATTCTGCCATCTTTGGCGGGGGAGGAGCTTGTTTCTATGGCTCAGTACGATTACGATGATACCAAATTTATATATATATATTTTTTTTGCTTACTTGTCTTTTTTTGCCGCTTATTTTTGACGGCCATTACTTTTTTTTCAGTTAGGGCTCTTTCACGCTGGCGATCGTAATTTTGGTGCAAGAAAATCGCGGCAAAATCGTGTTTTTATTACCGCGATTTTTGAGCGGCAGCGATACTTTTTCCTGAGAATAATATTGCATCGCTGCATGCCCGCGATAAAATTGCGTGATTTTTTTTGTGCGCAAGTCAATAGGAGTTTCTAATGTTAAAAATGCATCGCAATCGCAAAATGCAGAAAGATGGGACACGCTGCGATATATATTTATTTTTTTTATAGTGAAAACATCGCAATGGTTTCCTAATTCTGCGTTTTCACTCTCACATCGCACGATTTTATCACGAATGTTAAGGCACCCTTTACTTGGTCGTCTGAGGGCTCCTTTTTTGCGGGACGTCCTGTAGTTTCCATTAGAGTATATATAACTTTTTGACTGCTTTTTATAAAATTCTTTCTTGGAGACAGGGTAACAAAAAAGCGCAATTCTAACGTTATGTATGTTTTTTTATGCGTAAGAACCGTCGTCTTGATCACCCTACAATATGATTCATCCTATCAGAAGCGATTTGTGGCACGCTGTTCCTGCACACCGGGACCTGAAGCCAAAAACATCCTTTTTGCTTTGATAGATCCAACCTTTAGGGTGCATTCACACGAGCGTGTGCTCGTGCGTACATAGGTGCGTACAAAACCTGCGCACCCACGTACGTGCGCAAACATGCGTGAATGCAGGTCCGTGCAGTATTGCTTTCAATGGGGCCACGGCTGCTTCTGGCAGTCCCATTGAAGGCAATGGTCTGCCGGAAACCCCTGCAGTGATTTTCTGGGAAGGGCTTTAAATATAAGCCTTTCCCTGAAAATCATTTGTATCTGGTGTAAAAAATTAAAAAAAATATATAGTTACGCCTCCGCTGCTGCCGGGGCGCAGGTGCATCTAGCTGCTTGGGTGCCGTCACTGTAATGAAGTTCTTTTAGTAGGTGGGGATTTAAAATCCCCGTCTGCTGAAAGGGCTGCATCTAATTGGTTGAGCACTCAGCCAATCACAGGCAGCGCTCAGACATTCATTGGATGTCAGCTGAGCGCTGCCTGTGATTGGTCACAGCCCTCAGCTATTCACAGTCAGCGCTCGGCCATTCATTGAATGGCCGCAACCCTATTTAAAGCAATGCTGCACGGATGTGCATTCACACGTGTTTGTGCACATACGTGGGTGCGCGGTTTTCTACGCACTAGCACACGCTTGTGTGAGAGCACCCTAAAACTGTTGTACGGGGCATCACAGACAGGCTCCAACATCTTTCCTTTTTGGCCCAAATCAATAGTAAATTTGTCCAAATTGATTTGCGCCAGAATTCTGCAGTAATAAATGTGTCTCTACCGTGCGACATTTCATAACTTTGTCGCATAACTCGTAAACTGTAGCTTAAAAAAGCTGCCAGAAAATTGGCACAAAAAATCCCCCCCCCCCCCCCCCCCCCCCAGCGTTCCTACTGGATGATCGCAAGCAGAGAACTTCAAAAACATTGGTAATCAAATAGAATAACTGAAATGACAAAAAACTGGGTTTTCTGGGACTAAAATATTGATGATATACCGTGTTTCCCCCAAAATAATAATTTTTGCCCCAAAAGAGACGCTAAGTCTTATTTTCGGGGGATGTCTTATTATACTTACCTAGCAGGCTGAGTCCAGGTACCTCCCGCTGCTCTCCAGAGCTCCTACACACTGAGCCATGGCATTGAATGGCCAATTCATAAATTCCACCTCCACAACGCGATAGCTGTGATTCGTTCTTCGACCACTGCTCAGCCAATCAATGCAATGCCCGAAAACCAATCAGAGCAATCGCTTCCTGTTGGTAGGATTTATGAATGCCATAACCAGGAAGTGATCTTCTGTGGGCGAACGAGGGCTGCAGGACACACGGTGGAGCTCCAGAGAGCAGCAGGGGGAACCGGACCCAACCTGCTACGTATGTATTTATTGTTTATTTTTATGTAATGCAGCCAGGGCTTATTTTCGGGTATGTCTTATATTTCAAGCCTCCCTGAAAAATCAGAATAGGGCTTATTTTCAGGGTGGGTCCTATTTTTGGGGAAACTGGGTAGTTGCAGGATAGGTCATCAATATCAGATCAGTAGGGGGTCCACTACTTGGGACCCCCAACAATCTGCTGATTGAAGAGGTGCAGCACTCGAGGGACCGCCGCTGCCTTTTCTCAGGCTGGTGAGGTCAGAAAGCCTTCCGTGCCATTCAAGTGAATGAGCTTGAGCTGCTGTACCAGCGGAGTGGCTATATAATGTATGGTGCGGCGCCTGGTGCGCAGTAAAGAGGCTGCGGCGCTTCCCGAACACCGGCTGCCTCCATTGTTGTACAACTATCCCTCTCTAATAGATTATTTGATACATAAGGTATGAGCCATTTAAATTTCTTTGTTTTTCAGGTATTAAAATTGCAAAAGAGAAGGGCGCCCGCTACCGTCTGGGTCCAGAACTGGAAATTAGGTCAGTTTTAGTGCTAAATCAGGAATATTTATCATTTTTTGTCAATCATCCAGCCCCTGACGTAGATAAATAAATCTGTTTGTCTAAAGGGCAAAGGTTCAGTGAAGACCCCTTCCTGTTTACACTATGCAGTAGAGCGGTAGCCCCGACTTAGGACTCACCATCAGCCCATATACTGTACACTCTTTGTCAAAACACTCCACTTCCTAAAAGAAGTTGTCATTTTGTTGTAAAACCCGTGCTGCGGTTCCATCTCAGATCTGTAAATGCTGAGAGTTGTGGTGATTAGATGAACGGTCATCAGAGGCCCTAAAACTGGTTCCCCTCTTGGCCTATAAGAGGCTCTCGGAGGCTCCTTGTGTGTAGTGACCTCTTCTTCCGCTTGTGTAGAGCTTGTTGGCCACTAGACGTCTCTACGATGCAGAGAAGAGATTTCACCCCGTTACCAGAAGGGGGCGCATTATTGGGATGTGAGAAACTGGATGGTCGTATCCATGAATTGTCCCCCACCGGCCGTTCTGACCAGACTGTTAGGAGGTGTTAGGATCAGTGGATGGGGGGCACACAAGGTGACCGGGCTCAGGACTCCCGACAGACCACCAGTAGGGAGGAGCATCTGATCATACAACAAGCATTAGCAGCTCCGACAGGGTGCTAGAGCCTCCATGTCCCCCTGTATCGCATCTTGTATCCAAGCTAGAGGTGGTACAAGAGGGTACTAGAGCCTCCATGCCCACTAGTATCACATCTTGTATCCAAGCTAGAGGTGGTACAACAGGTACTAGAGCCTCCATGCCTGCCCGTATCACATGTTGTATCCAAGCTAGAGGTGGTACAACAGGGTACTAGAGCCTCCATGCCCGCCTGTGTCACATCTTGTATCCAAGCTAGAGGTGGTACAACAGGGTACTAGAGCCTCCACGCCTGCCTGTATCACATCTTCTATCTAAGCTAGAGGCGGTACAACAGGGTACTAGAGCCTCCATGCCCGCCTGTATCACATCTTGTATCCAAGCTAGAGGCGGTACAACAGGGTACTAGAGCCTCCATGCCCGCCCGTATCACATCTTGTATCCAAGCTAGAGGTGGTACAACAGGGTACTAGAGCCTCCATGCTCGCCTGTATCACATCTTGTATCCAAGCTAGAGGTGGTACAACAGGGTACTAGAGCCTCCATGTCCATCTGTATCACATCTTGTATCCAAGCTAGAGGCGGTACAACAGGGTACTAGAGCCCCCTTGCCCACCAGTATCACATCTTGTATCCAAGCTAGAGGTGGTACAACAGGGTACTAGATCCTCCCTACAAGGGGTCGGTTCTCCACAATAAATGCTCCTTCTGCTCTGATATTATGATCACCTAGTTATAACAACCTTACAATCACACAGAGAAAGTCACATTCCAACACGTTCTCGGGGAGGGACGGTGCGGACACTGAGTGTATTATGTAGCCACACATTTAATGGCTGGCATGTAATTCTACATTTACCCAGTAGAGGTCACTGTGGGAGAAGTGTTGCCCATCTGCAGCCTCTGAAGCTCGACTTGCAGCGATCATCTAATTGCTGGTCTTGTATCAATATTTAGGTTGCTTTTACACGAGGCGGATTTGAATGTGGATTTTGATGCAAATCTGAAGCAGTTTTCACACTTTCAGTTGAAGGGATGCTGTGGACGCACATCGGGGTCGGGGCCAATGGTGACGGTTTTGACTCTGAAAATCTGCATCAAATCCAATACATGTGAACGCATCCTAAGGGCTTCTTCAGATGGCTATGCCTTCAGCCCATGTGCTGCCCATGTGTTTGCTCATTGCCCCATTATAGCCTATGAAGCTATGCACAAGAGCCAATTTTCCCAGGGAGCATCACTGCTTGCCCTGTTCTTGTCCATTTTCACAGAGATGCGCAGGCTTGGTGCCGCAGATGGACCTCATTCCTTATATTCAGGAGCATTTTGTGCTCCCGGCTGTTGTAGCTCCCATCGCACCGGTCGATAACTGTATATTCTCTCTCTTCATACAGTGGATACGGCTGCTCCGATCATTTCTTTGAATCTGACACCATTTTGCATTCATTTCAAGTTCTGGCTAAACTCCTGGAGTCTCCGATCACCACCGACATCATCTGCGATGTGGGCATGTGAGTATGTGGGGGTCCACGTATCGCTTCCTGCTGCCCATAAAGGGCAATTAACCCCTAATGATATATAAGATGCTTTACGCTACTAGTAAACAGAGTCAGGAAGACTTTCTACACTGACAGTCTGTCTCCGTGTGATCTCTTCCATTGTGCGCACAATCTCTGAACATAAATCTGGAAGGGTGCAAACATTCCTATTGAGTACGCTGCGGACCCCAAAATAAATCCACGACATATGTGCTGGTCTGTAAGTTGTTATCAGTGGAGGAGCACTTGTACTCTCAACGAAAAGAGAGGAATAAGCCTCTGCAGACACCTCTGGTCACAACTTACCCCCTTTAGTACGAAAAAGATTGAGTATGTTGAAATAATGTAGGACGGAACCCCTTCCTTCACTAATGTGCACGTTACCGTAGTAACTGCAGTAGTAATTGTGACCCTGTTTGTGGCCCCAGTAGTAATCCTGTTCAGGGCTCCAGTAGTAATAATGACCCCCCCCCCCCCCCCCCCGCATAGTGGCCCCAGTAGTCATAATGACCTTGTTAGTAACAGTGACTCCCATTAATGGCCCCAGTTGTAAAAGTGGCTCCCATAGTGGCCCCAATAGTAATGGTGACCTCCATAGTGGTCCCAGTAGTAATAGTGACTTCCATAGTGGTACCAGTAGTAATTGTGACCTCTTTAGTGACCGCAGTAGTAATAGTGGCCCCAATAGTAATGGTGACCTTCATAGTGGTCCCAGTAGTAATAGTGACCTCCATAGTGGTCCCAGTAGTAATAGTGACCTCCATAGTGGTCCCAGTAGTTATAGTGACCTCTTTAGTGACCGCAGTAGTAATAGTGCCTCCCATAGTGGCCCCAGTAGTAATGGTGACCTCCATAGTGGTCCCAGTAGTTATAGTGACCTCCATAGTGGTCCCAGTAGTTATAGTGACCTCTTTAGTGACCGCAGTAGTAATAGTGACCTCCATATTGGCCCCAGTAGTAATAGTGCCCCCAGTAGTAATAGTGGTCCCAGTAGTTATAGTGACCTCCATAGTGGTCCGAGTAGTAATAGTGCCCCTAGTAGTAATAGTGACCTCCATAGTGGTCTCAGTAGTTATAGTGACCTCTTTAGTGACCACAGTAGTAACAGTGCCCCCAGTGGCCCCAGTAGTAATAATGACCCCCTATTAGTGGCTTCAGTAATAATGACACCATTAGTGGCCCTAGTAGTAATAGTGCCCCCTCTTATCCAGCTGCTGAGATATACTAGTGGGACCGGCGATGGTAACCTAAATTATTCTTTACCAAGAATTAACATTGCTGGTAATATATAAGTGCCGGCACGGCTTTAGACCTAATCACCGGCCGGGTGGCGACCTTAAAGAGTCCTATAATGTACACCAAATACAAGCACATAATCCAGCAGTATGGGGGTGCAGTAAGTTTAGGGCGATTCTATAAAGCTCTGTACTTGGTGATGTGGTATTTCTAATGAATGCTTTGTGTTTCCCGCAGGCCGGTGATGCACAAGAACGTCCGCTACAACTGCAGGGTCATATTCCTCAACAAGTACGTCTCTTCTATGTTACGTTTGTCCAAGTAACACCCAAGAACAGAAGCTATGAACCCCTTAGTTTTACATTAGGTCACATGATGTATCATCGTCTAAATGCTCCTCACCATGGGCGGAGCTTAGTTGTCACATGACTGCCCAACTGACACCCATGTAGAGGGAATTAACCAATGGATAAACGGATGACGAATTTCTTAGAGTGTGCAGAAAAAAATAAAATGAGCCGTGGAGATATCAGCGGCCAACTGCGCCAATGTAGAAACCCCACACGGTTGGCAGTGACGCCCCGGCTAGTCTAGCACCGATGACCGGCCTCGTTGGAAGTCGCTCAGTTTGCCGTGTTTTCCCATCTAATGTGGATCCACACTGAAATGAATCCACAGAAAACTCGTCACGTGATTTTATGCCGCACTCCGGGGTCGCGATTCTTATTTCCAAAAAGGGAAATGCCAATCTTGAAATAGCGAGGGTCTCTAATAAAGTGTCCACTCAGTGCATAACCAAGGAAAGGATGCAGAAGTAGGGACCGCAGACGCCACCCTGGAGGAAAACCTCCTGGGTTCTCTAAGGCCATACTCCTTCCCAGCTCTTCCATAGATTGGCACAGCCAAGAATGGAATGCCAGTAACGCCCATAACGCATCGACCAGATCTGAGTGTTTTTGGCTCCGACCCCCTTCAGATCCCCAATATTTTTTTTTGTAAGATCATTTTCCATTGACTTAACTGTCTATTTTGCAGGAAAATACTCCTAATTCGACCAAAAATGGTGATGGCTAATGCTGGAAATTACCGGGAGCTGCGGTGGTTCACACCATGGAATAAGTCAAGGTAAATGGACCCCAAAGTAGACCGTCCTGGAATGCCCCTTTAAGGGGCTTATCTAGCAGTTTGGGGAGCGTTCCAGGCAGAATGGGTGTGGGGTGTATTAATAACCTAGGATTTGGGATTCCAGTATCAAGAGGCTTTGAATAGGAAGTCTTTGTATTAATCCCTTGTTGCTTGATGTATGCTATTGACTACATTAATGACTACCGGACTCATCACCCTGTTTCTTGCCTTGTAGAGATGTTGAGGAGTACGTTCTTCCAAGAACCATCCAGAAGATCACAGGACAGGTCTGCTTCCTATTTCCTGGACTGGAGATATGTGATTTACTGATGCGTACTGTAGTGTTTCTAGTGCCGCTCTGTGGTCAGGATGATCTTTGGTATTCAGTGTCCACGTTCTGAGGTCATTAGGATAAACGGGTGTAACTCTCTTGTAGGACACGGTACCGTTTGGTGATGCAGTCTTGGCAACCAAAGACACTTGCCTGGGGTCTGAGATCTGCGAGGAGCTGTGGGCACCCAATAGGTAAAATATGATTTAGTATGTAGGGGAATATCTTTCATGCAGTGGTGTACGCGGTCAGCCTTGGCTACATGTGACACATGAGGTGGAACAGAGTGCTGGCCACCAGCTGGTAGGGTGGGGGGCATCAGGCGGATGTAGGCTGGGGACGATTGGCTGCCTTAGGTTCGCCTGGCCAGATTATCTGCTTCCTCCGTGCAGCAGTGTATTATGGAGCTCCATGTACCATCTTCCTCCTTGCTCTGTTTCCTCCTCCTTGATTTCTCAAGGTGCTGCTATCGGTCCATCGGCACTCGCACAGCACATTTGCTTAGTTCTGCTACGGTATTTGCTGAGCTGTATTTATGTTGTGAGCTTGGTTCTGGTTCTGTATTTATGTTGCAAGCTTGGATCTGGTGCTGTATTTATGTTGTGAGCTTGGTTCTGGTGTTGTATTTATGTTGCGAGCTTGGTTCTGGTGTTGTATTTATGTTGTGAGCTCGGTTCTGGTGCTGTATTTATGTTGCGAGCTTGGTTCTGGTGTTGTATTTATGTTGCGAGCTTGGTTCTGGTGCTGTATTTATGTTGCGAGCTTGGTTCTGGTGTTGTATTTATGTTGCGAGCTTGGTTCTGGTGCTGTATTTATGTTGCGAGCTTGGTTCTAGTGCCGCATTTATGTTGTGAGCTTGGTTCTGGTGCTCTATTTATGTTGTGAGCTTGGTTTTACTGCTGTATTTATGTTGTGAGCTTGGTTCTGTTGCTCTATTCATGTTGTGAGCTTGGTTCTGTGCTCTATTTATGTTGTGAGCTTGGTTTTGCTGCTGTATTTATGTTGTGAGCTTGGTTCTGTTGCTCTATTCATGTTGTGAGCTTGGTTCTGTGCTCTATTCATGTTGTGAGCTTGGTTCTAGTGCTGTATTTATGTTGTGAGCTTGGTTCTAGTTCTGTATTTATGTCGTGAGCTTGGTTCTGGTGCTGTATTAATGCTGTGAGCTTGGTTCTGGTGCTGTATTAATGCTGTGAGCTTGGTTCTGGTGCTGTATTAATGCTGTGAGCTTGGTTGTAGTATCTATTCACTGAGTTGTTCTGATGTGGTTATGCTGATTTCTGCGCAAGCAAAATAGAGGCAGACTGCCTATCAGTACAGTATATATAGTTTTTTTCTTATGACTGAGGGGGCAAATAAAATTCTGCACAAGGTGCAATTTAACCAAAGGCCCGCACTGGTAGCATACATAGAAGAGGAGGGCCCCATAGAGTTCATTATTGGCCCCTTGTTATAGTGTTGGGTTTTAGCACCGGGTATTCGTTTTATCCTCTCTTCGTGACGCTTGGGTCAATCTTTGCTGACAATGCAGTTCCTCTAGAGAGGGAAGTCCTGCTCCATATGGAATGGGCTAACCAAGGTTGGGCTCCCTCTCTCCAAGGGCCCCATGGCTGCCACATAGACTGGCTCTATAATGGATACCTCCTTGCTCTTATAACCATAGTGCAATGAGACGCCTCAATCTCTCGTCTTCCGCAGTCCTCACATCGACATGGGCCTAGATGGTGTGGAGATATTCACCAATGGTTCCGGAAGTCATCACGAATTGAGGAAAGCCCACCTGAGAGTTGACCTGGTTAAGTCTACAACTACAAAGGTAAAGCTCCCCCTCCCCAATGGTGTTTTCTCCACGGTCCTATCCATGTAATGCAGTAAAAATCGGAGGTCTACTTCCACCATGTAAAGCTAGAATTCACGTTTCCCGCCCTAGATGGAAGTCTTTTGCGTCGGACATTATTATTTCTCCTTCTTTGCATTCCAGAATGGCGGCATCTACCTCCTCTCCAACCTGAGGGGTTGCGACAGCGACCGGCTGTATTTCGATGGCTGCTCAATGATCGCAATCAATGGAGACATTGTAGCACAAGGCTCGCAGTTTTCGCTTGAGAATGTGGTAAGACCATCACCCGTATCTGCAGTAGATTTAAAGAAACCATAAAGACGATGCCAGCTGTGCCATCAGCCAGAGGTTTAACCCCTTAAGGACCAAGCACAGTAAATTTATGGCACTTGGTCCTGGGCTTTAATCCCGGCCGATAGTAAAAATATGGGTCAGGATTAAAGCTCCTGCAATCAAGCAGGTTGGGTACTCAGTTGTCAGTCACAGACAAGGACCCAGGTGAGAAGGTAGAAGCTGTATTTAACCACGTCTGCCTTTTCTCTTGGCTCAATGGGCTCTATGTAGAGAATAGAGAAAGCGGAAGTGTTGCTTCTGCTCTTTGACCCGGCGATCATGTGATTGGCGGGTGCCCCCTGCCACAGCAGAGCTGCAGGGTCCTTTCCACTGTAGCTGTTCTCATTGAGCACAGATGGGAATATGGAGTCCTGTAATATCTGGAGGGACGTCTCACCGTTAAGTGACCTGTCAATGAAAAAGGCCCTGCAGGTCTGACACAATTTAACAACTTTGTCCTCACTTCACTCCTATACAAGTAAAGATAGAGCAAAACTGACAGTTTCGGTGTTTCTTAGTACATTCTAGCCAAAGTGATTCATCACATGACCACCTTCCCATTTGAAAAACCTGAGCTGACTTCAATATGGCGGAGTTCAAAATGGCCACTTAAAATGTCTCCTCCAGCAAAAAAATGCAGCTTTTCCTATCAATTAATACTTTCACACATTGAAAGTCCATTTTCTCATTACACTAGTTAAATGGGTGTGTCCAGACATTTGCCTCACCCTGTACTTTATTTTCTTCCACAATTTATGATACGGACTGTAATAACACAGTGCCATTCTTCATACTGCCCCCCTAATCCTGAAGAAGGACTCTATGTCCGAAGCTTTGCTACAGTCTGTTCCTAACTTGTGGGATTAAATATAGTATATGGACCTTTACTTGCATTCAAAAAAATTCTGTAGTATGACTCTTTTTCTCTGCTTCTGTCCCAAGATTGGGGTGGGGGTCTGGCTTCCTGGCCAAATGGGCGGAGTTTCAGTACCAGGTACAGCAAGCACCATATGCACAGCGTATGATTGGCTTTTCAAGGGTATAGGCTCATGGGGTTGTGTTACGTACCGATTTTGAGGCCTTTTCCTGTGGTTTTCATCTGCCTCATTTTAAAGCTGTGAAATCTGGGGTGAAAATCTGCAGCATAAATTGACATTCTGTAGATTTAAAATCCACAATCCAGGTTAATGTCTGCTGCGGATTGTATTCCATAGAGTGTGAATGAGACTCAACAGAATTCTCACACTCGTAGCTGGTTACAGACAGCGCTGTACATTGCACAGTGGCCAGGGTTGGTACTGCAGGCGAAATCCTATTGAAGTGAGTGGGATTCAGTCTGCAGTACCAACCCGAGCCAATGCGCAATGTACGGAGCTGTCTGAAAACAGTGGGAGAGCCCCTTTAAAGGGAATCTGTCACCTAATGTCCTATGGGCTGAAAGTAGGCGACCCACTGAGTCCAGAGATGTAAGTGTTATACTTACCTCTCCCGTCGTTCCTCCAGTGTCAGAGCTGAAAGCTGCTGCTTTTAGCCCTGTGAGCTAAACTTGGCTCAGAGGGCTAAAACTAGGTTACAGAGGCTCTTTACATGGCATCCACTGTACGGTAATATCTATTCTGCACGCACATCAGGCAGCGTATACGCCATGTGTGAACAGACGCTAGAAATGTGTAGTGGAAAAAAAAGAAACCATCATACTATAAAGCATCTTATCATTCTCTTCTTCTCCGCAGGAAGTTCTTACGGCCACCTTAGACTTAGAGGATGTCCGCAGCTACAGGGCTCATACCTCCTCGCGCTGCATTTCTGTAAGGGCCTCTTCATATTGCATTACTCTCTGTTATCCACATTGTTAGAAGAATTCACTTAGATTTGAAGTCTTAGATTGTAAGAAAAATAACTAAACTTTTAAAAAACTTTCTGACATGTCATAGTGGTCGGGGTCTCAGCCCCCCGATCCCCCCGATCCCCACCGATCATGTCATTATGACTTTTTTGGCCCCTTAAAGGGGTTGTAACAGAATTTCAAGTTGCTCTCTATCCACAAGACAGGCAATAACTTGCTGAGACCCCCGTCAATCTCGAGAACAGGACTTCCGTGGGCTGTCCCCCAAAGTGATATCACTGTGACTGGAGCGCTGGCCGCACATGCACGATCAGTGCTCCATTCATTTCAATAGGGCTCATGGAAATACCCAAGAGGGTGCCGCTCGGGTATCTACTGATACGATCAGCAGAACGGGGGGCATATATATAGATATATATATATTTTTTTTTTTAGGATTTTTCACTCTTGCATAATAAAAAGCCTTATTTTTGGCTTCACTGTAAAGACCCAGAACTCTGTTATTTTTCAACGAGCAGAATTGTGTAAGAGCTTGTTTTTTGTGTCACAAAATTGGTACATTTTGGGGTACATATGACTATTTTGATTACTTTATTTGCATTTTTGGAAGGCAAAATGAACTTAAAAAAAGGATTTGGTCTTTTTTTTAGGCATTTTGGTGGGGGGGGGGAGGAGTAAGGAAAACTGCGCAACAGTTTTAAACATTTTTTCTTACTATTTTTATTACCTCTTTCCTACATACCTGTAAGGGATTTGCATCTGCTTTCCTCTGATCACTTAGATAAAACACTACAGTACTTCTGAACTGCAGTGTATTATCTGGTTCCCTTGCCAGTACTTGCTATTGCAGAGGGGACTGTAGGATTCCACGGTTAGATGGTGGAGGGCTAATGATGTCATAGAGGGAGGTCTCTCCCCCGTTCATGCCATGCTCAGCATTGATTGCAGCATGTTAGAGGTTAAAGGCAGGGTTCGGTCCTCTCTGCTATCCCTGCTGTTGCAGTGGGGACCCTGTATGTCGGTCACAGCCGGCTTCCCCTGTGGATGATTTGGGCTGCATGTATTTCATGTGGCAGGATGGGTTTAAAAAGTTTAGTTACACTTTTAAAGTTTATTCCTTTTTTTACTAGGATGTGTGCGGCTTGGGGTGCTTGAGGTGAGACCATTCACGTTTTCGCGAACGAATGACATCCCCGCTAACTGCCTGTTTATACTGGCAAATGCATCATTGGCTCGTTCAGACGAAAAACGTTCAGTCCCTGTAGAGGTGAATGAGAGGGACTGAGGCCCCAGTCACCTCGGCGCATCGGCGCCCGTGTTAACTGCAGCCAGCAGACGGACGTACCTGAAGACGACCGTCTCTCTGCAGCGCCGGGAGGAAGAACATGTGACTGGCTCCATTGCCGGTCATGTGTTTTATGATCAGCGCTGGAGAGAGACGGCCGTCTTCAGGTACGGCCGTCTTCTGTCAGTCACATGGGCGCATCGGCACCGGTGTACGGGTGCCGATGCGCCCGTGTGACTGAGCCCTCAACGAGTTATGTTTAAACTGAATGAGCCATCGATGGGCTTTTATGCTGCTTGAAATGAATGAAAAGCGAATTATTATTCTTGCTTGTCGCTCAGCCGTCGGCTCGCCTCTAGACCGAACGATTATCGTTCATTTTCGCTCGTTTAAATGATTTTTTTTGGAACAAACCATTCCGTCTAAAAGGGTCCTTACATCTACATTATTAACATCTACAATCAGGTATTTTAGCCAAACGCCATTGACATCTATGAAGCCAAGTTGCAATTCCATACACAGCCTACGGAGGACAGTGGCGCTGTTTTTGAGACAAATAAGCTAATCTGTTTTTTTTTTCCCTTCCAAACCCCTTCATAAAACTTTTGTTGTATCGTGTAGGCGAGCAGAGTGCCCCCCTTCCATCGAATATACGTGGACTTCTCTCTGTCCTCATTTGATGATGTATCTACCCTCACGTCTGAGCCAATCCAATGGAGGTACCACACCCCTGCTGAAGAAATAAGGTATGGGAACCTATTTGAGGTGGGATGACTAGAGGTGAAGTGTAGTGATTAGTAATGGTTCACCATAATGTTTGTGATTACAGCCTTGGACCCGCATGCTGGCTCTGGGACTACTTACGGCGCAGTAGGCAGGTAGGTACTGCATGTGATATTTCTTACAACACATGTTCACATAAAGATTTATGTTTTTGCTGATAAATCCTAAAAAAGCTATAAGAAATCGACTTGTAAACTCTGAGAGAAATCCATGTTTGCATGGAGTGCATCAGACTGGCTTCGTAGTCAGGGACGCCTCCTATGATAGCATCTGAATGTGACCAGAGGGGTAACTAGAAGCACTTGGGCCCTGATGCAAAATCTATAACATTGCCCCCTACCTACCATGTGCTGTTTATAATATGGGTGTCTTCTTATGTGATGCTGGGGTTTCTGTGCCTGATAAGGCTTCATGGCCCGGTAACAACTGCAACCCCTGCATCCCCTATAGCTATGCCCCCGCCTGACACCCCTCCCATATACCACTGAGCTCCTTTAGTACTTGCATTATATATCATGGACCGGTAGACCAGCTTGGAACTAATATTGTGTTTCAGGGGGGATTCCTCCTTCCTCTTAGCGGTGGCGTGGACAGCTCTGCAGTAGCGTGTATTACATACTCGATGTGTCGCCTGGTATGTCAGGCCGTGGCTGCAGGCAGTAAGTAGTTAATAATTAAACAACAAGTCTAACTATTACTTTTCTGTAAATCCTTTACCGACCCAAATATCTGAATTTTTTCTTTTTTCTGTAAGATGAAGAAGTTCTGCGCGATGCGCAACAAATAGTGGGCGATGCGTCGTACGTGCCCAGGACGCCCCAGAAACTCTGCAGTCGTCTCTTAACCACCTGCTACATGGCAACAGAGAACTCTTCCTATGAAACAAGGGACCGCGCCAGGATGTTGTCGGAACAAATAGGCAGGTACTTTTTGGCTTCTGCACGTTGGTAATATCATCAGAGATGAGGGGGCAATAAGCAGACAACATGTGTGTGTGTGCATGTGTATATGTGGGCGTGTGTATGTATTGTGAGAAGGTGACCGGCAAAGTGCTGGAGGGCAGATATATTTCGCCTAGGATGCTTTCCTATGAGGCTTTGGGGAGCGCTTGGGCAGATACGTGCCACCGAGCAGCCTGGGCTCGGTGGAGGAAGCCGGCAGTATAGTGTTAGTGGCATTAAGCCACTAACACGTTGTAGTGTGTAAGTGGTTCCAAGCCACATAATCCGGGCCGGCTTTTCCTGGAGTGACCAAAGTGAAGGGTGGGATGGTCACTCCCACGTACCAGATGAGGCTGGTACCAGGCCTTATAAAGCCTGGGCCTACAGGGCCTAGAGGGAGAGCTGAGACCTTTGCAGGTCTGAGAGTCCTGGCTGGCTGTGCGCAGATACCATTTGGTTACCAGTGTGTAGACAGGAACGATCCATGTTTAGTAAGTGCTCAGACGAGCAGGATTTACTTTGTGTTGGCATGAAGTTAAGGCCTGTATGTTGCTTTGTTTGCTTGGAAATAAACCCAGGCAACGCCTGGACTAAAGACTTTATCCCATGTGTCACTGTCTCTGACTGCTTATGCCCAGGTTGCTACCGATCCTAAACGCTAATCCCTCACAGTATATATGTATTATGTATGTGTGTATATATATATATATATATATATATATTATACATACACACATTTTAACTAATCGCACCCAGCCGAGGACCCGGAGGAGAAGGTAGGAGCAGTTTAATAGCTGATGCCTTTGTATTATAATGATTATTCCTAATTCCACTGTATACTTTTCCTGAGCGTGAAGGTTATATATGCGCTGTCACTGTCCTGGGACCGGCTTTCTACTAGTTTAGGGATATGCTTTACAGCAGTCTCATTGGCCAGAGACACAGTGGACAGGAGCAGACTCATTGACTTCTATGGAAGAATGTTGTGGGCATGCTCTGTGATGTGAAGAGGTGCTTATTCAGGGAGGTGGAGTGTGATGTTCGTCCTAAACGTAAGCTGCACCACGTCCAGGATGAACGTAAGGTTGTGCTCCCAAAGGTAGCAGACTGCGTAACGGAGTGAAGTACCATGTAATCAAAAGAAAGAAGGGATAACCTCACCCTGACTTCTGGGACAAGAACAGCCCTGCCTAAAAGCCAGGTTTTATTTTTTCCATGAGCAGAACTATTTGAGGGCTTGTTTTTGGTGCCACAAAACTGGTACATTTTGGGGTACATATGACTATTTTGATCACTTTTTTGAAAGGTAGAATGAAGGAAAAAAAAATTATTTGGGCTTTTTTAAAGGGGTTGTCCCGCGGCAGCAAGTGGGTCTATACACTTCTGTATGGCCATATTAATGCACTTTGTAATATACATCGTGCATTAAATATTGTCCATACAGAAGTTATACACTTACCCACTCCGTTGCTGGCGTCCCCGTCTCCATGGCGACGATGAAGCCTCTTTAGTCGCACGAACAGTCGCGCTTGCGCACCGAAGGATTCCTCTTCTGTCTCCCTCCGGGCTCACGAGCTGCGTCCTGGCTCCTCCCTCTTCTCCGCGTCATCGTAGCTCCACTTCCGTCACGTGGTGCCAATCAGCCAATTAGGTGGCTGTAATCGGCAGTGGAATGCAAGACAGGAGAAGATAATCCACGGTGCACCATGGGAGAAGACCCGCGGTGCACCGTGGGGGAAGACCAGCGGCGCCATCTTTGAAAGAAGAAAAGAAGAAGCTGCCTGAATGGGGATGCAGGTAAGCGATTTTTTTTTTTTTTTGAAATAACAAAGGGATTGTTTTTAACAGGGCACAATGTGGGGGTATGTTGAAAAAAATTTTTTTGATTTCGCCGCGAGACAACCCCTTTCATGCATTTTGGGGGGAGAAATAAGGTAAAGTGTGCAAAAGTTTTAAACTTTTTTTTTTACTATATTTCACCTATTTCTTATGTTCCTGTAAGGGACTTGAATCTGCTGTCCTATGATCTTTTAGATAAAAGACTACAGTAGATAAAAGCCTAAAAGCGAGGTTATCGCCTCGATAAAGGTCGACCCCGTGTCTGGTACCTCAGCCACTAACTCTAGCACCTAAAGGAAAACATAGACAACAAAAGCACCATTTTGCATTACAGCCGAACAACAAAAACACCACTTAGCTAAGAACTCCAATGAACAGGACCTCACTCCACCAGGACTGAGACAATATTCAGCAACAACCACACTCAAGAGCAGCCTTATATAATGACAGAGGTAATGCAATGGAACACACAAAGTTCCACAAACACCAGGAAAAGATTTCTCTACAGAACATGAAGTTTCAGATTATTATTAGGCATAGTGGTCAGTGTGGGAACTGCAGGATTTTAGGATTTTTTTTTTTTATAATAGTGATCATGACATTAAAAATAAAAAATCACCAAAAATTATTTAAAAAAAGGTTTAACATAAAAACTTTATTTATAAAATAAGTCATTTTCTAATTACACCTTCTCTTCAAAGAGTTTGTCCCTCACGATCAGACACTTCTCCTGTGAATAGGGAATAAGTTTCAAACTTCCTTCAACCTTTAGGATTACGTTTACTGTATGTTTGCCTTCAGCTACCATCTGACCCCCAACATTGATGCAGCTGTTAAAGCAGTTATCGGGATATTTACTATGCTGACCGGTAGAGTTCCACAGTACCGAGTCCATGGAGGAAGCAGCATAGAGAATCTCGCACTTCAGAATGTGCAGGTAATCAATACACAACTAATAGGATAATCAATAATTACCTTATTAAAGGGGTTGTCCCATTTCAGCATTTTGACGAGAACCGTCTTGAAATTATGACATTAATGGGCGCACATGTGGGCCTGTTGCTCCATCGTATCAGTGGGACCACTGGAGATGGCTAAATGCTTGAACTTGGCAGTCCCATTAAAGTGAATGGAGTGGCCATTGCTGCCATAACTTCATGACGTGTGGGAGGTGATATGCTTGGATTGATGGGGGTCCCACCAATCAGACCCCCACTGATCACCAAGTTCTATCCTGTGGACAGGGGATTACTTGCTGAGATGGGAATACTTCTTTAAGTTCTTTACTTGTCTCATGTCTCATGTCTCATGTCTCATGTCTCTCCAGGCCAGGATACGGATGGTGATCGCCTACTTATTTGCCCAGCTCAGTCTTTGGACGCGTGGTCTGCCTGGTGGCCTGCTGGTTTTGGGTTCGGCTAATGTTGATGAAAGGTTTCTCATTATTTATTTTTAGCAAATGAAACTTTTGACTGCTGGAACCCCCAATAATCCTGAGAATAAAGAGAGGAGCTCAGACTGGAGAAGCCCTTTAAATGAGATTTGCAGACCAGATCATTAAAAGGCGTAGATGAGATTGAAAAAACATGGCCGCTTTCTTCCAGAAACTGCACCATTCTTCTCTATGGGCTGTGTCAGTATTGCTGTTCAGCCCCAATTTACTTGTATTCACTTGTGGTCTACATGAAGTTCCTACCATAGTCATGGGAGTAGTGGTCACATGACAGGAAATCCATGCACATAAGGCTGTGAATGGTAACCCCAGAGCAAGCACAATATTTAATTACAATTAGGAGATCGGGGAAAGGAAAGACAAAATATTCTTACCCATGGTCTCCTTAGCGTTCGATGCCAACCTAAAGTAAAGTGGAGATCCCCTTTAACCCTTTGGTGACGACCAATATGCCTTTTTACTGACCTCATTAATGGGCTTCAGGCCGCCTGTCCACGGGCGATGCGGTATAGACTACTATAGAAGCCGGACGAGCATTTTTCTGCGCCATTATAACATGCGCCGATTTCTTTCACGCTGTAGAATTCCACAGTGTGAACATTGAGCTATTAGGTTCAATAGAACCTAATAGCTGCGGCCTAGCGCCGCGGATTTCCGGGTTTCTGTTGCGCGGGCAGAAATCCGGCCGTGGGCATTAGCCCTAAATTGTTGTATATTTGTGGATTTGAATCTGTTATGCTGTGTACAGTGAATAAAGTCTCTAAGGTCTCATGCCCATGGCCATGTCGGGCTCCACCAGTGGAATATCGCAGTGGAGTCCGACACCGCAACCCCAAAGACCCCATATGCACCTCTCCAGTTCCGTTCAGCGAGCTGGCGCACATGCGCAGTGCAGCACTTGACACGTCGGCGGTGACGCATATCCCTATGATACTTCCGCTGTGCTCACAGCAGAAGTATCGTGGGACGGATGGCTTCCATGGAGTACAATGGAAGCTGGCCGAGCGTTTTTCCACGGCATGCTGCGATTTCTTTCATGCTGCAGAATTCCGCGGCATGAGCCTTGGAGGGCGGAAAGCTATTAGGTTCAATAGTACCTAATAGCTGCGGAATAACTAAGGGGTTAAGTATGTCCTGGGGAAACATAAGCCTTGCTTTAACTCAAGAAATGAATTGGAGCTCAATGGCGATACTCAATTGGGGTCAATGCAAAGTCTGCACACACCATAGGTTGTAGGGGAACTCATGTAAAAATATTCCCCTCTTGTGAAACCCCAACTACTATCCCATGCTTGCTGTGAAGGTAACAGATTTTCAAGGAGCATTCAGCTGCCTTCCACCGGCCCCAGGGCCTAACTGACCCACCAGGATTTTTCCTGGTCGGTTCAATGGCCAGTCCACCCTTGAGCGCCGTTAAGACATACTATAATGGACTACTAATAGGGGCAGTTTGGATGACTGTGGTTCCTCCTGGCCTACTGCCCATATTATAAACCGCCATTAATTGGGAAACATTGCCTTAGACAAAGTCTCTACTCCTTCCTCTATTGGGACTGTTGCTAGAGGTTGCAATAGCAAATTGGTGCCAGGCACTTTGCTCATGAACGGGACAAACCTCAGGGTGATGACCGGTTGAGGAGCATTACCTTCTTCTGTCGTAGAACAGGGGTTGGGGCAGACTTAATGGCCGGGGATCAGGGAGCCCATTTAGATATTTGTTAGAAGGACACCCTGGGTTGATGTTTGCAGCTGTTAATACACTTCAACAAATGTAACCCTCCGCCATTCTGCTCTTCTACAGTCTTCGAGGATATCTCACGAAGTACGACTGTTCGAGCGCCGATCTGAACCCCATTGGTGGGATCAGTAAGACTGATCTGAGAGCCTTCATCCAGTATTGTATAGACCATTTCCAGCTCCCTGCACTGACGAGGTTGGTGGTCACCTGTATTCGGCCTCTTCCCATGGTTGTATTCATTTAACCAATGGTCCCTTCATTTTCAGCATATTATCTGCACCGCCCACCGCGGAACTGGAGCCACTTACAGATGGACAAGTGTCCCAGACAGATGAGGTAATGTCCCAAAATCCAGCTGGGGGTTTTGCCAATGCCCCCTCCACTAATTGTGGAAGATATATACTGATCTCCATTCAAGCACTGAGATCTTGCTAGCAAACCGCATTCAGTAAAAAAAAATAAATCTCATTCCAATGTAGATTTTTGTTCATAGGGGGCAGTATTGTAGTAGGCATTACTATTAAAGTTCAAACACTAATTCTCTTATGGTATATAATATTAGTGCCTTGTAGCTTGATAGGTATTTACTGACCGATTCTCAATTATGCCCCCTGCAGGGTGATATGGGGATGACATATGATGAGCTATCTGTATATGGAAAATTGCGGAAAGTTGTGAAAACCGGACCTTATAATATGTTCTGCAAATTGTTGCTCATGTGGAGGGAAATTTCCCCAAGACAGGTAAGTGCATTGAATATGTTCCTGCGGCAGTCACCCTTCTATAAAAGATCTATGAAACGTGTAGGGTCCTTTTAGACAAGCCGATTCTGGTGAGCGAGTCACGTTGGCGCTACCTCATTCGCCGTTCAGTCGTTGGCTGCGTTTACGTTGAACGATTACCATTCACCTTTGGTTGTTTGAATGATTTTTTTTTTAACTATAATTAATCGTTTCGTGTAAAAGCGCCTTAAAATTACTATTGGTTATAAAAAAAATATGCAAAGGAACAATTGGCTAAACTTTCACAGCGCCACCTGTTAAAAGGTTGGATATTGACTCTGGGTAGCTACTGTACCTCCCAATAGGTGGCGCTGTGAAGGATTATTCCATCACTCATTTGCATTGCTTTTTCATATTAGGCTCCCTACACCCTCACAGTGCTCCCCACAAGGAGAGACATTACCACCTGGACTCACATTGATCACTTCTTACTCAGCCAACCAGAACCCTACCTATTCTGATGAAGGGAAAGAACCCTGAAACGGCTGTCCGTACATGAGTACTCTGGTGTGGCTTACATCCCTAGTCATGCTCCAAGGCCCAATAGAAGGTTGAATAATGATGCACAGGGTAGCTCTCTTCCAATAGGTGGTGTTGTGGGGGAGTATTTCAAAGCTCATTTGCATAGCTTTTTCCCAGGGAGCATTGCAGGGCAAATAACAGTTAGTACACTCTTGTGGTGCTCTCCATTAGGATAAACATTACCTCCAGACATAGGTTATGAAAAAGTAAGGACTCCTTCACATCTACATCAGAGATTCCTTTCGAAGCCTCCATCGAGATTTCCAAAGAAATCCAGGACAAGATGGCACAGCATCCAGCGCTATTTTGTCTAGGAAGATGCTGGAGGGTGTAATGTACGCTGGATGGACCCCATTACAATTATTGTTGACTCTGGTTCTGTCATGGGGCAATGTTTAGTAGATTACATGCATTGACTGTATTTTTTTGACTAAAAGATGCACTTTTTAGCAAAAAGAAATCTTGCTAAAAACTGTGTGCATCTCTTGATTTGATGTCAGGAGGGTCCAGCAGTGCCAGACCCCTCTGACTGCTTCCATAATTTTCGGGCACAGCGCTTTTGTACTCCACCTGATCATTGGGACCACCAACCCCACCAAGAAGTACTCTACCATCACTCTGTAGCTCCAATCCAGCCGCCACTGATTACAAGAGACTGTGACCTCTGTTCCTCTTCCCCAGCATCTCCGCTGCATACAAGATGTGCAGTAACGTAGATGCTGGGTGAGAGGTCATGGCTCAGAGTCTCTGATCAGCGTCAACCGGACTTTATAGTGGTGCACCTCAGACGATCATTTAGTAATGAACTATCCTGTATCGGAGCCCCCGGGCTTCTCGCAATTGGAGCTTCACTGTATGGAAAGTAGAGTCATGACCCAGAGTGCAGCATTATTCCAGTGTTGTTTAGGCGTTCGGCACCTTTTTGTGAAAGACTGACGACAGAAACTGTGTGAGACAAAGACCAAAGGTCTCCATCTTCCATCTTCTTCCCTATGGTTCTATCCAGGTTCCTTCCTGCTCTCCGGCCCTGTGCCGTTTTCTGTATGGAGGACAGAACCAGCGTTTGTTTCACAACGTGAAATCATCCTGCGACTAAATACCTTTACTTTATCACCTCAGGTCGCTGAGAAAGTGAAGCACTTCTTTCGCATGTATTCCATTAACAGACACAAGATGACCACACTGACTCCCGCTTACCATGCCGAGAGCTACAGTCCTGATGATAACCGCTTCGACCTACGGCCCTTCCTCTACAACACAGCGTGGACGTGGCAGTTCCGTTGTATTGATGAGCAGGTATTACTCTTCTAAAATGTATATTTATTCAACTGCTTTCTTCGACCTTGATCAATTGACCTATCTGTATGTCTATGTACGAGGGTGAGTCAAAAATTAGCCGCACTCCAGTTATATTACAACTTCTTCTGGCCGCATTGTTTTAACATTTTCCATTGTCGGTCGCCATCTTCCTGGTCACTGCTGTGCAGGTTTGAACGACTTGCGTTGGTTAATTTGCGACTGCAGTGCAAGAAAAAAATGGCCGCCCCACTTGTGATATGCACAAAAGAAGAGAAGTGTGCAGCGAGCAGACTGTAAGAGTGTGGGAGATGTAGAGAGTCTGCCGCCGCCGTACTGTTGTGATTTTTCTTCTTTGACAGACTCCTCTTTATACATTTCCTGCACTCTTACAGACGTTTCTGAAGAAGGGGCTGCGTCCGCGAAACGTGTTAAGGCTGTCTGTTTTTAACAAAATTAGTAAAGAATCAGGTAATTCACTTGCTTTGAAATTTTTTGACTAGAAGTGTTGCACCCTCAGCTTACATGTTTTACTTCTCAACACACTAAACTACCACGCTCCATTGACACGATTGGTGGACAGTGGGCAGGCAGGACCTTCCCTCCTCTGTTTTACCTATTCGAAAAGAAAAATCTTTAGCAGAAGTTGCTCCATCCCGTTTTTTTTCTCTTTTTTAACATTGGAGCATTATCAGGAAAAAGGTTCAACAATCAACAGTGCTCATTACAGGTGAGATGCTCACTGAAGAGCTGAAGCCTAAAGCTCAAGTATAATGCAGAGGACTGCTATCCAAGAGGATTGTGTTTTTGACAATGCACATCCACACACCGTTGTCCATACTGTTGACATTCTCAAAAAATGTTCTTTTGAGGTGTTAAATAGAGATGAGCGAGTATACTTGCTAAAGGCAATTGGTCGAGCGAGCATTGCCCTTAGCGAGTACCTGCCCGCTCGAGACGAAAGGTTCGAGTGCCGGCGCGGGGGAGCGGTGAGTAGCGGCAGTCAGCAGGAGGGAGCAGGGGGGAGAGAAGGAGAGAGAGATCTCCCCTCCGTTCCGCCCCGCTCTGCCCCGCAGCTCCCTGCCCGCCGCCGGCACCCGAACCTTTTGTCTCAAGCGGGCAGGTACTCGCTAAAGGCAATGCTCGCTCGAGCAATTGCCTTTAGCGAGTATACTCGCTCATCTCTAGTGTTAAAGCATCCACTCTATAGTCCTGATCTTGCCCTATCGGACTGTCACCTGTTTGGTCTCCTGAAAGAAGCCCTAAGAGGATGAGGATTCACGTTTCATGAACAGGTGATGCGGATAATATTTGACTAGTCTATCATCCATTCTTCTCCACCCCCCCCTTTCATTCTTTTACGCTTTCCATCTTTACAGTTCCTCCCTTCCTTGTTTCTTCCCCTTTACTTTCACCCCTTCCTCATATTCAGCAGAGCCGTGTTTTCCATATCAAGGCTGGGTTGACCTGTAGAGTTAGTGTGGAGTATGTACAATTACTGAATGGGAAAACCGCAAGTGCTTTATAGCTAATTCCTGTGGTTTTGCAATATGATATTTGGCTGCAGGTTTCTATATAGCTGAAATATGTATAAAAATGGATTACATTTGCCAGAACCCATAACTGCATCGTGAAGCCACATCCGTCAATAAGCGGTAAAACGCTGCGGGTTTTGCCGTACGGTAATTGCTCATGCGCCACACTACCACTACATGTGCATCCAACTGAATACATATTGACATGCCATCCTAATGTGGATTCCGTTATCTCGTTGTTGTTTTGCATTCCAGGTATCTATTCTGGAGGACTCTAAGAAGGGGGCGCTGTCTGATGAAGTAGATTGAGACTTGCCTCTGTCATGTCACGCCATTCAATGTAAAAAATGATTGCTTTATTAAAAGAACTATAAATATGATTATTACTGGGATTTCAATACCTAAAATTAAATCACTTCAATTTTTGAACTAATGTCTGAGTTGTGTCATTTAGTAACGAGTGTTTGTTGGAAATGGTATTTGGATAATTTGCCAGCCATATTCTTCTAGGCCCATAAGTGCTGTAAAGTGGCTTCCCATCAGTGGCAAAAAAACCAAGTGATGTATAGAAAAGAGTTCTACAGCTCACATCATGTTTAGTATTAGCTGTATACATCTGTACACAACTAGCTCCCCCTAGAGGTGGCCACACAAAGGAAAATTATATCATTTATCCAATTAAAAAAAGGCCAGCTCCCCATACAGATATATTATAGGATAAACCGAAATGGAGGGGACTAACGTTCATAAAGATGTCGTACGTGTGGTGGAGTTCTCAGTAGGGAATCTTCTAATTTTTAAAAAAGGTTTTCTGAACTTAAAGGGGTTGTCTCGTGGCGAAAGCGAAAGAAATTTTTTTTTTCACTTACCCCCGCATTCTGCCCTGTTAAAAAGAAAGCATAGGTTAGTTTTTAAAAAGCACATTGCACTTACCTGCATCAGCGTTCTGCAGCTTCTTCTATTCTTCTTTTAAAGATGGCGCCGCTGGTCTTCTCCCACGGTGGACCGCGGGTCTTCTCCCATGGTGCACCGTGGATTTTCTTCTCCTTCCTTGCGTTCCATTGCCGATTCCAGCCAATCAGGAGGCACACGTGACGGGGCGGAGCTACGATGACGACGCGATGACCAGCTCTCCGGCACGAGCGGCCCCATTCACCAGGCAGAAGACCGCACAGCGCAAGCGCGTCTAAAAAAGCAAGAAGCCAGCAAAATTAGACAGAGCCATGGAGACGGGGACGCCAGCAACGGAGCAGGTAAGTGAATAACTTCTGTATGGCTCATATTTAATGCACGATGTATATTATAAAGTGCATTAATATGGCCATACAGAAGTGTATGACCCCACTTGCTTTCGCGAGACAACCCCTTTAAGGCTGGATTCAGACGACCATATATCGGCTCGGTTTTCACGCCAAGCCGATATACGGTGTCCTCATCTGCAGGGGAGGGGGGGGGATGGAAGAGCCAGGAGCAGGAACTGAGCTCCTGCCCCCTCTCTGCCCCTCTGTACTATTTGCAATGAAAGGAGGCAGGACGGGGGCGGGGCTAAGTGACGAGACTTAGCCCCGCCCCGGATCTCCCCATTGCAAATAGTGCTGAGGGGCGGAGAGGAGGCAGAGGGGGCGGGAGCTCAGTTCCTGCTCCTGGCTCTTCCAGGCTCCCCCCCTGCAGAGAGAGCCAATGTATATCGGCTGGGCGTGAAAACCGAGCCGATATACAGCGTCTGAATCCAGCCTAAAGAAAACTTGTCTGAGGATAGGGAGTGGCTTAAAAAATAAAATGGTCATTAGTCAGCCTTCCACTTTGACTCCGGTCCACAGCCGCCAACCCGCTCTCCTCCACTTCCCACTGAAACAGGATGCAATAATGTCACATTCATTGCAAACCGTACCACTAAGACCAGTGTTTAGCTACAGTGGTCACATAAGTCATTCCTTCCTGCAAATGGGAGGATGGACCAATACCTCTACAGCACCGCCTATGGGAAGGCATTCCTGCAATGTATATACTGTATATAACAATGACTGGGAATTGTGAGCCAAAGCCAGAATAACCATACACAGACAGCTGTTTTGGGGTGATTACCCCTCATCAGTGTGCAGCTGGTTTCTGGCTTGGCTAGTGAGAGGCTTATAAATGTGGTCCAGGAAGGGTGTCATTTCTCCTTAGGGAAAGCACTTAGAAGGTGTGAGGAATCTTTTATAAGGCCATCCATGCTCCTCTGGGAAATATGCAAATTGGAAGCTGGAACAATATCTCTACAGCACCACCTAATGGAAGATTAACTTGCTGGAATGTTGCCTTCCAATAGGTGGCACCGTAGAGTCATTGCTTCCTGTCTTGGTGGGGTCGAGGCTGGAGGGACAGTGGAAGGGTGAATAATGGTGAAAAGTGCATTTACTTTTTCATGCTATTCTCTACCATGGGGCAAGTTTTTTTAGAGGTTGGAAAATTCCCTTTTAAAGGCGTTTTCCACAAAAATAATATTGATCGTCGGGCCTGCCACTACCCAACCACGGGCAACCAGGCCAAACGCAGATGCAGCTTACCCGTGCTGATGGGCCTTCAAACTGTCTGCGTAGCTTTACTGGCGCCAAGTATGGACTTTCCTTATTTCACCACTAGCGTGGAACAGCAGTCCTGTTTCTGTTGGTTGTAACTAGAGATGAGCGAGCGTACTCGGTTCGGGTGTTTTTGCACTCGAGCACCGCTTTTTCTGAGTAACTGACTACTCGGGCGAAAAGATTCGGGGGGCGCCGGGTGGCATGGTGGAGCGGGGGGTAGCAGTGGGGAACAGGGGGGAGCTCTCTCTCTCTCTGCCCCCCCCCACTCCCCTCTGCAACCCCCCGCTCACCCCCAGTGCCCCCCGAATCTTTTCGCCCGAGTAGTCAGTTACTTGAAAAAAGCGGTGCTCGATTGCGAAATCGCCCTAAACGAGTACGCTCGCTCATCTCTAGTTGTAACCCATGTCATACGGTATAAGAGACTAAGCTATCTCGGAGTCCAGGACTTCGTTTGACTTCCTTTGTTGCCGTTAATTAAAATGTAATGTTTGGAGCAGCAATGATATCTCCCATGGTCTATGTCAATTACCCAGGAAGCCTCCGGGCCAGGACCACCAACCAGGCCTACTTTAGGACCTTGCCCTCCCCCGAATCATATGGCCGGAAACAGATCATGAATCCCTGATGGCCCATCTGCCCACACAAGAGGAAAAGGAGACCACGACTTTGCTTGTGGAACTTGGTCCAGCACTTGCTGCTTCAGAGCCAGGTCTGTTCACCGTTAGTGATGAGCGAGCATACTCGCTAAGGGCAATTGCTCGAGTGAGCATTGCCCTTAGCGAGTACCTGCCTGCTCGAGAGAAAAGGTTTGGCTGCCGGCGGCGGGGGAGAGCAGGGAGGAATGGAGGGGAGATCTCTCCCCCCTCCCGCTCACTGCCGCAACTCACCTCTCACCCGCGCCGGCAGCCGAACCTTTTCTCTCGAGCGGGCAGGTACTCGCTAAGGGCAATGCTCGCTCCAGCAATTGCCCTTAGCGAGTATGCTCGCTCATCATTTTTCACCGTCTGTCGGAAACTCATCGAATTGGTGAATCGGGGAAACCCCGACCCTTCCACCCATACACAAAAGGAAAAGGAGAGCGCTTTGGTAAAGTCGGTACATACAAAAAGACTGGCAAGAATTTTGTAGAAATACAGATATAAAAACCAAGAATTACACGCAAATCCACTGGAAGGTGGAGAGCAGCAAAACCCCACAAACACTAGATATTAGTGATCCGGGAAATAAAGGCACCCAGGACCCCAGAATAAACCACGGGGCAAAAAAGATTGAAAGGGTCTGCGCTACTTATACACAATTGTGAAATGCAGAAAAAAGTCACTTACTTAGAGAGGGGTCTCCAGGGTAAGAGACCCCTCACAGGAAAGCTGACCACTGGGAATACTGGTAGGTACTCCAATAATATTAATACTACTCCAGTGTGCCAATTAGCTAGAGGAACTGGTTAAGATAAAGTGCTCCATTCGTCTAGAGCAGAGGTCCCCAACTCCAGTCCTCAGGGACCACCAACAGGTCATGTTTTCAGGATATCCTATAGTAAGAACACCTGTGGCAATGTCTGAGGCACCGACCATAATTACATCACCTGTGCAACACTGAGGAAATCCTGAAAACATGACCTGTTGGCGGTCCCTCAGGACTGGAGTTGGGGAACACTGATCTAGAGAAACTGACGTGTGGGGTTCCAGAGCCAATGATCGGCTCACCAAAAAGAGACAGAATTGCAATGACTGCTGGCGGCCACCATTGTAACACTCCGTTAGAGGTTCAGGAACGGGGGCATATAATGTAGGGGAAAGAGGGGCACTATTATTTAGTGGGGCCACAAAAGGGGCACTATTCAATGTGCCATTATTACTATCAGAGATGGCTTTGATTGCAGCCATTAACCCTTCAAATGCTCAGACAGTGAAGGGGCTCCCTTTGTCTCCTGAACACTTCTCCGACCACAATGAGATTCAAGGGTGCCGTTCAGGTGTCATGGCAGCCCGGGCCTTGGGAAAGGACTGCCAAGTATTTCTACCTATTAAAGGAGTTGTCTGATTACCGACCCCCAGGATCACAACAACCACCGAGTTCCAGCCCTGCAGTGGTCCCAGTGGTGGTTGTGATCGCTGACATCACTGGAACTCCGGTGACCACTGCAGCGATCACAACAACCACCGGGACCATTGCAGGGCTGCAGCGCTGGACCCCGGCGGTCGCGGAGGGGCAGGTATGTTTCAGTTTATTATTTGAACCCCTTCAGCCCTATTGAGGCAGGTCTGTCCAATAATCGAATAACTCCTTTTCTTTCCTGCCTGTGGCATGTCTTAAAGCGATTGTCTGGGCCTGGAGAAACAAAGATGGCCACCAACTTCTCTGACTACCTGATGCACACTGTGCATCAGTGTGGACCATAAGTCTAAGGCTAGTTTCACGCAGGCGAGGGCGATATTGGGCCATGATTCGCGTCCCGATATCGCACTTTCCACCATGCGAAAACAGCCTCGCATCACTGCAGGGAATCCCTTCATCCCATTGCTTTCCATGGGGAAGCAACAGCGCCGGCCCCATGGAAGGCAATAGGAGAACTCCGCACGTCTCTATGACAGCCGTGGCATGGGATTCCTTCATCCCTGTGGGGAATCCCTTCACCCCTGCCGTGTGGATAAAGGAGGGGATTTCCCAGCCGAGTCTGAAGGGATTCCTCCCAGGATGAAGGATTGCCCTGCCGGTGCTGTCACAGAGGATCACTGAGTTCTCCCATTGGTTTCAATGTAGACGACGCTGCTGCTGCGGACCCCGTTGATAACAATGGGCGATATTGCAGAAAGATAGGCTATGCTGCGATGTGTTTCCCGCCTCGCAGCGCCATGCTGGAAAACATCGCTCATGTGTATGACCCTATTCAAATAAATGGGGTTCATATTTGTGCGTCTTTCAACGCACAAATCTCGCACGATTTTGCACCAGTGTGAATGCAGCCTTAACGAAAAAACTATTAATTTAGTATCAACATAATCACACCGTCCCACAGAAAAAACGTCAAAATGTAACTATTACCACAAAGTATATACTGTGACGACCCCCCCCCCCACACCAGAAATGGCGCAATTGCATTCTTCTCCATTTCACTTCACTTTAAGATTTTTTAAAAAGCTCAGACACCTATATTTGACAGGAAAGCATAAAAATGTATGATTTTTTTTTTAAGTGGGGAGGAGTAAACAAAAAAATAAAAGAACAAAAGACGTCCTCAAAGGGTTAAATATAACTTCAATTATTGAGAATCACCTGTCCCGACGGTAACAAAATTCTATATCTTGTTTTTTTTTCAATAAAGTTTAATACATTCAAAGCAACGTGTTTCTGGGAAGTGTAGTTCAGAGGCGGATATTTATACAATGTAAACGTGAACTGCTTGAGAGTACGTTTGGACTACAATTCCCGGCATGCACCGCGAAGGTCTCATGTTCCGTGTGACTGGCGATGTTCTGTCAGAGATTAGTTTATGGGCTGTTAGTTTTTAGTTTGACGTATTAATTGCTCGTTTTTCCGGGGTGGTCGGTTGTGTGCGGCGGCCGCGATGGAGTCGGAGCCTCTCCTGTCTGCGGCGGACAAGAGCTGGTGTGCGGACCCGGACTTCAACAGCCTGGAGAGGGCACCCCGGACCGGCTCCTACTCCTCCGTTGCCTCCTCAGGAGGGGGTGCTCTGCTGCAGGGGGACGTGAGGGCTCCCAACCTGGAAGAAGCAAATGGTGAGAATATGCAAATTGTCTCATGAATATGATAATAATAATCCAGTTTAACCCCTTTGAGTTGCAGCTCCTCCCAGTTGTACATTTAGGGGTTCATAAGTAAACTGTCAGGAGGGGTAATGGATCCTCTCGAAGGACTCGTTCACACCGGCTTTATGGCCGGCCTCGCACGACTGGATTTGAATGGCGGATTCTGTGATCGCCGTCCGCGCGGGTGTGGACTGTCACCGGTTCGCTTAGATGTGCGGGCAGGAATGGCGGATTCTACAAGCGGAAGAAAATCGCTGCGCGCCCTATCTTAACGCTGTTTCCGTGCGTATGGTCTCCATTGATCTCTATGGATGCGTGTGATCTACAGGCGGCGCCTGCTGTCAGTGCCGGGATACACTGGCAACAGAGTGTAAGCAGCTGCTCCGATCCCCATGTAGTGGCCGTCGCTGGTATTGCAGGCCCAGCTCTCATTGGAATCAATGGAACCCCAGGCTGCAGTTACAAGCTCAGCTTCCTTTGATTTCAATGAGCGCTGCGCCTGCAATACCAACGTCAGCCACTACATGGGGATCGGAGCAGCGGCTTCCACCCTGACTCAGGCACTGCCTGGAAAACCCCTTTTAAATACACTAATGATGCAGGGCATCCTCCTCAAAAACAACCCCCATTACCCTGCAAATAACTCCCTCTGTCGCCAACAGGCCATCTGGATAGATAAGTCAATCTTGGGAATACCCTTTTGAGTCCTGGCAACCCCCTTTAAGACCAGATTTCTGTTATTACACTTAAAGGGGTTGCCCATTTCTAAACTATTCATGGACTAGCCTCAGGATAGGCCATTAATGGTAAATCATTAGGGTTATCTGCCCCGGACCCCTATTCGCTGTGACTGTGCACTTAGCTGAATTCTACAGGAAGTAGACAGCTCCGTTCTCCCTGCAGTGGCCAGGCTTGGTATTACAGGCAAAGTTTCCAGTGAAGTAAATAGGAATTTTGCATGTAATACCAAGCCTGGCCACTGCAGTGAGAACAGAGCTGTCTGCTTCCTGCAGAAACTGCTCAGTACATAGGATCTGCAAACAGCTGATCAACGGGGGTCCCAAACAGCGGACCCTTTCCAATCTATTATTGATGGTCTCCTCTTAAGAATAGAGCGTTGGTAGTTTATAACTGACAGTCCTTTTAAGATGCTGGGAGTAGAGTTAGAAATGATGGAGGGACTAATAAGAGGGTGTTGGCAATGATGTGAGTGATTGTCATGGGAGGTTACACCCTCACGGTAACACACAACCTACTCATTAAGAGGCCATGTAATAAGTCAGACGTCCCAAGTGCTCTGTCAGATATCATATCCGCTCCTGTAGATCCATGGAAGAGGGTAGCAGTCAGAACTGGCAGAATGTACTGCACTTCGCTACAGTGTATCAGCGGGGGTTGTCTGCACTGGATACAGTTGTATCACCTCCACTGTGATGTACAGGAGCTGCACAGGTTCTACCGTTCTCGGGATGTAAGTGTGTTACCATTCACTGACAGCAAGCAGGGTCTTGTAGAAATTGTGCGTCGTATATAAAACCTGTCAGGGTCCTGAGCGAGGTTCAGTCCAACCAACAGAAAACTGCTGGCAGAGGTTTAAGGTGGAATCCATTTATATTTCCGTAGGGAACGCGGATGAAAGCCTCTACGTAAATCAGGCCGTGGTGTTCATTGAAGATGCGATCCAGGTGAGTGAGAGGAGGCAGCGAGGAGGCCAATGTGGGTATCCTTGGTTGCATCATGATAAGCTTGTTGACTGTTTCTAATACTAACCAGCAGAATAATGAGTTCAGCTCTGGAGTATAATACAGGATATAACTCGGGATCAGTACAGGATAAGTAATGTATCTACACAGTGACTCCACCAGAAAATAATGTATGTACATGGTGACTCCATCAGCAGAATAGTGAGTGCAGCTCCTGAGTATAATACAGGGTGTAACTCAGGATCAGTACAGGATAAGTAATGTATGTACACAGTGACTCCACCAGCAGAATAGTGAGTGCAGCTCTGGAGTATAATACAGAATGTAACTCAGGATCAGTACAGGATAAGTAATGTATGTACACAGTGACTCCACCAGCAGAATAGTGAGTGCAGCTCTGGAGTATAATACAGGATGTAACTCAGGATCAGTACAGGATAAGTAATGTATGTACACAGTGACTCCACCAGCAGAATAGTGAGGGCAGCTCTGGAGTATAATACAGGATGTAACTCGGGATCAGTATAGGATAAGTAATGTATGTACACAGTGACTCCACCAGCAGAATAGTGAGTGCAGCTCTGGAGTATAATACAGGATGTAACTCAGGATCAGTACAGGATAAGTAATGTATGTACACAGTGACTCCACCAGCAGAATAGTGAGTGCAGCTCTGGAGTATAATACAGGATGTAACTCAGGATCAGTACAGGATAAGTAATGTATGTACACAGTGACTCCACCAGCAGAATAGTGAGTGCAGCTCTGGAGTATAATGCAGGATGTAACTCAGGATCAGTACAGGATAAGTAATGTATGTACACAGTGACTCCACCAGCAGAATAGTGAGTGCAGCTCTGGAGTATAATACAGGATGTAACTCAGGATCAGTACAGGATAAGTAATGTATGTACACAGTGACTCCACCAGCAGAATAGTGAGTGCAGCTCTGGAGTATAATGCAGGATGTAACTCAGGATCAGTACAGGATAAGTAATGTATGTACACAGTGACTCCACCAGCAGAATAGTGAGTGCAGCTCTGGAGTATAATACAGGATGTAACTCAGTACAGGTAAGGTGATGTATGTACACAGTAACTCCATATTTATCTAGATTATATCCGTATATGACTTTGAGCTGGACACGAATATTCAGCACATCTATAACTTGGTAATAGATGAATAATGGCTCTTCGGTGTCTTCTCATATGATATAAGTCATACCTCGCCTCTGGCATTTTATGTTCCAGAATATTCCAGCACAGAACAAGAAGAGCTTGTCACTCCAGACATGAGAGGGCTGAGGGTTTATTCCAGGCTTTCTCACCATTTCCTTAGCTATTCTGCTACGAGACCTCGTCTTGTCAGTGAATCCCGTCTTTATCTATAGTCCCATCTAATATAGTTTTTAATATCTAATTTTGGTTAATAGTCCTCAGAAGCCAACTGTTCCCATTGGCGGCATTGCTGGGCTACATCCACCACCATAACCAGTTGTGAGGCTCTAATTCATCTAAAGTTAAAAAAAAGTAACTTTGCAAATAGTCTTAATTTAAAAATTCTTCTGTCGGTTTGTGTACACAGCTCCTATGTAAACCTGTGTGTCGTCAAGGTAACAGACTACAAACAAGCTCTGTGTAGTCTGATCCTGCAGTCATGTGTTGCTCCACTCTCTCTTGTGTCTGTATGTCGATAAGGGGATGGGATAGTGATGTACTTGTATATACCCAGACAAACCATTTTCCTTGTGCTTGCAGTATCGCTCCATAGACCATCGCGTTGACCAGAACTCCCTGCAGTTGTATCGCTGGTGGTATTCCGATCCGTGCCAATGGTGAGCAGCGCAACATCTTCCTTCTGTGCCAAGATTTGGACTATCTGTGGTCAATTGGGAGCATACACATGGGCCAAAATTGCGTTCAACTATTTAGGGCGCATGAGGTTTTTTGGCCAGGGGTCTGTTGTAAATTTCAACCACTCCCCAACGCACGGTCATTGGTTGGCGAGTCCGCGAAACACACATAAATACATGTGAGTGGTCTTCAAGTAGCGCTCACTACTGCGGCCTCTCACTAGACCAAAACCAGCCAGGGATGGTAGCAGCGAGTGTTCTTTCAAAGACCAGAAGGTCCTGTTCAGTCAAGGATCACTCGTACATATTTGCGTTTTTGGGAACCAATGAGTGTGAAGTGGGATGGAAAAATGTTCAGAAGAAGGTGGCAGACGACTGGCATTCTGTGGTAGGCGCATGCCAAGTGCCCACCTTACTGCAAGGTTGTTGGCTAGTCATTAAAAGACTACAGTTGTCTGCTGCAAACAGGTAATTGTTGTCTGTTAATGACTAGCAATCAACCAGCGACTACTTTTGGTGAGCTGAGACGCAGCAACTAGCGAATGAACTCGTGCCCCATAACTAGTCGATGAACAATATAAAGGTTTTCAACAATTCTTTTTGCAATCGTGAAATTGAGTAAGTGAAGAACAATCACACTGTGTAAAATCACATAAGTTAGATGTCACTGAGGGCGATCAATGAGTGGAACAGGTTACCACGGGAGGTGGTGAGTTCTCCTTTAATGGAAATGTTCAAACAGAGGTCGAGTTCCCTTATACTCCTTTTTTTTTTTTCTTCTTCAGGATAATAAATGTGACAATCTTTGTGAATCTGGCATTGGCCTTTGTAGAAAAGCCATCCTCCCTGACCTTGACGTCGGACGTCCGTTACCGCAAAGCTGCCTGGGAGCCTCCGTGTGGACTGACGGAAGGCATAGAGTTGGTCACGTTTCTGCTGTTTATTGCTGATCTCTCTGTGAAGGTAAGAGTCCGAGGGTCACAGGAGCCCTTCCCCACTGCTCCATCTATAAAGAGACTGGAAAATCTAAGCCTTGCAGACCAAGTGCTGCCCTTCAGCAGGAGCAATCAGCAGAGAATTAAAGGGGGTCTCCACTTTAGACAGTCTGTTTCTTGGAAGGCTCCTTCAATATTGTGATCTCTGGGTCCCTTAAGGCCCTTTTACACACAACAATTATTGCTCAAAACTCGCTCAAAAACCATCTTTTGAGCGATAATTCTTGCTGGTAAATGTGTCCCATCGTGCACTTTTCGTCCATCGCTGAGTTCAGCTCAGCTTAAAATCCGTCGTCCCTAATAAGAGGGACGGCATGCTGAGTTTTCGGTTGGCAGCGCTGATAACCTTCTTTCAGCTGTTTTCCCGCTGGAGAACAATAGTGTATTTAGAGAACAGACCACCCGCTGTTCTCTAAATACCTGCAAATAAAGCTAGTTAGCTACTAGCTAATGCAAAATGATCGCTCAAAACTGTCAGTTTCTGATGAATTTTGAGTGATCATCTGTGTGTGTAAATGGGGCTTTACTGCTGAGACCCTCAGATCATCCATAATCTGTAGAGGAATTAAAGTGGTATTCCAGATATTAAAGGTGTTTGTGCCGTGTTTGTACACAGCAGGTTATGGGTATAAATCGCACAGCCGTTCTTCATTTCACATGTTTCCCCCACATTGCCATTTTCCAAGATGGCCACTACATCCCCGCTGACATGTGGCTTGAAACTACATTTACCACAATTCCCTGTTCTGTATTTGCTACCTGTACCGTCCCCACTAAGCGCTGCCCTGGTATTGGTCAGCAGTCCGGTCCCAAGAGCTAAATAGAGAAAAAAAGCCATCCCAGGTCATTTCTACCGGTCTGTACTACTGGAATGCCTACAGGACGTGTCCAGGGCAACCTATCAGTAAACCCTTCAGGAAAGGGGTAATGGTTTATAGAGCTACAGCCACAAAATCCAAAGCAGAACCACATTGCAGACTTTAATAACATTTGATTAGCATTAATTTAACAACTTTGTGTAACTGAAATCCCCCTTTAAGCAGCCAGTGTTCAGTTTCGCTGCAGTGCCTCCGCAGGGGAGATTAGGCATTACACCGCTTGCATTGGTATCAAAGTACTGTCCACCTACTAGATGACGGTCCTAAATACAGGAGGCTATTCTCTATTAATACCCAAGCTTTGACTTGCATCCTTCTTACCAGCACTGATCTGGCGATGGTAGCCCAAGTGCTGCTCAGACCCCCGTTGCAGTTGGGATTGAGGGGCTTACAACTCGCATACCTTTCTAATTGAAACCTACATAAAAATTGAAGTCCCTTTAATTACCTTTTTAGAAGCCTTTAGAAGGACTAGAAATGTCAATGAAGATTATCGTAAAAAATGTTTTTGGATCTTTTTGTTTTCAGAGTTATTTATTTGGGTGGACGGAATTCATGAAGAACAAATGGCTGCTCGGCTACTTCCTGGCTCTTTCGGTTTCCTTCGCCGATTGGACGGTGTCTCTATGCTTCATGTGCAGAGAGGTAATGTGACTTTATGACTAAGCCGGCCTCGCATGTATGTCCCTTGTGCAAGAACTAGGGTGTGGTGCGAGGGAGCGACTGGTGCAGACGGACGGCTAATCTGGGAAGAACAGTGCAGACTTAGAGCTTAGATATCAGCTGAAAGCCCTGGAAGCGTTGACTAGGACATGCTGCGCACCCATGGGCCCAAGGCCCACAAGCGTGTATATTGGCCGCGTGCCGTGGGGTTCTCCGACGAACTATACTCTGACAGCACGTGGACCCCTAGTGGTCGGTCTGCTCATTCACACATCGGGTGCTTTTTCACACGGACACATGGAACGCATCTCTCTTGTTTGCAGATGAGATTTGACTATTCAAGTCAATGGGGATACAAAAAAAAATTGGACCCCAACGTATGTGCTGTGCGTCCATATCGCATAAATCTAAGAAAGGCAGAAAAAAAATTGGGCCTTTTTTTTTTTTTTTTTTTCCCCCCCCCGACATGAAAAAAATAGATGACATTCTGAAGTTAAAAAAACGGCCACCCAGACCACATACAGAACTACATATAGTCTGGAGGGCTTTTATACGCTTCTTTACCTCTTGGATTTAGGCCAATGGCACAAAAAGTGCGTCTCCCGAACAAAGAATTCTAAGTATCTGCCGGGAGGTTTTCATTGTACCCCACTGCAGTGCTGAGAGCAGGTGAACTAAAAGGCCGGCGTCATACGAGCGTATGTGCAATTGCGTACTCCTTGGTGCCACGATTTTGCGCTATGAACGAGGCTTTTTGCATGCGGCAGTGTAGTTTACTGCACTAATTTCGTGTTTTTTACGCTCGGAGCACAAACACGAACCTCTTGAAATGCTTGAGTCCCAGATGTGTTCTCCTTCCAGTGGAATTGCCCAGTGTTTCATGCATATCCTTGCGTATTCTGTACATATTTGTACCACCTCCATTGATTTCTAAAGGCACGTTTGGTGCGCAGATATGCAGAAAGAGCATGTTCTACTTTTTTTTTTTTGTACTCTGCTGAAAGACGCGCATGTGAATAAACCCATTAAGATCAATGGGTTCTATTCTCTGCGTTTATCGCGCGTGAAGCCGGCCTTATTTGGGGAAAGACATCCGACTTGGCGCGCTTTTACACCAGCTGATAATTGTTCAGATTCTTGCCGGATCGTGGGAATCTGAAGATTACCGTTTAGTGTAACCGCCTGCAGTGACTGAGCGAGAAATAATTCGCTTGTCTTTGTCCTTCACTCTCTGCGTGCATAAAAACGGAATCGCGATTGTCCGAAATAAACGGGTGAATGGGCCAGAACAATTTCCGTCCAGCCCCGCCTCCATTCACTGAATGATGATCGCTCCTGTGTAAAAGCACTGGAGTAATCCTCGCTGCTTCGACTGTCAGGCGCATCTGTGCCCAACAGTCGTCCCATGTAAGCGGGCCCTTGAGCTGCAGCAGTGCCCCGCTCACCATGCTCTCTCTGTAATGAAACCAAGCGGGGTCAAACATCCCCTCTCCTTACGGATCCTCCTCATAGAGGTCGCACCCCTCCTGTTATACAAGGACAGCAAGCAGGAGTTTTGAAAGCCATGTTGAACTAGTAGAGAGCGTACATTGGAAAAGTTTAGAAATGTTATAAAAGTTTTATAAGTTTATCTAAAGAATAACCCGATTTATTACTTTCAGGGGGTGAGAATCCGGCGGCTCCTGCGACCGTTCTTTCTTCTCCAAAACTCCTCTTTAATGAAAAAGACTCTCAAATGCATCAAGAGAACGCTCCCAGAGATGGGCAGGTATGGAGGCTGAATTGTACATGTTTGCAGCAATAATTTTTTTGTTGAATGGGTTGTCCAGTTGTCAGCTATCTGCAGAATAGAAAATCAGTAATAGACCTGTTGGAGTCTGCCACCCAGCCAATTAGGTATCTGTCAGGCTCTTGAACAGCTCTGTTTCCTGTTGCTGTGGCCAGGCTTGGTATTGCTGGCAAAGTTCCCAATGTAGGGAATGATCTGTACTACCAAGCCTGGCCACAGCAGCAAGAAAGGAGCTGTCTGCTTCCTGCACATACCAGCACAGTGCGCTGACCCGATTAACAGCTGATCAGTGGGGATCTGTTTTGAGAGACTCCCAACGATCTACCATGGTTGGCCTACTGAAGAATAGGCCATGAGTAGTTTACAGCTGAACATACCCCTCTTAAATCTAAAATCAAGCAAGTTTGCAAATGGACTTTGGGCCTATTCACATCTGCGTTTGTCGTGTTAAGGCAGCAGAATGCAGTCCTAAGCTCTTTCTCATGACCTGAAGGTTGCAGGCTCAATCACCACTTGGTTCAGCTAGCCGGCTCAAGGTTGACTCAGCCTTCCATCCTTCTGAGGTCGGTAAAATGAGTACCCAGCTATCGAAAGCAGAGGGGAAAAAATGTTTAATTCTGTTTTTCTGCTCCCAAAATGGAACCAAAATATGGAACTGTGCAGGAAAGTCTAATGGGCCAATTACACGGGACGGTGTAAATGCCGAAAAAAAGAAGAACCCTACTATTTGTTCGCTATTAGTTATCGACTACGTTCAGTCAGCATACAAACTATTGCTGGATTGCTTGCTTTTCGCTCAATGTAAATGCTCCCCAGCCGGCGATCCAGCGGCAAAGTCTGTATGTCTAAACGCTCTGCATGAGCGCTAACAACCTTAGCGGTGACGTCGGCACTCTTGCAATCGTTCTGCCGACTGTCGTCCCGTGTAAAAGGGGCATACCAAAGGAGTGGATGGACCCTTAATTAAAACTCTCCTACTTACCCTAACCCGGCCTGTCTCCATGGTTACAGATGGCATACATACCCTGTCATGCGTTACATTATTCTCCCCCTGCCCTCTCTACTACTTTGGTAGATGTGCAGAAAGGAGGAGAGCAACACAGGTCTGCGGTATAAGACACGCAGGGTCGGTGTGCCGTATTTAACCATAGACACGCATACGGTAGGTTTATATAGTTGCCGTATACATAAAACTGCAGGTTAACCCTTTCCAATCCACTGTGACTTCTGAAGACATTCTGATTGAAGCCTGTACAGCTCCGATGTCGGAAGATGTCCGGCAGGGTATTCTTACTGTATATTACTGGCCGCTCTGTTGTCAGGGGGGCCTCTCCAGCATGTCCCATACCGCAGTACTGGCTCTAGCCAGCAGATGGCACCATTGTATAATGGTCGAAAGAGAAACCCCCTAGGAAACCCTGAATCCAAAATGGAATTGCAAAGGGTTAATGTTGGATCAACACCATTAGCAAAACTGCTTAATTTTCACAAGTTGCGCGCATTGCAGGAATAAAAAGTGCTTGCAGAAGTATACAGCCCCGTCTCACTTACCTGAGGACAACTCTGCCTGTTTGTTTTTGATCACATCCATGAGATGGCCGCGTCCCGGGGATCCTCTTATGAAATCTATCACGTGGTGCAAGCGTCTTGTTTGTGTCGAGTCTAAAGGTGCGTTCAGCTGGAACGATTTATTGTTCAAATTTGACTGAGCGTTCCGTGTAAACGTGTCCAAGGATCGACTGATGAACGATAAGCAAACGAATTCTTGTTCATTTCACGCAAGCGTACAAATCGTTGGCTTGTTCGCTGATCTTTCAGTTTAAATGCCGATCGCCCAGTTGTTCTCGTACAATAATAGTGATTATGAACAACTGAACAACTTGGTGAGTGAACGAACGAACAACTTATCTGCCCGCACAGGAGCGGCTTGTGACATTGTTCGCTCATGTGATGTATAAAAGCGCCCTAACGCGTGGCTTTGTGTCCTGACAGTGTGATGCTGCTCCTGGCTTTGCACCTCTGCCTCTTCACCATGTTCGGTATGCTGCTGTTTGCTCATGCAAAGGTAACTACATTACTATTGAGAAATAAGCCTGACCGATGCCGCCAGTACACTCTTTATAAAATGGGTCACACTTATGAAAAGTCTCGCTTTGACTTTATTTTTTACAATCCAGGTCTGGTTCTGTTCTGTTCTGCTTTTTTTTTGCTGTCTGTGCAGAAAATTGCATAGTGATGGAAACTGGAAAGAACCATAGGGGTCAAAAATGTGAGCTGGAGCCCTTTTTTGGTCTTTCACATGGATTATGTTACATTAAAACGAGCGAGAATTTTTGCGTGCGTTCTGTGAGTTGCGAGACGCACGAATATGAAGTCCATTATTTTGAATGGAGTTATTCAAACGACCATTTATTATTTATTTTTGCCCCCAGAGCACTGTATGTTCTGTCTTTTAGCGTTCCCTCGGAACGCCTCGCCCGTTGTTTTCAATGGGACCTTTAAAGACTTTGCATGTGAGTGCGAGGTGATCTGTCCCAGTGAAATCAATGCAAAACGCTTGCGATCTTCTCTCGCTCACCTGGATCACAATCTCACAGAAGTGATGCAAGGCTTTTTGAATGAAAAGCTCCTCTGCCCTCGCCTACGTGAATCTGGCCTCAGTCCTTTAAACTGAATAGAAAAGTACTGAGCAAGAAATTTATTTTTTTTTGGTCCAGCTAAAAAAGTCTGACTTGAGTGGAAATTATATGACTGAGACCAAAGAAGTCTCTGTTCACAAATGTTCTCCTATGGTGCCGTCCTGTATCTATTCTGGTCTCTATCCTCATGCGGTTTTCGCCATAGAAGCCAGAATGGAACCGGCACTGAATTGTGAAAATGAGGTGTGAAAAGAGCCTAATAGATGCTCTTTGTAAGTGACAAAGAGATGAGGAACAACAGATGAGGAACAGACCCCCCTCCCTATAAGAAGTCAAAATTCCCTATCTAAACTAGATAACTACCTCTTCTGAAGACTCACTCGTTCTATATGCTGGTTTCTGGAAAACTGACGCCATACAAGCAGCCACAACTAGCTAGCCATCATACTCGCACAGCACAGAGCTGGCCTCGCTCTGTTTAAAATCCACTGGTCGGCTGGAAAGCTGATAGCAGGGACCCCACACTGTGATTCTCCACGGGAGCGCTGATTACATTGTATTCAGCTGCAATCCCAGAACAGAACAAAGGGGCTGTATGCAGATAACAGACTACCTGCATACAGCTCAGGGAGGCTCATTTGCATGCAAATGAAGCTAATAAGCTGCTAATGGGCATTAGTGACCATTAGCAGCTTATGCAGAATGATCGCTCAAACTGTCAATCATCCTATCTTTTGAACGAATTTTGAGCGATCATCTTTGCATGTAAATGGGGCTTAACCCTAGGAAGTTCCTACTACTTGTCTTATTCCGCATGGAGCGATGAAGAGGCACCACCCCGGGTGTGGAGGATGTGCCATCTGCGCTCGCCTGCTGTATGGTTCTACTATAATAACCGCTTTCATATCCTCGGTAACTCATAAGCTGTTTGTGGCTTTATGTTTTGTAGTTTGGTTATTTTTATTCTTTTGGTCCCGCTTCTGTATTCTCAGTCCTGACTTCTTGCATGAATGTTGTTTTCTATAAAATGTAATCTATATAATCTGTACTCCATGGGTTCTTTCACACGGGGCGACTGTCGGGCTCTTAATGGAGTTGTTGGAGTTAAGGAACCCCCTGTCATCGGATACATCATGTCTTAAAAATAACAAATCAGCAGCTACTTGCTTCTCCACGCTACCCCGCTGGTCTCCACCGCCAGCTCCGGTCTCCCTATGTCAGCCTGAGCCCGTCTATAAACCAACTGCAGCAGCCAATGACAGCGCTCTGTAATTATGGCTGTCATTGGCTGCTACAGTTGTTTACGTCCCTTAAACCTAAGACATTGGGGACCGGAGCTGGCGGCAGGGGGATGAGCGGTGAGAGCTGAGGAACCACTAATTGGTTGTCATCCTGCTGCCCACTTCCAGAGTAAACAGGCAGCCGCTCATAGATCAACAACTGCCTTTTTACACAGGCTGATTATCATCAGGTTTGTATGCCTGCGTAAAATGAGGCGCGACCAAATTATCGCCAGACGTAAAATCGTTGGCCGTGTTTACACTGATTATCGTTCAGTTTTCATGATCCAACGATTACTGGAATGATAATTGTTCTGTATAAAAGGGCCTTTTTATTTATCTTTTAGTAGATCTGATACCTTTTAATGGCTAACAAAAATACATGATCTTGTAGCGAGTTTTCCAACCTACTTGGGGTTCTTCCTCAGGCAAATGAAATGGATCAGAAGGTGTGTGTGTGTGTGTGTGTGTGTGTGTGTGTGTGTGTGTGTGTGTGTGTGTGTGTGTGTGTGTGTGTGTTGCAAATTATTTACTGTATGTGTGATATATAAAGATTTTATAAACACACTCCTACATATGAAAAGGCACAGACCTCCTGTGAGTAATTTGCACTTAAACCAATACCAGAACAGGATGAGCAATGGAGTAAATGCCTAATTAGCCCACTGGTAAGTAATGTGAAAGTTTTATGCTCTCTAAATTGGTGTTGGGGGGGTCACCAGGCCAGCGTGTTATCTCTGCTATAGATTTCTCATATTCTCCACTGATGCAAGAAGCCCCCTCCGAGGTTCATTCCGTTCTTGAGAATATCAAGGATGGTTATAAACTTATACTCCCAAATTCTTCTGTGACGTTGAGATTTGAAATGGCCTTTTAGTATAGTAGCTTTCATATGTTCTATGTTGTGTCCGTGACTAGAGAAGTGTTCGGCCACAGGTAATTCTGTCTTTCTCTGTTTAATCGTGTGGCGATGAGATCTCATCCTCGCTTTCAGTTTTTGTCCTGTTTCCCCAACATAAAGCCCCCCAACAGGACATTTACTGCAGTGGATCAGGTACACAACAAGAGACCTGGAACATGTGAATGTCCCCAGGAACTTATAGTCCTGCTGTGTGTTGGGGATTTGTATCCTGTCCACAGTCAGTATATGTGAGCAGCTCTTACAGCTCCTTACATTACAGGGATAAGTTCCTTTTTGTGTGTCAGTGGGCAATGCACTCCTGATTATAAAGTTCCTCATATTAGGAGGTTGCCTATAACGCAAAAGGGGAGGGTTCGGGAATATGGTGTCAGACGGTCATCCTTGTGCAGGGTATGGTGGAGTTTCTTTGTGGTTTTCCTTAGGTTGGAAAGCTCGCTGTAACATCATGTATTTTTGTTACCCATTAAAAGCTATCATATCTACAAGATGACTTGGTTTCTCTTGCTGAGAACAATCACATTTTGCTCTACTGGATAACACGGTACCAAACTTTTTTTTCCGTTTTACTGACATTATAACTATGGCGTAAAGTCTGCTCCTAGCATGTATACGCAACCGTGTTAACATGTACAATGTAATGAGCTTTTATAACAATTGTCTCACTTTGCTCTTGTTTCTGTGTAGGTTTCCAACCTTCTGCTTTCCTCTGTTGTCAGGACTAGGCTCTCTTTTGTGTGTAAGCACCTGTTCTTCTTTTTCTTTCTTACTACTCTCACCTCTTGGTCATCTTCTTGCTTCTCCTTGACCTGATCCATAACGCTAAACACTTAGATAGATCCATTGTATTTAGAAGTAGATGCAACTGCTATCTTGGGTGTTACATAGAATATTTCTGCTTCCCTCGCCATGTTGGTGTTTGCCAGGATTCTAAGGTTGACGTTGAGTGGTCTAGATACTTCCGCAATCTGCCGGACTCCCTGACTACGCTCCTGGTGCTTCTAACCACCGCTAACAACCCAGATGGTAAGTAGCAGGCATCTTATAACTAACTGTCATGTGATTGTCTTCTCTTTAAATGTCCATTAATGGCTTTCTAGTGTTTGGGATTGGCTTGGAATCCAGCTGAAAAGGACATTTGGGATGAGCCCTTTCTATTAGCTACTCAGAGCCAATCAATATTGCAGAGAACACTGCATGATGCTGATTGGCTGCTCACTGACAAGACACTCCCACAGAACTCCTCCCTATTCTCCTGTTCAGCATGATACTGTGTTCAGTATACAGCTCTCCAAACTTTGGTTCTGGGATCTGTATACATACATAGTAACATAGTATGTTAGGCTGAAGGGAGACAACATCCATCTAGTTCAGCCTGTTTCCACCTCCTCCTTGTTGATCCAAAGGAAGGCAAAATAAAACCCCAATGAGGCAGAAGCCAATTAGTCCTTTTGGGGGGGAAAATTACTTCCCGGCTCCATAATGGCAGTCAGAATAATCCCTGGATCAATGTTTGAGTTCCTACCTGACTACAAGATCCAGATCAACAACCCTGTTGGTTATTTAATGACTATATCCTGTAATATCCTTGCACTTTAGAAAGACATCTAGTCTCCTCTTAAACTCCTCTATGGATTTTACCATCACCACCTCCTCAGGCAGAGAGTTCCAAAGTCTCACTGCTCTTACAGTAGAGAACCCCCTTCTGTGTTGGTGATGAAACCTGCTTTCCTCTAGACGTAGTGGATGCCCTCTCGTTACCTTCGCAGTCCTGGGTATAAGCAGATCATGGGAGAGATCCTTGTATTGTCCCCTCATGTACTTATACATAGTTAGTTGGTCGCCCACTATATACATTTTGGTATCCCTGTAATCGTACTGACCCACAGAACAAAGTTAATTTGTTTTTAACTGCAAAGAAAAATAGATACTGCACGGTTTTCTTGCAATTTCACTCCACTTAAAGATTACATTTTGCGGTACATTTCATTGTACATTATATGGTACAATTAAGATACAACTCGTCCTGCATACAGTAAGCCCTCATGCAGTTTTGGCTCTTGGAAGGTGGGAATGAGAACCGAAAATAAAAACTGAAAAATCTCTGGTCTTGAAGGGGTTAATTACGGTACTCTTACTATAAAGCCCGTGACTTAGCGATGCTATATTGTAACGGACTGACCTGGAGCTTTGTACCCTTCCAGTGATGATTCCGGCGTACTCGCTTAACCGGGCGTACTGCCTCTTCTTCATCATCTTCTCAGTGATAGGTAAGTGCTCTATAGTAAAGCTTACTGTAAGTACCAGCCATTAACGTTACAATGTAATCACTTACATCATCTTTGTTCCATAGGAAGTCTGATATTGATGAACCTGCTGACGGCCATCATCTACAATCAGTTCCGCGGTTATTTAATGGTAATGGCGTGCTTTTTTGTTTTTTTTCTGCAGTGACGCAATCTGACATGTTGTACAGGAGTAGAGAAATATGGCGGCTTCCTTCCCAAAATAGTGCCACGTCTGTTCATATGTTGTGTAATATCGCAACTCTGTCTTAGGGCTCCTTCCCACGGATGGATTTCCGCCGCGTAATTCTTCTATTGAACCTAATAGCTCAGTGCTCACGGTGCAGAATTCCGCACCGTGAAATCACCCGTCCTCACCCGCGGCATGCTCTATTTGTCGCGGGCGTACACGCGGACGGCTTCCATTGCAGTCAATGGAAGCCGTCCGTCACGCTATCTTCCGCTGTAGCACAGCGGAAGATAGCGTGAAACCGCTTCTCCGCCTACCACCGCCAACTCATATGACGCGGCCGGCGCGTCACGCCGAAGCGTCATGCGGGAGCGAGGACGCCGGATCCGCAGGTAAGTTTGGGGTTCTCTAGGGGGCGCCATGACTGGCTCCACCCCGGAATTCCGCGGCGGAGCCAGTCACGGCCGTGTGCAGCCGGCCTTAGGCCTCATGCACACAGGTGGATTTTTGCTGCGGAATCCGGGTTCTGCAGCAATAACCCTCCGTAGCACGCTATGGAAAAATGATTCTTCACGCACACGAGCGGAAGCCAATGGAAAATCACAGCATGCTCCATTTTACTGCGGTTCCTGGACTAACGGCTTCCATTGAAGTCAATGGAAGCCGTCCGACCCTCGGCCCATCCACAATTTACATTGTGGACGGGCCGCGGATTCCGCAAGAAAATCAGGAGTTAAAAAAAAACCTACAAAATCTGTATTGTGCATGTCCGACGGTGAGCCGTGCGGACCATCCGCAGCACAGAGAAGCCGGAAGAAAAGTCCGCGCGCTGGCGAAGAAGATGACAGGTACAACAGGGTCACCTGCCGCAGTTATGGCCCGCCCGTGTGCATTCGGCCTTATTCACTTCAGTGAAGATGAGTCGCAGTACCAGAAACAGCCTGTTGACCGGTGTGGCGCTGTTTTGAGAAGAAAGTGTTCTTGTATTTCTAATCTTGTACAACCTCTGTAAAGATAATGGAAGCTACATATGGATAGCAGCCATATTTTAAATACATGAAAAACAATGAATGAAGCTGGTTATGTGTGTAGTTGTCCCCTAACGCACCTAGCTTATCTTAATTCACATTTAATTAGACTCTCTTGCATTGCTGTGTTTCATCATGGACACCATAAAATCAGCAGGCACCACGGCACTCGAAATAAATCATCCAGTGGGAGGCAAATTGTATGCAAAGCCACTTAATGTTGACCTGAACCCAAGGTCTCCCCGTGTGTCCTAACCAAAGAAGTTGTAGAGAGCGGCAGCATTGACGGTGGTCTCTCAATTAAAAGTAGAACATTTTACTCAATCCATAAAGGCAACGTTTCGGCCCGAACAAATGGCCTTCTTCAAGGAAAAGAAAGCTCGGGCCGGAATGTTGCTTTTTATGGAATTACTAAAATGTTCTACTTTTAGTTGAGAGACCACCTTCATTGCTGCCACTCTCTACAACGTCTTTGGTTTGGATCATCATTGACTTCTGCTACTAAAAGTGGCGGAGGCCCCCGACAGGCCTCATTAAAGTGAATGGTGTCTGTCGGGTGTGACAGTCTCATGACTTCTGTCTTGTTTGGTTGTTTCCTCCAGAAATCCGTACAGGCGTCCTTACTGAGAAGACGATTGGGAATTCGGGCAGCATTTGAAGTTCTTGCCTTCTACAGGGTCGTGGCGTCCCCGAGCCGCGAGGAGACGTTAGTATACGCCTTAAGAGGCATTTATGTACTTTTTTAGTATAATGTAACAATTAGTAATTGCATGGTCACACAATATAAGCTGCAAACCCTTATATCAGAGAGGGACCTGTACTGCATCAAGACCTAGAGCAACACCTAGAAAAAAGCTTTCTACCGGTCTGTACTGTAACCTTCCTTAAAGGGACCATATCGCCCAAACCTCTTTAGTATTAATTAAAACCAGATCGTGAAGCACTTTCCGTTTTTCTAATCTGTTTTATTTTCTGAGTTGCAGATTTTTTGTATACTGTGCTTTATACAGGACTGTGTGGGCGGCCATCTTTTCTGAGCTACATTTAACAGCATTAGGCCGGGCCCACACGACCGTATGGTAAAACGCTCCATAAAAATCGCAGTTGACTCATTGGCTCTATTCACCACGTATTATGCGCGCGTAAGACACAAATTACACTCATGTGAGCCCGGGCTTAAGGGTGGCTTCACGCGAGCGTGTGCTTGTGTGTACATAGATGTGTACATATGTGCGCACCCCTGTACGCGCAAAAATATGCGTGTATGCAGGTGTGTGCATTGCCTTCAACTGAGCCGCCGCTGCTGCTGGTGGCTCCATTGCAGGCAATGGTCTGATGGCACCCCTGAAGTGATTTTTCAGGGAAGAGCTTTAAGTATAAGCCCTTCCGTGAAAAACATCCCTTTTAAGGTTAAAATATATATAACTTGTCCGCCGCTGCTGTGTTCATGTGCTTTTACATGGGAACAAGCATCGCCAAGTGAATGGAGGGGGAGCAGACAGCGGATCGTTCCGGCCCACCCCCCTCAATTCACAGTAAACAGGCCGTCGTTCATAGATGAATACAGTGGGAGTGAAAGAAAAATGGCTCAAGGCCCAACGACTCCAAAAAATGGTGATGATGATAAGAAGAGGAAGACTTTATTATATGAGCAGTATAACCAGTATTGTTCTGCTTGTTATATATTCCCATCATCACCATTTTTTGGAGTCGTTGCGCCTTCAGCCGTTTTCTCTTACGCCCCCTGTGTACTTCTTGACCTGTCTTGTACAGGTACACGTCTGGCCGGTAGCACCTCCCACGTACACTTGTGCCACTATTCACAACGAACTATATACATCCGCCCACGGAGTAGCTCCACCACTTTCTTTTCACCCATTCATAGATGAATGGCTGCCTGTTTACACGGTCCAATCCAAACTGAAGGCTAACGAGAAGCGAATGAATTCTCGTTTGTCGTTCAGTCCGTGCATGCGTTTACACTGAGCGATAACTGTTCAGATTCCCGCTGGATGCGCAAATCTTAACGCTTTATCAGCCAGTGTTAAAGGGCCCCAAATGAGATGACGGCTGCAAAGCTTTCCCTACAGAACAGGAAGTGACAAACTAGTGTCAGGCTTTGTGGTCAGAGTGAAAAATGCCGGATTTCAGGATTTTTTTTTTTTTTTACTTTTTTGGTTTTTATACACAGATTGTGATTGAAAGAGGTCCCTACTTAAGACTTTCCCCTTCTACGACCTAGCGGGGAGACCTGCTCAGTAAAACTGTCTCATTCTGGCTGATTTTCTGCAGTCTTGGTATTACAGAACGGCCATATATGAGACTGGCTGCTCTATAACACTACACCTCCCATGATAAAATCAGCTGTTCGCTGGTGGTCCTCATAGTGAGGCCCTGGATGATCCCCAGGATTTGCTATCTTGGAGGGGTTGTGCATTTTGGCAGAACCCGTAGAGGCTGACATCATTTAGACCCGATTAATGCAGGACTGTTTAGCCGGTCATAGAATAGTGTATATTACTTACTAGGTCAACACCTAACCTGTTAAATCTGCGATATAAGGGTGAATTCGCGCTTTACGGATCCGTCGCGGGTCTTCGGTTTAGAAAATCCGCCAACGCTTACAGCACAATACATGTGGATGAGACGTAACCTCTGAGTCCTTCCCTCTCACAGGGCTTGTGTAGACTGCGAAACGTTCATTAAAGTCTTGGAGAAGGTCAAACTGGATGCCTACTGCAAGATGGCGATCATTGAGGTAGGGGCGGGCCGCCTAGGTTCTTGCATTCATTCTTGTACTTCTTGTCTTTCCCTTGGCTCATGTCAATGCAATCATGTATTCTAGCAAGCCAAACGCAGCGCCGGTGGCGTCCTCTCCGCTGAGCGCTTCCAGAAGATATTCGATGAGCTGGATAAGGATCCGGTCAGACAGGTATCGCTTTATTCCGCTTACTTTGCCTATTTCTTAAGTCCTCCACACGCCTTCCCAACTGTTGGGCGAGCAATCGTTGGTCTAACGGCTATTGTCTCACAATGGATTAACACATGGAGCCAAGTTTGCTGGTGCCCCAGAGGCCAAAGGATGGGTGATCTGGAATCTGGTTGTCATTCCAGTTCCCTCCATTAGTGTATATTCAGGAGTCTGGTATAGCTTCTCCCCAGCTGCAGTACCAGACGCAACCCATGAGCAAGAGCGGCGCTGTTTCTGGAAGAAGGCAGCCATGTTTTTCTAATTTCATACAAACTTTTAATTTGTTTGAGACCAGACAACTACTTTAACTCTATCAACCTTTGTTTTCCCAGCACCCACCCCGACCTGTGTACCAGTCCAGGTGCCTTCAAATTTTGCAAATCCTTGGCAGCCATCGATATTTTGACTACCTTGGGAATGTGGTTGCCCTGGCCAATCTCCTCTCTATCTGTGTAAGTAATTAATGCAGCTTTTCAATAGTATTTCACACATTTTATTGGGATTCTATTTAAAGGGTCTGTCTTTAGGATAGGCAATCAGTAGTTCATCAGCTGAATTTACCACTCGTGAGCGCCACAATACACAGGACTAGGGAACAGAAGCTGCAGCTCCGACCCTTGTGTAATGGCCAGCTACTGTAATTGTAAGCGCAGTGGTAGAGATGAGCGAGCATACTCGATGAGGCTAACTACTCGAGTGAGTAGTGCCTTATTCGAGTACCTCCCCGCTCGTCTCTAAAGATTCTGGGGCCGGCGGGGAGCGGCGGGGGAGAGCAGGGAGGAACGGAGGGGAGATCTCTCTCGCTCTCCCTCTTCTCCCCCCGCTCCCTCCTGCTCAGCGCCGCAACTTACCGGTCACCCGTGCCGGCACCCCAAACTTTAGAGACCAGCAGGCAGGTACTCTAATAAGGCACTACTCGCTCATCTCTACGCAGTGGTCATTGATTTTAATGATAGCTGCAACTGCTTCCGCTCTAACACCTTTGTATTGGTGAATCCCAGCCAATCCTCTATTGATGACCCGTTTTAAGACTGCTATCCGAATCCGTAGTCTTAATAAATTCCCCCAAATGTTTCAATATGACTTTTTTTAGCTGCTCTTTCAGAGTGAGATCTTCTATATCGTTTGTTGTATTCGCAGGTTGTGTTAATGATTGATGCTGAGAAATCCGGGAGCGATCGAGATGATTTTTCCTTGGGTGTGAGTATCTGTTTGCCGGATGCAGAGGCTGCTGGGAGTACAGGAATGATGCTTACATATTTCTGCCATTATCTGCAGGCCATAAACTGCTTCTTCATCCTGTACTATGTCCTGGAAATGGCTCTGAAGATGTTCTCCTTGGGGATTAAAAACTATGTCTCCTATACAAGCAACATTTTTGATGGAGTCCTCACACTGATTCTACTGGTAAGTTACTTCTAGATCTACACAGCAGGTATACATCAGGGAGCTGTAGTGCAGGAATATTGAATCCCTGCTGGCAGTCCGACCTCTTTGACTGGATTTAGTGACATTCACTGTTTGCTTTTGAAACCTCAAAAAGCAGTCCTGCAGACTAAAAAGTGCATTAATATTCATATTCATATTGTTGCCTTGTAGGTTTTGCAGATTTGTACCTTTGCAATATACAGCTTCCCGCGTCCCGACTGGTACGTATCAACTCTTAGATCTATTCACTTGCTAATATGAAGATGCTTGCTGTACGTGCAGCCACATATAGCAGCTGAGGCTCCTTTGTGGTCAAAGTGCACATGCGATGCGTTCGAGAATCACATTGAAGCTTTTTTATTTTTTTTATTTATTTTTTTTTATACACTGTAAATCTGTATAGTTTTCAGGTTTACTCCAAAAATTGGCCCTAGCTACACTAGATGGGGGGGGGGGGGGGGGGGGGAAAGCAATACTCACCTAGCAGGTGCTGTCCGGGTCCCGGCCGCTGATCTCTGGCACTGCTCCGGACTTCCCCTGCACTGACAGATCATCTATTGCTGTAAGCGAGGTTTGAGAACCCCACCTCCAGCAATAGATGGCTAAGATTGGTTCTCGGCACTGGCTTAATGCACCAATCACAGCCATTCATTGACTGGCTCAGCCAATCAGAGCCGGCGAGCTCTGTGAGAGCTGTGTGGGCCCCGGCTTTAGGCTGTATTCACATGGGGCTGTTCAGTTGTTCTTAAAAATTTGGTGAAAATTTGCAGCAATTGCTGTACAGGCCCCGGGGACGGGATTTCCAAAAATCTCCTCTATGTGATGCAGAAAACTTCTGCGCAAAATCCACAACATGTTTGGTAATAAAATGTTTGAAACCCCCAACAAATCTTCTACAAAATAGACACCATTTACATGCAGATTTTGCTGCGGAAAGCCTGAAGCGAACACGGAGTGTGTGAAGGCGGCCTTAGAAGTTCTCTGAAAGCTCGATCATATCCAATAAGTGAGTCTTCGGGTAATAGCAGTTCAAGGAGCGAGCTCACCTCTGTATTGGAGAACCCCCGTAGAACTAATAGAGGGCGAGGGTGATGTTCTGGATGACAGTACGCACCAATATCATATTCTTTAAACTTATGCTCTGGAATTAATCCAGTCGCCTACAGGATCCGTCAGGATGGACCGGTGTCACTGGGTTCAGCTAATGGGGAGAGGTGAGGAGGGCAGCTAACGTACCAGTAAACGTGTGGTTTGTTGCAGGAAGCCGGACATGCAGGGGCTGCTCTCTCTCTGGGAAATGGTCCGTCTTGTCAACATGTTTATAGTCTTCCGATTTCTGAGAATCATCCCAAATATAAAGGTGAGTGCGACCGTCAGGTGGAAGAGCAAACTAAAAAACCCAGTTTCAGTTTTGTATAAAGGTTATGTCGCATTAACGCCTTAATGACACAAGACGTACCGTTACATCCTGGGGGTTTATATGGATCCTGCTCCATACATGGTGAGTGTCGGCTGTTTCTGCCAGCTGACACCCGCCAGCAACAGCCGTGATGCCAGTTCACACTGATGGCGGTTATTAACAATAAGTGGCATTGTGTGGTTAAAAAAAAAAAAATGTAAACATGAGTTTAAAAATGTTGTTATTTATTATTAAAAGAGATTTAAAAGTTTGAAATAAAACTTTTCCTATATTTATTTATAATAGCAAAATCAAAATGAGAAACCCCCCCCCCCCCCCAAACACATTTAGTATTGCTGCGCCCATATGGGCCATCTATCAAAGGAACACATGATTTCTCCTGCATACTGAGCACAGCCCAGAAGAAGATACGGCAGAACCGACCTTAAAAAAAAAAAAAAAAAAAAAAGTTACCCAGTCTACAAGAAAAGATTTACTAAAGCGTGATCAAAAAGGCGTATGCACTCCAAAGATTATTTTTAGGTTTTAAATGATGACGCAGAGTTAGTGAGTTCAGATCCTTCCATTTGGATAGTCGGTGCAGTGTAGTTTCTCCATCGGCTGCCTGATACCATCTGTCGGGCGGCTACATCGATGCCGAGCTGGTTACTTTCATTTCACAGTGTGTCCTGCTGTGAGAGGAGATAGGGAATTTCTCATGCAATATTGAGGATTTTTCTCTAATGGGGGATATACCTGAATATGGGGGATGAATCAGCAGCGCACAGAAACTCTCCTAATTAACGGGAGTTAACCCCTTATGCGCTGATTTGCATTTAAACTGGAAAAGGCATAATTTTGAATACCCATCAATTTTGTATCATAACTGGGTAATTGGGCCAGGAATATATATCACCCAGGAACCCACTTATTCAAAATTTACCCTTTCCTCTCCATTCAGGGGCAATATCTACCTCCTGGGTTAAAACAAATCTAATTTGAATTCAAACTCTGGAAACAGGCAATATTCATCTCCATTGCTGCTGTTTTTCCTGTTTGAATTCTAAAAAGGGACTGCTTAAGCCTTTAGATACTAAGTATCACAGAGGATATATTACACAATCTAACACCCCCTCTCCTCACTATCTCCCCAATTGGGAGACGTACATTCCTCTGTCCTGATGGGTCACTGTTAGAGATGAGCGAGCGTACTCGGAAAAGCACTACTCGCTCGAGTAATTTGCTTTATCCGAGTATCGCTGTGCTCGTCCCTGAAGATTCGGGTGCCGCTGCGGCTGACAGGTGAGTCACAGCGGGGAGCAGGGGAGAGCAGGCGGGAGAGAGGGAGAGAAAGATCTTACCTCCGTTCCTCCCCGCTCTCCCCTGCAGCTCCCCGCTCCGTGCCGGCACCCGAATCTCCAGGGACGAGCACAGCGATACTCGGATAAAGCCAATTACTCGAGCGAGTAGTGCTTTTCCGAGTACGCTCGCTCATCTCTATTCACTGTATGTTTAAGTAACCAAGAACACAATACATGTGATCTCACTCTATGTTCCAGGGACAGGGGACTCTGACTAGACCACTGAGGGCAAAACCTCAGTATAAAACACTGCAAAACACCTGACTATCTATAGAAAGAGTCCTGATAAAAAAAAGGCACTGCCTTACCCATCTCTACAACCCTGACTGAGTCAATGGTGGCAATCATCCCACATATATTATCAATATCTCATAAGTGACTGAACTGCCCGTTACCCATTGAATAGCAGGGATATATAAGAGACGGTATATACAACTGAGACGCCAGGGAATAAAACATCTCTTTTTTTTTTTTTTTTTCATCCTAAAGATATATTCCCGAGGGCCCTCCGAATTTTCTATATATGTTTTTGTTCTGTATAGATTTTTAACAAAAAATTAATAAAGTTAGTTAATTTTAACTGATTCTTCGTCAGTGAATCTCTCTGAAAATACTTGAAGAATCACTGCCCTGGTAACTATGCTGGTACAGTAAAAAAAACTATATGAATGCAAGACTCCCTCCCCTACAAGAAAAGAGAAAAAGAAGCAGAATTTTTTTTTTTCCTTTCTTTTCTACCCGTTTGACTTCACTTAGAAATGTTTGCAGTACCTTAAAGGGGTTGTCCCGCGGCAGCAAGTGGGGTTATACACTTCTGTATGGCCATATTAATGCACTTTGTAATATACATCGTGCATTAAATATGAGCCATACAGAAGTTATTCACTTACCTGCTCCGTTGCTGGCGTCCTCGTCTCCATGGTGCCGTCTAATTTCAGCGTCTAATCTCCCGATTAGACGCGCTTGCGCAGTCCGGTCTTCTCCCTTCTGAATGGGGCCGCTCGTGCCGGAGAGCTGGTCCTCGTAGCTCCGCCCTGTCACGTGTGCCGATTCCAGCCAATCAGGAGGAATCCCCATAGACTGCTAAAATGAATAGACGGAGGCACTCATCCCAGCACTGCGCTCATTTAGTGCTTTCTGTCCCTGCTGGTAATGGTGTATGGGCGCCTGAGAAGGTCTATGCAGTCCGTAACCACCTGCAGTAATAGCCAAATGAGCACACAGCTCAGCTGAACCCTTCTGCCCGTTTGTTTCAGCAAGCACTTGACGTCTCAGCACCCAGACCCCCCCCCCCCCTTCCCCAGCGATCAAAACTTCTGCCATGTCAGAAGTTTTTAAAAAGTTGGTACTTTTTTTTAACCCTTTCTAGGTCACAATCAAACCTCATAACTATTTAAATAGGGTGAACACTGTGGGAACAGCCTGGAAGCAGATACGTGGGTGACACATTGTCCTACACAGCATGATGCAGAATGGTCACATGACCTAGTCTGATAAATCACGTTCCTGTACATACAGCACTGAGAGGCATTGGACGCACCTGTGACTGTAGAGCATTGACAGTGTTTGCATGGCCTACTAGATATATAGAGCAGCTTCACTGATAAATGGTCTAACAAACCCTATACAGCTAAAGTAACCTCTCTCCCTTCCTTGTAGGTGATGGCGCTCGTGGCGGGTACTGTGCTGGATCTAGTAAAGAATTTACGGGCCTTCGCTGGCATCCTGCTGGTAAAGTTTAATGAATAGGAGTCACAAATTGACTTTAGAGATGAAGAATACTTTCACATGTTTTTCCTGTAGTAATGACCTATCCCCTGCTTTTCTTCAGACATTCATAGTTGCAGAAATTCTGCCTGCCTGCAGCCACCACTAGGGGGAGCTCACTTTATACTGATTTTTATAATTGACTTCAATGGGAGCTGTATACTCTGAGCACCCTCTAGCATTGGCTGCCAGAATTGTATCCTCTAACTGTATAAGATAATGGGAACTCTGATCCTCTAGAAGGACATTGTATCGCTTTTTGTAGGGCTTAGTGCAGAAAATCCCTTTCTTTAGCACAGCACATGGCAATTTTAGTAGAGCTGATACTGTTGACATATACTCATGACATTCAGACAACAACGTATAGACCTTCATATACGTCCAATTTATTTAGCGGGAATTCCTATATTTTGGTCACGGATTACAGAGGACCTACCATATCATAAAGGCAGCGGTGGGGGGGGAGTAACTCTGCAGCTGCGGCCCCCTGACTGTATTGCCACTTTTATTTAGTATATCCTTGCACCCGTTCTCCTTTACGGGCTCTTCAATCAAGCCTGATATCCCCCATGGACAGTGAACCGTGGGGACTGCTCACTTGTCACATTCACAGCAGTGGGAACCGGATCTAAGTGGAGGCGAGGATGAACCAAAGAAAAGTGGCAACATAGTCTGCAGAGCTATGCAGCCAGCCTCACTGACTTTACATGAACCACCCTCTTTAAAGGGGTTTCTACTAGAATCCCAAGTCATTCCCTATCAGAATAGGCGGTAACGTGCTGATGGGTCAGGGTTTCACTGATCTTGAGAACGGGGGTCCCGTGTCCCCCACTGCCTATGGCTGCAGAGTTGCTAACCCTCACCCCTGCTGTGATATCGGAATGAATGGAGTGCTAGCCAAGCGTGCGCAGTTGACGCTTTACTTATTCCAATGGGGCTGCTGGATATACCCGAGCGCTTGCCGCTGAGCTGCTGGATATACCCGAGCGCTTGCCGCTGGGCTGCTGGATATACCCGAGCGCTTGCCGCTGGGCTGCTGGATATACCCGAGCGCTTGCCGCTGGGCTGCTGGATATACCCGAGCGCTTGCCGCTGGGCTGCTGGATATACCCGAGCGCTTGCCGCTGGGCTGCTGGATATACCCGAGCGCTTGCCGCTGGGCTGCTGGATATACCCGAGCGCTTGCCGCTGGGCTGCTGGATATACCCGAGCGCTTGCTGCTGGATATACCCGAGCGCTTGCCGCTGGGCTACTGGATATACCCGAGCGCTTGCCGCTGGGATATCTCCGGCAGTCCTGTCGAAAGTGAATGGAGCTGCTGCATTGCTTCGTTCAGTCTTTTCCTCACTAATGGGGGTGCGGTAGATCTGCAGTGAGGAAGATGGAAGACACGGGACCCCTGACCTCGGGATCAGCAGGGTTGCAGCAGTGAGACACCCAGCGAGGTATCCCCAGTATATCCCCTAGTGTATAGGGAATAATGTGATCCTGCCACAAACCCTTTAACGCATGTTGTAGATTATTAACGCCTGCCTTCCCTTTAGGTGGTCTACTATGTATTTGCTATTATCGGTATCGACCTGTTTAAAGGAGCCATTCCTAATCCTAGAAATACAAGGTAGGTGCGAGGAAGCCTTTACATCAGATTTTCATCATTGTGCATCACTGGTGTAAAGAGTATTTCCATCTTGGCATATCCTAGCAGTATGGCATCCAATGAAAACACTTAGGATCAGTCGGACACCCACCAGAGAATCAAGCGGCTGCAATGCCATGTCCAGGTTTTTTTCCCTGTGCAGCGATGGCTTCGGCTACTCTGTTCTGTAGGGAACCACTATGGGTCTTACTCACTGAATGGAGCCAGACGTAGCAGTTTCCGGTACAGCGGGTGGCCAGGGCATCACTGGGCAAGTAAAACGGTGAGGGGGATGCCCAACTGCAGCTCTCTTATTCTCCGGATGGGTCAGACCCTCACCAATTATAAAGTGATGGTATATGCCATCACTCCAAGGTGAGAATACCCCTTTGGGGTGTGTTCACAAGTATCTGATTTGCTGCGGATTTTGGTGCAGATCTGCATCTTTCAATTGAACTCAGATTGAGGAGTGAAATGTGCTGCAGGTCTGCACCAAAATTGGCAGCAAATCAGCATGTAGCTTTATGAGATCCCTAGAAGAACATCTTGATTAAAATGAGAACCATCAACTGTATACTCTTTCTAATAAAGCTGAATGGCAACCAATATGGCAGCTGCTGCGTCTCCCATTGTTGTCCTACTTCCATACATGACAAATCTGTAACAATACGAGAGAATTCACTGCATAATGAGACAGCATTGTCACTCTGGAGTCTAGGAAAGCTGAGTAGTAACCCTTCTGGGACGGCTTACTGTGGACTCCGTTGTCATGCCCATACATATGCCAACATCTTGTCAAACCATACACTTTAGAGCATGGGGCGGACCAGACTTGGTGAAATTGGTCTGTGTCATTGGAGTTAAATGGCTAGCCGGTTCTTGATCCACCTAAATCCTAGTTTCTCTGACACCCGGCAGTAGAGCGCCATCTCTGATCTAGTCCAGTTTATTGACGTATTACTGCGATGTCCATTAGCGATTGTTTTAATTTGATTCCGATAACCGATGGCATAAAATCCCTTCTGCATGTCTTACATTTCAGCTCCTCCGGCGAGGCGCCCGGTAATGAGACTCTATCGTGTGGGAGCTTTGAGCAGCTGGAGTATTGGCCCAACAACTTTGATGACTTTGCGGTGAGTTCGGCGTCTTCTCGGGTCGTTCCCCCCCCCCCCCCCCCCCCCCCAGCGGGTAATCCCTTGGGACTTACAGATTCTGTCTTTGTGTTGCAGGCGGCCCTGGTTACCTTATGGGATGTAATGGTGGTGAACAACTGGCAAGTGTTCCTGGACGCCTATTCTAGATACTCCAGTCCGTGAGTGATGTCCACCACATGTAGCAATGTCCTAGTGGGGGGTTTCGCTGTCTGCACAGGCTGCACTTTCATTACAGGGATTGTGCAGAACCCTGTCCAGTTCTCTTCCACCAACAGCAGCACTACCCCCGGGCATGGATTGTGTTTGCTCTATTGAAGTGAACGAGTCTAACGCCCCTTTTACATGGGATGAGAATGTCCTGATTCTCATTTGCCCAAAACAACACGCTGGTGATCAGCCACTCATTCACATCGGGCAGCCCGTTTAGACTTGTTGAGAACTGTGTAGTCTGTGGGCGCTTATCAGTCACATTCCTATGTGAAACCATTAACCCTTTGCAATCCAATTTTTGGATTCAGGGTTTCCTAGGGGACTTTCTCTTTCTGCCATTATACAATGGCGCCATCTGCTGGATAGAGCCAGTACTGCAGTATGTGACATGCCAGAGAGGACCCGACAACAGAGCGGCTGGCAATATACAGTAAGAATACCCTGCCGGACGTCTTCTGATATCGGAGCTGTACAGCCTTCAGTCAGAATGTTGGAAGACATCAGACAATGGATTGGAAAGGGTTAAAGACTAGGGCTTAAACAGCATGCTAAGCGCCCCAGCGGGCGCTGGCTTTTATGCCGGTTGAACTGGACAACCAACAGGATTCTTGTTCATTGTTCAGTCATTGGCTCGTGTTTAAACTGACCAGATATTGGTTTCATGTAAATGGGGCTTTAAGGTACCTCTACACCCGATAGCGGCTCCAGCGAGTGTTGCTTCTGGGCCTTCTCACAGGAGCGATGGGCGTGCGGACACTGCAGGTGGCGTGGGCATTGTGCGATATATCTTAGTTTTTTTATGCATCCATATTTTATTACGACTATTTCTAAACTGTTTTGTCCAATTATGTTGAATTCTCTCTAGATTTTTTTTTTAAATTCTCACCCATTATAGGGTTTTAGCCCGGCCAACCTGAGGAAGAGGCTTTGTCCTCAAAACACGGTTTAGTTTTTTTTTTTTTTTGGGGGGGGGGGCTTTTAATATTGTCCAATAAACTCCTTCTACCTAACCGGTTATTCCATATGTTTTTTTACCGAGTGTTGCGACCTAATCCAGCAGTTCCATCTACATCTCTCTACCAGTTTCATGCCCTGTAGTTGGCGGCACCTCCCTATGAATTTCTGGATCTAGCCCCTCACAGTCCCCACATGGGACTCCAGTGATGATATTTAGTCTACATACCCCACTATGGGGTTTCTCCACAGGAATGATAGTCGCTCTGAGAATGCGGGCGGAGCGGCCAGAGATCTCTTCCGGATGTCGGCCTCTATTCTCCGCAAACAGGCAGTCGCTCTTAGATCGGGCAATTCCTGTTTAGAGGTTGCTCAGTAGTCGTTCCATTTCAGCTTACTGGAACATAACAACTAGCAACTACTGAGCTCTCTCTCTTTCCCCCCCCCCCCCCCCTCCCCTCTGCAACCCCCCGCTCACCACCGGCGCCCCCCGAATCTTTTCATCCGAGTAGTCAGTTACTCGGAAAAAGCGGTGCTCGAGTGCAAAAACACCCGAACCGAGTACGTTCGCTCATCTCTAAAAGGTACCTCCCTCTCTCTTCCCCTTCCTCTCCTCCTTCTATGCCGGAGCATCTTGTCTTAAAATATTGTGCCATTCCTCTGTTGTTACTCCTGGAAATGCGGGAATATTGGGTGTTACAATTCTTCTTGTCAGTAAGATGTATCCATGAACTTTGGAAGGAACTCCGCTCATCCAGAGACCCAGAAAAGTATTAAACATCCGCTTTATTTCATAAATATTAAAGAGACAGAGATGAGCACCAGTGCAAACCCCCTCTGATGCGTTTCTGGCACGTACCTGCGCCCATAGTCGTCCTTTTCTGGGTCTCTTTCTTATCTGGATGGTCAAACAAGTCCATGCTGTCCTGCGGATCTGGAGCGGCCGGTGAGCGGGTTCCTCTTCCTATATTGTATCCATGAACTGTTTGACATTGTAAACCCTGGACTGCGTAATTTAGTTATACATTTCCAGGAGGAACAACAGAGCCACAACACAGATTTTTTTCAATCATGAATGAAAAGTAGTATTTACTAAAACAAACGTGCCAGGAGAGCAGACGGGTTGGGTTTAAGGCAGACGAGCGAAGCGCATTTGCGTGCGCCTTAGTGCAATGTTTTTGCGCTATGAACGGGGTCTTTTTGCGCGAGTATTGGTGTATTTTACTAGCTTTTTTTCTTTCTTTTTCTGCCCACGGGACACTTATTTGTGCGCTGCAAACAAACGCACCAATCGTAATGGCTCATTAGCTCCAGATGTCCTCTTTTTCCAGCGGAATTGCGCAGTGTCTCGCACATCCCCTTGCGTATTGAGCGTATTTCTGCACCTCCCTCCAGGGACTTTAATTGGGACCTTTTGGTGCACAAATATGCAGACAGATAGAACATGTTTTCCCCTCTTTTTGCTCGGCTGAAAACAAAGGGTTCTATTCACTGCATATTGCGCGTACAAATACGTCCGTGTGAAAACGGCCCAAACTGCGGCTTGCGCTACCGGTTACAATGTAGCGGCGTCTTTTCTTTCTCAAGTGCGGTTTTATGAGCCGGTTATGTTCTAATGGGGATGCGCAAATTTTCAGAAGCTTTGTTGGCCCTATTAGCAAGCCATGCCATGTAGGATTAGCTGGGTATTGTCTTCCCGGATGACTTGCCCACCATGCTGTCTGTACATGGAGGCTGTGCTCTGCCGCCTGCTGTGAGGCCACTGAGCCCCTGTAGCTGATATCGCTATAATATGTTCATGTTCTTTATTTCTAGATGGTCAAAGTTGTACTTCGTGGCTTGGTGGCTCGTCTCCTCTGTGGTTTGGGTGAATCTGTTTGTGGCGCTGATTTTGGAGGTAACTACAGGAGCGGTAGGGACACATTTACTAATGCCATGACCAGGAATGGGGAACAGACCATACGTGTGCCACGGCCTGACGCCCTGTAATGTTGCTGCATTATCCGGCCTGATCCCACTGTGGGGTCACCGGGCTATGTGCATCTAGTGAAGACCCTTCTTTATCAGAGCTCACCAGACTAGAGGCAGCGAAGGCCTTTTTTACACAATTCTCTACAAACATTGATCAAAGAGATCAGCAATCGTTTGACGCCTTGGCACAGGCCGACTAAGACTGCACAGGAGGTCGTTCCTTCTCCCTTCTCCGTACAGTTTCATCGCTGTTGACAGCACCCCCCCCTTAACATGGGGAGATGTGCCGCTGACAATGAAGATATTTACTGCAGCACTAAAGATCCAATCAGTTGACAGACAAGCAAATGGTACGATTATAGCTACGGGGTCCCCGGATTAATAGCTACGGGGTCCCCGGATTAATAGCTACGGGGTCCCCGGATTAATGGCTACGGGGTCCCCGGATTAATAGCTACGGGGTCCCCGGATTAATAGCTACGGGGTCCCCGGATTAATAGCTACGGGGTCCCCATGATCGGGCGACTGAAGGTTCTCGCAGATGTTTGTGCCCGATCATCAGCCCTGTAGAAGGGTCTTCAGACATCCAGGAGCTGATTCCCGCCCGCACATGATGAATAACGCAGTGGAGGGTTGGAGGGACAGCGAATACTACAGGGTGGTTGCCGTATTGCGCAGCCTTTGGCCTCTTCGCCGCCGTCCTTATTTTCACTATAAGAGCGATGGATGAGATTCTGAGGGTTTATTTTGCTGATATCCATTTTTTTTTTGTATCCTATAGAATTTTATCCATAAATGGGACCGCAGTTATCGGCAGCAGACGGCAGCGCTGGCTCAGTCTCAGCAAGTGGAATATCACATGACTGTTCAGCTTATGTTCAGGTAAAATGCACGAGTTTAATCCCTTCTCCCTGCAGCCGTTTTTTTTTTTTTTCTTATTTGCTCCCTACTTTTCTGTGCAGGATTAATAATTTTGACATTTTGCCAAATTGGACTTTATGGACGTGGCGATGCCCAATTTTTTTCTTTTTTTTTTTAAGTTTAATTTGCTACTTTTCTCTTAAGTTCCCATAGGGGGCTTTAACTTTAGATTGCCCGCTTGCTTATACAGTATAATGCAATACTATAGTATTGACAGTGGCATTCAAATGCTTTCTATCAGAATTGACAGTGGCATTTAAAGTATCAATCACTGATCGCCGCTATTGCAGGCTGGTGTCAGCTGTCAAAGACAGCCGGCACCAGCTGTGTATGTAGAAGACTTGTCTTCTGAGCCCACTCAGTGCATGTGATTAACACCCTTCAAGACAAGATTTGTTATCGGGGGGCACAGATGAAGGCCGTGGGCATAGTTGCTGCTGCTAAGAGGTGGACTCTAACCAAAAGCGTTAGCTCCTCCTACCAGATATACCCCTCATAATCCGTTTTAGCTTTTGTGTTCGTAGGACGCAGACCTCTTCCATCGCCCGTCTTTAACTGGCGTTTCCTTTGTGGACTAGTAATAGAGTTGGCACTAAACTCTACTTTTACCCCACCGAGGAGACCTAATGGCGTGGAGTCCACCACTGTTGTAGGCTTTACCCTTAGAAGACAAGCAGGTACTGTCCACAGGCTAAGTGGACTGCAACCCAGCAGCCATAGTATTCACGCCCCCCCCTCCCCATTACCAGAGCATAGCCTTGCTCTACAATGGTTGGCGAGCTTGCCCGGTGTGTTGTGTGGCCTGATGGAGGTCATGCCATCACTGCTCTTCTTCCATTGGAGAGTACTGCCCTTCCAGCTCTCAATAGCGGCACTGGTTGGGTCTTCTATGCTGCCAGTCCAAGGAGAGGGTGAGAAAAGCGCCTTGTGGCCAATAAGGAGGCTTTCCTTGCTGGGGGAGGACTAGCGCCACCCTCTTAGCCTATCTCGTTGTCCCAGGACTGGGGAGGGTCTTCCCTTTCTCCCCTCCATACAATTGCAAACCACTACGTATTACTCTCTCAGTCCGTCATTATCATTATGATCAGCAATTCCTGGATTTATGTAGTTTTTTATTGTCGTTACCTTATGCCCTTTAACAATGACTCGTTTTTAATATCTCCTTTCTTATGTTAAGCGGTACCCCCCCCCCCCCCCCTTCCCGCGCGCGTAAAAAAACATGTCTGGGCTAATAGGACATCGGCGACCGACAATGGTGACCTATTTTATATGGTGCGTGAAAAGATAGGTCTTGTCCTATTTTTTGCAAGATATGCTGGTGGCTCCTATGGGAGTTTAATAAAATAAAGGGAGGGATAAGCTCTGCCCCCTCTGCAGCACCTCTAGCAAGACAGAAGGCTCCAGACAGACTATAGCCAGAGCCTCGCACTTCGCCCACACCCGCGGTAATTACAGACGCTCATGCGAGCAGCCTGAACCCCTCTCTGCCAATTGCCTTCCATTGAGTCAGGCTACCAGCTATTTGTCTACTGGTCGGTTGAGAATTCTCCCCCTGGATTAGCTGTAATTCATTGCGAGTGTTCAGTTTTCCTGCAGCACCTCCAGAGGAGAAGTGAAGTATTACACAATGCCATTTGTTTGTCAATGGCTTCTCCATGTAATGTAGGCGTCCTCCAGAAAACACCCATTTTATAGCCACTCTGGCTAATAACTCAGGAAGTTTTGAAAACTCTGCCACCTTCATCAATCTGCCCATTTGATTCTTGATTTGATTCTGATCCACAGGGAAGACTTGGAAGAGCCGACGGACGAGGAGCTGCTGGACCGCTTACATCATCACCCTCATCTCCATCTCTCCAGATGACCCTCACTTCGCACATGTCACTTTAAGCTGATCTGAACTGGACAATCAGGACTAAACCACTCCGAAACTGCCAAACCTGCTGCTTGTTCTACTAGGAGTGCGTAGGTGCAGGCCCCTCTATTGTTACAGAGGCGGACGGTCTGCACCCGACGTGTTCGTTATCAGTGGACCTTTTTATTCAATTGCAAACGAGGCTCTGATTTTACAGCGAGTCCCATTAATGTTTTAAGTGTTTTACCTCCCTTGTTACGTTCGGTTTATACGTTCATCGGGACACTTTAAAGGGGCTACTTTCTTCCAGAAATGGCGCCACAACTGATCAGATTATATGGAGTATTGCAACTTAGCCCCATACACTTCAAGGGAGCTAAACTGCAATACCAGACGCAACGCCTGGACTAGCTAATACTGTGTGAATGCCTACTGTGAGGTCTGAGGGGGCAGAGCATGGTGTAGAACTCACTTTGGTGCTGAGTCATAGAGGTCCTTCTCTGCTTCCACCCTGCACTATGCAGAACGCTGTTGATCCGTTTTTCCCCACAGTGTTCATAGCCAGCTGCTATCCTATGTTCTTAGCCTTCCTTAGAGCCCAAAGTGCCATTTTTTTTAAAGGTGAAATTTAATTCTAAGGGTTTTCCAGTACTAAAATATTGATGACCTATCCTCAGGATGGGTCATCGCTATCACAGAGGTGGGGCTCCGCTGCTCTGGATACCCATCGATGGGCTGGCGAGGCTTGGGTGAGCGCTGCAGCCTCTTCACAGACTAGGCACAGAATCCTACATGTCCTAGCAGCATTACTTGGTCTAGCAACTCGCTATAATGGGACCGATCTGCCTTTGGGGCATGTGACGAATGAACGTGACGTCAGTGCCTATTCAAACTGCTGGTCAGCGAGGTTCCCAGGCGACGGACGCACACTAATCTGATACTGATGACTGGTAATCAATATTTTAGTCTTAGGAAATCCCTTTTAAATGACACCTCATGGGCATAACAAAAAGATCTGTACAGATTTTCACTATGGGGACCATTTACCAAGACAATCCTCTAAACCTTTTGAGGTTTCTGTTGCCAACTGGAAGTAAAGCGCCACTAATGTTCTCCTCTGATACATTTCACAGGATTTGCCCTTTCGGACTGTCACACCCTACTTTGGGGACGGGGAAGGAGTTTTTGGTGAGTTTTCGAGCCAAGGGCAGACCTGGATCCAGCAAGGAGGAGAAGTAGAAGACGTTCCTTTAGATTTACCATTCCATTTGAATCCACACCCAACTTTGGCGCAAATAACTGTAAAATCCTCATTATGGTATGTTCACCAGAATCCATATCATGGGTGCGGATTTTGACTGTTTTTGATGTGGATCTGCAAGAGATTTCACTCTTTCGATTGAATGGGTGAAGTCAGCGGCAGATCCGGGTCAAAATCTGTACCATTTCCACTAAGTGTGAACTTGCCCTTAAAGGGATTGTCCCATGAAAGCAAGTTATCCCCAATCCACAGCATAGGGTCTAACCTACTGGTCAGTGGCGGTCCAAGCACTAAGGCCCCCACCGATCCCAAGAATGGGAGTCCCAGAAGTCCCTGAATGAATGAAGAGTGGTTGTCAAGAACATGTACGACTGCTCCATTCATTCTAATAGGAACCCCCGATATTGTGGAGTTCAAGCACTTTGTATCCGTGGTGGTCCCATGGAAATGAGAGGAGTGGCGATGCGACACTAATGCCCTCCCTTCAGGACATGCTGGAGCCCCGCTCTTCATATCTTTTGTGTTTTCTCCTGATTTTTATGCACTAGGTTCAGTCCAGGTTGTATCTACTGTTGGCCAGTCCATGTTTTTGCCCGAAAATAGTGATTTTTGAAAATTTGTCTGAAAGAAAAACCGTCCTTGTTGCCCATAGCAACCAATCGGCGCAGCTTTCTTTTCTTAGTGTTCTTGAAAAGTGGAAACTGCTTGGCTGCTGTGTGGGCAACGAGAACAGCCTTACTGCTCAACGGGTTCTCTAACTGTGTCCCTCTTGCCTTTAGAGCCTCCTGGAGTTTATATTTTAGTATTATTTTAGTGCATTTTTAATACAATTAATGGAAATAAAGGGATTCTCCGTGGTTATGGCGTCCCATTATTATGGACCACCTGATTGCCTGTATGAGCGCCGATCAGTAATGTTACAATTGGATCAGGACTTGTTTTAAAGGAAGTGCACCCAGGATGAGGAACGCACAGATAAACTGTTATGCAAACGGTAGTTTTCTGCTTGTGATCGTCATTCGCGCGGCCGTTCATTTTCACGTCTGCTGGCATTCCCTGCTAACAAATGAGAATTTTCATGCCAGTATAGAAGATCCGATCAGCCGACAAATGACCTGGGGCATTTTGATGGGGAAGGTAGGTAGTCGAACCCAGCGCTTGTCTATTGGCCAGTGCCATTGAGAGGAATGGACCCGCCGCTGGCCTAGTGCAGAGGTCCCCAACTCCAGTCCTCAGGGACCACCAACAAGCCATGTTTTCAGGATATCCTCTAGTAAGAACACCTGTGCAATACTGAGGCATTCACAATAATGACATCACCTGTGCAACACTGAGGAAATCCTGAAAACATGACCTGTTGGCGGTCCCTGAGGACTAGAATTGGGGAACACTGGCCTAGTGCAAGCAGCGGCTCCATTCCCCACTACACTACAAAAATGTGACAATATACGTTGAACTGTAAAATATTGGGGTCACGGATGGATCCACCATTCTTGAGATTGCTGGGGGTCCAACTGCTGGGACCCCCACCAAGCTATCAGTTTTCACCTATCCAGTGGATGAGTGAAAACTGGAAAAAAAAATGTCCCATTGCCAGAAGACACCCCCCTCCCCCCTCCTCAATGTACAATGCGCACACCTCTTTATATATTGGGCGCGTCTCATCTTCTCCGTGCACCTTCGCAGAGAGTACATCGCGTCTCACCTGGCATACATTTCTGCAAAAATGTGTCCGTTTCTGGTGTACATTATATACATAAATGTTCTGGTCCTGGGCAGCCATGCCTCCTCCCAACCAGCCATGCCTCCTCCCAACCAGCCATGCCTCCTCCCAACCAGCCATGCCTCCTCCCAACCAGCCATGCCTCCTTTTCAGAAAAATGTCAGATGGCGGTGCAAACTGCCAAGTCTCAAAACTGTTCCACAAGCAAGCCTCGAGCTCAATGTGACTTTTTTTTTCTTTACGCCAATCATTAAAACGAGTGGGCCGAAACACTCATATGGGCACTGAATGGGCACAGCTCTTAGAAGGCACCTCTGTTCGTCCACTGATCAAAGCGTCTGAAATGTCAGATGGGCTTTAAAAAGATTTTGTCACTTTAAATCTCCTGCAGCGCCTCCAGAGTAGAAATGAAGTATTACAGGTGGCCCACTGGAATCGATGAGTTGTCTGTGTAATGCCTGGTCTGGACTGTTGAGTCCAGACCATGCAATAGTGCAGACCTGAACAACTTGGCAGTAGGTAGGCGCCAAAATTAAAATTGGCAAACTTCTTGGAGCCGCGGATGGGTTTTTAGTGACAAAGATGGTCTTTGTCCCCAATAGCTATAACGTCTCGGCAAACCAGGCACATTATTGTATCTTGGGTAAGTAAACAAGTATATTTGTCCTCTCAGGATTAGACCCCCCCCCCCTCCCCCATGTTCTGAGTCGATCTTCAATTTATTTTTATCACTCCCTTTACAAGGTCACCCCAATGTTTTTTAACTTTCCAAAAAAGTGCTTCCAACTCCGGCACAACTTTCGGCTTCCCAGGAGAAACTTTCTGCATCGCTGTTGGTTGCACCGCCGCTCCCGGGGCCTAAAGGACCTTCCTTGGCGTCTCACTCAGGATGTAGGTCTGACTGGCTCTTGTAGCTATCTGCACTGTACACCTATGAGCACCTGTCAGGTAAGACTTCCCTCCTGGGTCCTGTGGTTCTACCCTATCTTCACCTGCTCCTTGTAGATCCGTGTATCCAGCTGCCATGACATAAAGAAAGGCGGCAACCTTTTGAGGCTTTGATTGTCTGCCAGGGCGCAGCTATTTCCTGGCACCTGTCTGATTTATTTGTCAAGAGTTGTACACTCAATGCCAAGAAGATGCCCTAGAGGTCAATATTGTGTAGCAAGTAGTGAATGCTTTTTGTCCTAATCTTGGAACAACTTCCTTAAAGGGCCGCTCTGGCAAAACTTTTTCTTTTCTGTATGGGGCGCAGTTGTCCTACAGAGTGTACTAGGGCAGATAATATACCTCTGCTGATGAAATAGCCCCTCCGGTCCTCCATCATCCTATATGACCCCCACTGCGGCTGGTTGAAACATCCAGTGTTACTCTCGCTATTAATTCCTATGAGAGCCGCAATGTAAGGCAATAAATAGAGACTGCAGTAGGATTCACCCCGTCCCAGTACCGGTCATGTGGGACAACGGGGGCCCAGAGCCACTGCTTCACCAATATGGGGATCGGTAAGTGTATTATTTGTCCTAGTATGGCAACTGCAGCCTCGAGCCACAATAAAAGCTTCCCCAGAGTTGCCTTTTAACCCCTTTTTTTTTTTTTTTTCTATTTTAGTTTTTATCTCCCCACTTTTTAAAAGTCATAACTTTTTTTTTTTTTTTTTCTAGGTCTTCCATTGACAAAGCTGTTTAGAAGGCTCGTTTTTTGCCATCCAAGGTGTATTTTTAGTGGTGCCAGATAAAGTACAAAGAAACTTTTTAAAAATTTTAAGCGGAAGGAAATGGAAAAAAAACTACAATTTTGCCATCTTGGGGGGGGGGGCGGGGCCTTATTTTTACATCATACTCTCTATGACCAAAGTTGCATCACTTTTTTTCTGTGGGTCTGTAATATTCTAATACCAAATTCTTTCAGGTAGTTTTTTTCTTTTTTTTCCCCCCCTTTGTACTGCTTAAAGAAAAAAAAAAAACCAAAAAAAAAACCTCTTAATGTTCACTTTTTGCTGCCAGCTTCTGCCGGCCATAACTTTATCAGTGGGGGCGGGCTTGGCTTTTTGCAGGACGACCTGCGCTTTCTATGGTACCATTCTGATCACTTTTTATTACATTTTTTTTCTTTTGATCTAAGGTGACCAAAAAAGTGCAATTACGGTGCTAAGTATTTTTTTTTTTCTTTTTTTACTTTTTTTCTGAAAACCTTCACCATGCAGATAATGCATCATTTTGATAGAGCAGACTTTTTCGGACATGTTGATACCAAATGTCTGTCTTTTTATTTTTTTTTAATGGGGTGGAGTTTTCTAAATCTCAATATACTTAATTTTTTTAAAACCGTTTTATTGCTCAGACTGTACACTGCAATACCTGCAGTATCTAATATTTCTGCAAGCATTCTATAAAGACAAGCTACATGCCCCTCTTAATAGACAGCTCTATATAGCAGCCCTGGGGCCCCTCAGAAGCCTCCTGGCTGCCATGACACCTAGATGGCACCTTGCAATCTCATCGGGAAGAGGGGAGGAGTTTGCGGGACCTCAAAATTCCAATCGGGGCATTAGCAGGTTAGTAGCCATAACAACACCCATAACCGCTGTTGCGACTGGGTGTCTGCTATCAAAGACAGCGAACGTGGGCAGCGTCTGAATCCGCGCTATAATAATGATACAAATATACGTTCTGAGATGCTAAGGGGTTAATGACGTGCTAAGGGGTTAATGACGTGCTAAGGGGTTAATGACTTGTCCCTTTTATTACACATGGAATAAGGTTGGAGTTGTCCAAATGATTTTCCCAAAAACAGCGCCACACCTGGCCAGAGGTTAATGTGGTATTGGAACGCAGTTCATACTTGTCAATGGAGCTAAGCTGCAATACCGCATCCAACCTACGGATGGTGGTGGAGCTGTTTCTTGTTGTAGGCATGCATCCCTCCTGCAGAGCAGCGCTGCCCTCTGCCACCCTAACTTTTTGCGCCCCTCCCACCACTTTTTTTTTCCTATGGCCAATATCCAACTTGACCCCCAAAGTTCCTGGAAGCCCCTTTCTGCACCTTCACAGTTAAGCCCCCCCATGTGCGCACTCTTGTGTTACAGCAGTGCGAGGCGCGCCGGTGTCTTGTGTCCCACGGACTGTAATTGCCGTTTTTTCCGTGAAAAGGCCGGGACAATGACTTTACTGAAGAAAGCCAGAACAAAGCTTCAAGGTGTTAAGACGGCACAAGAAAAGGCGCAGATCAAAGTGAGGGACGGAGTGCCAAGAAGGGGGCAGATTGTCCTTTAAACTTCAGCACCTCAAGCCAAGCGCGCCATTCTATTCACACATCGAGTTACGGGAAAAATGAAAAGGCGGCCATTCTTTATGTAATTCAATCAATGCTGGCGGCGGCCGCTGCACCACCGGCACCTGCGAGCGGGAACAGGTGGAGAGCAACTGGTGAATGCATAACTACGGGTACAAACGGACAAGTACCAGGCAGCAATCGTGTGAAGACATTCAGTATATACTAAAGGGGTCGTCCCACTTCTAGATATCCTTAGGATAGTCATCCACAACAGATCGCAGGGGTGTGCCGCCGAGGACCCCCTCACAGTCAGCTGTTCCCCCAGGTCCGTGTTTTTGTATATTGAGCAGCCTTCCTGCAGGAAGCTGATAGCACTGTACATTGCACAGTGGCCTTGATGGGTATTGCAGGCTGAGTCCCATTCATTTCAATAGCCTGCAGTACCAACCTGGGGTACTGAGTAAATTACTCAGTTGTCTGCTTACGGCTTACTAAACCGAGACCCCAACAGGGGGAAACGGCTAATTGCTGGGGTTGCCATGTGGTGGATCCCTGCCAATCAGCTATTAATGATCTATCCATTTCAATTGGCGCGTCGGTTTGTCGGTTTTGCTGCGCACAAATGAACATGCCTTGCAGGCGCAAAAGGTACAGTAAAAATCGCCTATTTGGTGCAAAAAAAATTGTTTGTTCCGCAAAAATGCAGCCCTCAGGTGTGCGCAAATGTACTTATGGTCGTGTAAAGCCGGCCTGCGACTATCCTTATTGTTCCTGACTAGAGATGAGCGAGTATACTCGCTAAGGCACATTCCTTGAGCGAGTAGTGCCTTAGCCGAGTATCTCCCCGCTCGTCTCTAAAGATTCGGGGGCCGGCGGGGAGCGGCGTGGGGGAGAGAGAGATCCCCTCCGTTCCTCCCCGCCGCTCCCCGAATCTTTAGAGACGAGCCGGGAGATACTCGGCTAAGGCACTACTCGCTCCAGTAATGTGCCTTAGCGAGTATGCTCGCTCATCTCTATTCCTGACCAGTCTATACATCACTATGAAGAAGGCGGCATTTAAATACATAACCACTAGGGGGCAGTAAAGCACTGATGAATGAAGGCTCCTTGTCTGGATGCCACATAATGTAGTAGAGCGGGCGTTTAGGGCTGGCAGACGGCACATCAGACATCTACAACAGAGGGGACTCTGATGGAAGAAACCCCAAATAAAAAAAGCCATACGCGCCAATTTCCAATGGCTATCTTGAATGTACGCATAACGCATCTTATTTACGCCTGCGTGACACCGGCCTTATAGACGGCCTTAGAATGCCCCAGATTTATCACAGTGACTGCTGGATGGTAAATCGGTGGGATCTTCAGAATCTGTCTACTCTACATTCGGACCACCTTTTAGCTTTGTTTACACACAAACTGAGCCAATTTTTGGCGCACTGTTAGTTTTTGGCACAATTCTGACTATGCCGCCTTTTCCACAACGGAACGCCACTTTGCCGGATACAACAGAAAAAAGTTTCCAAAAGTGTCTAAAACACACAGTCGCGCAGCAGATGTAAGATGGCACAATTTGCGCAAAAAAGGACAATTTTCAATAGTAAGTATACCCTATAACGTCCTACTGTGACAAACCAGTGATGTCACAGCCGATCACCTGCCACAAGTAGATCTGTGATGTCATAGCACGTCTATGTGATTTAGAACTAGTGGAGATGTCCCTGCAGCTTCCCTGATTGATTCCCCTTTTTGATGTCATAGCTTGTTACCTGAAACCCACTTGTGATGTCATCCACTAGTGATGTCATCCACTTGTGATGTCATAGTTATTGAATTTCTCAGTATAGTAACTCCTCAGCTGTCAAAAGTGAAGCATATCATATCACCCGTGTAGAGCGCTGTGGAATATGTTGGCGCTATAGAAGCAATAGCTCAAATTAAATCAAGTATCCAAGCTCCTGTTTGTAGTGACTTACCAACCCTGAACTCACAATTTTGCAAGCTTCAGAGCTGAAATCTCCCAGCAGTCCCTGCTTCAGTATCTGCACAGAGATGTCATCTTCCCATGATATATTGTGAAGTCGTCTAATGTGGGAAGCACTAACTAACCCCTGTATTATAATAACTATGCTATTTGTAAACTTTGTAAACTTGATGATTGTTTCCATGGGTAACCAGCAAAATAGTGAGTGCAGCTCTGGAGTAATGTACAAGCTGTAACACCAGTTCAGTACATATAAATAATGTATGTACACAGTGACACCAATAGCAGAATAGTGAGTGCAGCTCTGGATGATAATGCAGGATAGAACTCATGATCAGTAATGTACATACATAGTGACTCCACCAGCAGAATAGTGAGTGCAGCTCTGGAGTATAATACAGGATGTAACTCAGGATCAGTACAGGATAAGTAATGTATGTACACAGTGACTCCACCAGCAGAATAGTGAGTGCAGCTCTGGAGGATAATACAGGATGTAACTCAGGAGCAGTACAGGATAAGTAATGTATGTACACAGTGACTCCACCAGCAGAATAGTGAGTGCAGCTCTGGAGTATAATACAGGATGTAACTCAGGAGCAGTACAGGATAAGTAATGTATGTACACAGTGACTCCACCAGCAGAATAGTGAGTGCAGCTCTGCAGTATAATACAGGATGTAACTCAGGATCAGTACAGGATAGGTAATGTATGTACACAGTGACTCCACCAGCAGAATAGTGAGTGCAGCTCTGCAGTATAATACAGGATGTAACTCAGGATCAGTACAGGATAAGTAATGTATGTACACAGTGACTACAGCAGCAGAATCGTGAGTGCAGCTCTGGAGTATAATACAGAATGTAACTGGAGCAGTACAGGATAAGCAACGTATGTACACAGCGACTCCACCAGCAGAATAGTGAGTGCAGCTCTGGAGTATAATACAGGATGTAACTCAGGATCAGTACAGGATAGGTAATGTATGTACACAGTGACTCCACCAACAGAATAGTGAGTGCAGCTCTGCAGTATAATACTGGATGTAACTCAGGATCAGTACAGGAAAAGTAATGTATGTACACAGTGACTCCACCAGCAGAATAGTGAGTGCAGCTCTGGAGTATAATGCAGGATGTAACTCAGGATCAGTACAGGATAAGTAATGTAATGTACACAGTGACTCCACCAGCAGAATAGTGAGTGCAGCTCTGGAGTATAATACAGGATGTAACGCAGGATCAGTACAGGATAAGCAACGTATGTACACAGCAACTCCACCAGCAGAATAGTGAGTGCAGCTCTGGAGTATAATACAGGATGTAACTCAGGATCAGTACAGGATAGGTAATGTATGTACACAGTGACTCCACCAACAGAATAGTGAGTGCAGCTCTGCAGTATAATACTGGATGTAACTCAGGATCAGTACAGGATAAGTAATGTATGTACACAGTGACTACAGCAGCAGAATCGTGAGTGCAGCTCTGGAGTATAATACAGAATGTAACTCTGGAGCAGTACAGGATAAGTAATGTATGTACACAGTGACTCCACCAGCAGAATAGTGAGTGCAGCTCTGGAGTATAATACAGGATGTAACTCAGGATTAGTACAGGATAAGTAATGTATGTATACAGTGACTCCACCAGCAGAATAGTGAGTGCAGCTCTGGAGTATAATACAGGATGTAACTCAGGATCAGTACAGGATAAGTAATGTATGTACACAGTGACTCCACCAGCAGAATAGTGAGTGCAGCTCTGGAGTATAATACAGGATGTAACTCAGGATCAGTACAGGATAAGTAATGTATGTACCCAGTGACTCCACCAGCAGAATAGTGAGTGCAGCTCTGGAGTATAATACAGGATGTAACTCAGGATCAGTACAGGATAAGTAATGTATGTACACAGTGACTCCACCAGCAGAATAGTGAGTGCAGCTCTGGAGTATAATACAGGATGTAACTCAGGATCAGTACAGGATAAGTAATGTATGTACACAGTGACTCCACCAGCAGAATAGTGAGTGCAGCTCTGGAGTATAATACAGGATATTATTATAAGTAATGTAACATACACAGTGACTTTTTAAGTACATAAATTTTAAGTCTGCATTGTGAAGTTAACCATAATGGTGTGTTTAATGACACTCGGGCTACATGTAGGCATATGTAAAGTAACCCGCATGACCAACCAAACTGACCGTGTGTAGTCCCACATGGCACATCAATTGACTTTATGGAAAGTGGCCCTGAAGATGTGGGCACCCGGGGCAGGTACCCCTATCCCACATTTAGTGCCAACAATCTCTGGCCAAGCATCTGTGCAGGAATCTGGTTGGTTTTCAAGTAGAACTTGGGCTATGATATTTGAGCAGCTGTCTGGCAGTATTATATGTGCGCCGTACGGTAATACATAGAGAAGCCACACAGGACTCCATCCAACCGACGGCCGTCCGGGATCTCCGCCACTTCTTAATAATAGATAGAACTGCATAACTTGGGAACGAATAGGTCTCTTATGTCAGCCGGACAGATAATGGGCACAACCTGGAGCACCAGCCAACATGGCACAACATGGGAGCACCAGCCAACATGAGAGCACCAGCCAACATGGCACAACATGGAGCACCAGCCAACATGGCCGCTGTTACTCCATGACCTATAATGTTCCTTTGTAATCTCATTTTAAGGAAATGTTTGAGCATTAAACATTTTCCCACAGTGCTGAGACAATATCCTTGGCCTTTGCCAAAAAACACATTCACATTGATCTCTCCCATCTCAGCATTTCAAGGTATGCTACTGGAAGAAAAAAAACCTTCACTCCCTGCCAGCTCCCTCCTCTTGATGGTTATCATGTAAGGAAACCTGTTGACTTACAAGTCCTGGAGGTGTCCCTCCGAATGCTGCACCTTGAGCCTGGCAGGAGCCGCTCTGTCTCAGGGGAGACCTGCAGTAAAATGTTAATCCTGTGCAAATACCAGATAGAATTGTTCAAAGTGACAAGCTCAGCTGTTCCCTTAAAGGGGAAGCAGGCATTTTTCACATTGCCGTGTTCAGTCCCCCCACCCCTTGAACCTTATATTCACCCAGTGTCAGAATTCACACATTTTGACTAAGGCTGAGCTACTGTACAGTATTTCATAATGAGATCCACGGGCGAAGATGTATTTTTTTTTTGAGCATCTTGATACATAGTTACAGGTGTCAGAGATTATTACTAGCCAAGCTATATAAAAAATGGAGTCCCTTTCTAAGAACATTACTTATCCTATACTGCTCCAGAGTTATATCCTGTATTATACCCCAGAGCTGCACTCACTATTCTGCTGGTGGAGTCACAGTGTACATTACATTACTTATCCTGTACTGATCCTGAGTTACATTCTGTATTATACTCCAGAGCTGCACTCACTATTCTGCTGGTGGAGTCACTGTGTACATACATTACTTATCCTATACTGCTGCAGAGTTACATACTGTATTATACTCCAGAGCTACACTCACTATTCTGCTTCTGGAGTCACTGTGTACATACATTACTTATCCTATACTGCTGCAGAGTTACATACTGTATTATACTCCAGAGCTGCACTCACTATTCTGCTGGTGGAGTTACTGTGTACATACATTACTTATCCTGTACTGATCCTGAGTTATATCCAGTATTATATCCCAGAGCTGCACTTACTATTCTGCTGGTGGAGTCACTGTGTACATACATTACTTATCCTGTACTGATCCTGAGTTACATCCAGTATTATACTCCAGAGCTGCACTCACTATTCTGCTGGTGGAATCACTGTGTACATACATTACTTATCCTGTACTGATCCTGAGTTACATCCACTATTATACTCCAGAGCTGCACTCACTATTCTGCTGGTGGAATCACTGTGTACATACATTACTTATCCTGTACTGCTCCTGAGTTACATCCAGTATTATACTCCAAAGCTGCACTCACTATTCTGCTGGTGGAGTTGTTGTGTACATACATTACTTATCCTGTACTGATTCTGAGTTACATCAAGTATTATACTCCAGAGCTGCACTCACTATTCTGCTGGTGGAGTCACTGTGTACATACATTACTTATCCTGTACTGATCCTGAGTTACATCCAGTATTATACTCCAGAGCTGCACTCAGTGCTCTGCTGGTGTATACATACAATACATTATCTACAACTCCAAAAACGGTTGTAGATATTGAAATAAATGACTGCACCTATCAATTTCTATTTAAATTCTACCTTTAAGTCTGGATTCACATGAGCTGCAATGTATTTTACTGTAGTTTTTGTGTGCAAGTCTTGCGCAATTGCGTGCACAAAAAAATATGCACTGATGCTCACAGCCATAATTCGTCTAATGAATTCCAGAAGTGTTCTTTTTTCTGCACAATTACACAGTGTTACACACATCTCCAAGCGTATAGACTAGGAGTATACTAATAGATGATAGACTGAACATGAGTCAACAATGTGATGCAGCAGCCAAAAAGGCAAACACAATTCTGGGGTGTATTAAAAGAAGCATAGAGTCTAGATCACGTGAGGTCATTATCCCCCTCTACTCTTCCTTAGTCAGTCATCTGGAATACTGTGTCCAGTTCTGGGCACCCCACTTTAAAAAAGACATAGACAAACTGGAGCAAGTTCAGAGAAGAGTTACCAAGATGGTAAGCGGTCTGCAAATCATGTCCTATGAGGAACGGTTAGAGGATCTGGGAATGTTTAGCTTGCAAAAAAGAAGGCTGAGAGGAGACTTAATAGCTGTCTACAAATATCTGAAGGGCTGTCACAGTACAGAGGGATCAGCCCTATTCTCATCTGTACAAGGAAAGACTAGAAGCAATGGGATGAAATGAAAGGGAGGAGACACAGATTAGATATTAGACAGTGAGAGCGATCAATGAGTGGAACAGGTTACCACAGGAGGTGGGGAGTTCTCCATCAATGGAAGTCTTCAAACAGAGGCTGGACAGACATCTGTCTGGCATGATTTAGTCAATCCTGCACTGAGCAGGGGGCTGGACCTGATGACCCCGGGGGTCCCTTCTAACCCTACCAGTCTATGTATTGTGTGCACATTATTATTGACTTCTATGGGTATTTTTAGTGCACAAATGTGCAGGAAAATAGAGCAGGCTGCGTTTTTCTTGCGCAATTGAAATATGCAGAGCAAATCTGTGCATGCGAACGAACGCACTGAAGTCGATGGGTTGTATTCTCAGTGCATTGCGAGCGCAAATTTTGCCCCTGTGAAGCCAATTTTAATCCTGTATCCCATGACCCCTTTTCCATTGAAGTTTCCTGGACGGAATCTAAGATGACCAACAAGCACCACTATAGCGCCAAAACATTTCCCCCACTAATCTAAGTTTTCTAAAAAGTTTCCTCCTTGTATCTCTTTTCATTCAGAAGACATTCTGGGTGGCCCGGACTTTGGAATCAGCCTGCCAATTAGAATTCACTCACTACCTCAGATGCTCAAAATAACTTCTCAGAGTTCAAATACACTTTGAACCACTAGAGGGCGCCTAATCACTGGGCATGGCACATCAGCTTTGCATATACTGTACAGTTTCTGACTTAGTTCACCCTTGAGAACCCAAAGATGTAATTAGTGCAGGTGAAGAGCCATAGAAGTGCTGAGCGGTTCTGTATATGTGCACAATCATATATGACAATTTAGGATGACCCCCCACCCACCTTTTTTTTTTTTGGTGCCAAGTAAGTTCAAGTATGGGGAAACATGCTCAGTGATGGAGACAGAAGTGTGCTGATGCTGAAATCCTGTGGATAACCCAAAGTGCCCCGGAACATGGATTGTATATTGTAGCCCCAGTAAGAGAGTAAAGCCCAACTGCAGAGTTGAAGAGCAGCATGTGAGAAGCAGAAATCCGCTTTCCGCGTCTCGCCAAGCCCTGTGGGACCGCTGTTGGGACTAAAGTAAGGAAAGCGTACTGGAAGTGGCTCCTTCTACTTCGACAGGTGCCGATCATCCAGAAAGTCGTCTGCAGGAGATTCCGGTACCGATCCGTGTTGAGTCACTGGAATGAACACCGGTCCAACGAGGCGATTGCGCCAAATTTAAACCACACGTTCACGCTGAAATTTGCATTATCTTCTGATTGGCTCGGGCTCTTACTAGTCATTTCCGTTTAAGCTGCACAGAATCGGCGTCTCACCGTTCACTAACACGGTCCTGCGATGATGGCGTCAGTCCTGGACTGCGCTGTCCAACGGCTCCATGCATGTACCATAGCAGGAGGAGGACACTTCCAGTCCGCTTTCCTTACTCCATTCATAGCAGCGGTCCCACGGGACTTAGGCGCTTATGCCAGCTTCACACGGGGGTATTTGTGCGGGCGATACGCATAGAATAAAACCCATTGATTTCAATGAGATCATTCGTATTTTTCACGTGCGTTTTTGGTTGCACAAAAAAATTGACCATTCTTTATCTTTCTGCGTATTTGCGCACTAAAAGTCTGCATAGCAGTCAATGGGGGTGCGCAAAGGCAACACACAAGGAAATGCGTGAAATACCGCGGAATTGCACTTAAAAAGTCCATATCTGGAACTAATGAGCCATTTCAGTAGGTGTATATGATAGCAGCTCGCAAATTAACATGGCGTGTGGTGGCAAAATGACAGCAAAATATGCAGATGTGCGCGCAATTCTGCAAAAACGTAGTGCGCAGACGCACACAAATGTGCCAATGCTCGTATAAAGCCGGTCTTAGAAAGACGCGGAAAGCGGATTTCCTGCTCCTCACACGCTACTTTTCAACTTTGCAATTGTTTTACTCTCTCTCACAGGGGCCACAAGACAAAACTGAAATCCATGTTCCGGGGCCCCCAGAGGCCGTGCGCCAGACCATCATATAGCGCATCCATGCCATCCTATTCAAGCACGCTATTGTTATGTCACTCGCAGGACGCCAGTACTGAGGTATAGCGCCGGATCCGTATAGCGCTACAAAGTAACAGTTGGCCCCTAGAATAGTAATAAAAAAACCACAAACAAATAAATAGAATTCTCTCCAAATGTTACGCAGTTATTTAACCCCTTAGTGACCAAGCTTTTTACCCCATTTACATTTTTTTCCTCCCCCTTTTAAAAAAATCGTGACTCCTTTATTTATCCATCGCCGTCGCTGTAGGAGGGCTTGTTGTTTTTTGAGGGCCGAGTTGTATTTTGCAATGGTGCTATTAAAAGTACCAAATAATGTACTGAAAAAGTTTTAAAAAATTCTAAGTGGAAAGAAATGGGAAATGACATTCCGCCATCTTTCGGTGCGTCTTGTTTCTACGGAACACAAACTGCAACACAAATGACCCGATAACCTCCATGGGTCGGTACGATTACTGCGGTAACAAACTCATATATATTTTTTTGCTGTACTACTTGTATTTTTTTTTTCAAAGATATTTAATTTTTTAAATGATTTTCTGCCGCCGTCTTCTTCGCGCAATAACTTTAATATTTTTCCCTCGACATACTTGTGCCAGGGCTCATTTTTTGCGGGACGTCCTATTTATTTGTGTTGGTCCCATTTTGGAATAGATACGACTTTTTGATTGCTTTTTATTGCATTTTGCCTTGGAGACCAGGTGACCAAAAAAAGCCCATTTCTGGTGTACTTTATTTTTTTTCCCTGACAACGTTCATTCTGCAGCGTAAATAATGCGCTACTTTGATAGATCGGACGTTTACGGATGCAGCGATACCAAATATGTATTTTTGTTTTATGATTTAGATTCTTTTATTGTACATAGGTCAAAAGAGTTGTTTTTTTTAACTTTTATTACTTTTTTAAAATAATTAGTAAAACTTTATTGATGTCCTTTTTAATGTTTATTTTAGTCCCCAGAGGGGACAACAACTTTTGATGCTTTGATTGCTCCTGCAGTATGATGTAATGCCATAGCATTTACATCATACTGCAATCGGGCAGACATTCCATCACGCCACCCCACGGGGATGGCCTCATAGGCATTCTACCTTGACAGCCCTGGAGCCTTTCATTAGGCCCCCAGCTGCTATGACACCTGCATAGCTTCCTGCGATGACTGTACGGGACCCCTGAACATCATTGGGGGAGTTTAAATGCCACTGCCAGCATTTAAAGGCTTAACAGCTCCGATGAGCTGTGTGGCTTATCGGAGCTGTTCCCGCTGAGTGTCGACTATAATAAGTAGTCAGCAGCCACGATGTATAGGGGAAGATCGCCACGTGATCTCTCTTCATACATAGCCCGGAGATACAGGACATAAAAACACAATGGGCTGGTCACTAAGGGGTTAATAGAATATGAAGAAGTTTCTCGGGTTTTATGTAAACAGAACATAAGTAATGGATACATGAAATGCATCGGACTGCACGCTGTATAGGAATAATGGCAGGATTCTACTAGCTAACACTATTTGCAAAGTTGTAGCAACAAAGGGAAATGTTGCAGAAGTGTGCACCCCTCTCCGAATAGTTCTATGTGCAGCGCTACATCATTGCTGAATGGTCCTCCTCCAAGCGCCGGATCCAGACGCTGCACCCAGTATGGATTCCAGGACACGGACTGCGCCCGGCGCAGGCTGATAGGCAGGTCCCTAGTTGGAGCCTGGCATTTTACTGTTGGCTTTGATACCAAAGCCAAATCGCAGGGAGGTGAAGGGACATGGCCATGCCGGTGCCAAGGATAATGTATGCAATGACAGGCTTTTTGTCTCCCTAGACGTGTGCCATTCTAGTCCCTAATTGGCGAGCTCTTTAGGACTGCTGGACTCGGGGCTTTGTGAGCAGATCTGGGCACGGAACTACTCTTGGAAACGCTGTGACATTATTCTCTATTGATGAGGACACAAGGTGATGTGTAGGAGCAGAAGATGAAAGCAACAGACATGGCCGTCCTAGTTCCTCAACACTCATGTCAGCACGATTAGACTGATCAGTATCCCTCCGTCATCATCATCATCATCACACATCATAGCTACAAGGAGCTCTGGGGTGACATGTGCCCATCAGGCTCAGCCAGAGATCATCAATGACTGCTGTCCATCATCCTTATCGTAAGACCGAAAGAAGATACATTCAGAATCACTCATTGCCCAGTGAAGCTGGAGTCCCCTGTTTCCCTGAAAATAAGACATACCCTGAAAATAAGACATATCATGATATTCCAGAATTTTTGAGGATGCAAAATGATTTTTCAGGTTTTTGAGGATGCTTGAAATATAAGCCCTACTCCAAAATTAAGCCCTGCTAACCGTTAATTTAAAAAGTCAATTTAAATAGTGTCCGGGCAGCTATACATGTAAAAAAGTGAAACCTTTTTGAACAAAAATTAATATAAGACACTGTCTTATTTTCAGGGAAACACGGTAATATGATTCGTCTATAGAACGTTCTTCCATCGCTCAACTGTCCAATGATGACTTTCCTTGCGCTACTGCAGACGGGCCGATGCATTGCGCTTCGTGATGGATGGCTTGTGTGCAGCAGCATAACCCGTATATACTACAGCATGCCGTTCCCATCACAAGCTATGGCTGACCCCTCCAAGGGTCAGCATCATATGTAGCATGGTTTAGGTCACCTGACATGCTAATAAGACACAATCCCTTGTATTGATAAAGGAAGTACGCTATGGTAGTGTAGTTCTCTCCATATTCATATGGGTTCCCCGTCTTGTACAATAATCGCCAAGGCATGGCCGCTCCGTTCCTCATAAAGTTCTTGTAAAACGTATTCATTGCGTAATTTTTCTACACTTTACATCCATTTCTCGCGGTCTCAGTATATATCGCCTAACTGATCTGAATGGCTGCACTACATTTCCTCCAGACCGGCTGCTGCTGGAGTGGAATGATCCATCCTTCCAAAAACTTTAGTCTTCTTGGAAAGCTGGGTGCCACCCCCTGTGTGTGCGCCGCATTACATGTTACCCATCTGTCCCAGAAACAGATAGAACTCTGATGCAGAACAGAATTATTAACATTTCGCCCCCCCGGAGGACGACTCAACTGTCAACTTTTTCTAAAACTTTCTTAAAGTGATTTTTTTGGGGAAAAACAAAGCCTTTTTTTTTTCTTCTTCCACACTTCATAATGCCCCTCCACAAGCTGCTCGCCGTCTCAGATCTGGCTTTTGTGCCAAGCCTCACACAGTTAGTTTCTGCCACAACCAACAAGCTGTCAACATTTTCTTAGCTGCAAGCTTTGTGCCTTTGTTTGGCTGGCCTGCACGAGCCTTGCAGCTGGTGTTAGAAGCCACTGGAGCAGCCTGTGATCAATCGTCTGTGAAATTCCCCCTGAACAGCCATGTATTCCTCATTTCTCATCCCTAATGACGCCCGGATTCCAGTCTATTCACTGGCAGTAAAACTTTACAAGGGCTGTGTGTTGGGGCACACTGAGTCTACAAGAATAGCAGGACTAATGGCTTAAAAAGCAACTGTGAACGTTAAAAATTATGGCACGCATGGGGTCCTCTGCATAGGCTGCTTTCGGGTCTCAGATAAAGCAGATTTGATTATTTTAATACAAATGCAATGGTGACAATGAGAGAACAGTTGTTAAATATAACAATCCAATAGAGACTTGTATTTTCATGCTGAAAGTGATTCTTGGCTCTTTTTTTTTTTTTTATCCGAGGCTTTCAGATACAAAGTAACATAAATTATGGCGCGCTATACGGGGAGGGGGAGTCGGGAAGGTGACAGTAACACGGGGGCTGCTGTAGAGACACTTGTGTGGAAAAAAGGGTCATGGTGATTTGGGCCGTACGGAAACTTTGTAGCTCTTGGGATATCATGCGAAATCAATGCTTGGTTGGACTTCTTCCGTTGACCTAGGGTCCGGGTTACAGGACCGTCCTCTTTTTTGATCTCACAACGTCCTTCAGATTTTTCTATGGTACTTCCACAAGGGTGTCATTTATCTAGGGTAGATATAGAGGGGTTGTTCGATATGGGGTTGCCATTGGGGCGCCGGGTCTGCTTGGTGCGGGATGCTCGTCCTGGTGCTGCAGGAGCCGGGCTGGTGGCTCTCCCACTCTGGTGGTTGGTCACGACGGCCGGCGGCGCGTCCCGTTCGGATGCACCTGTCCGTTGGTCGTCCACACAGCGCTCAGGCCGGTGCGCGCCGCCAGGGGGAGGCGGCTTTAGGATTCTTTCTCCGGTCATCATAGGACTTCGCCCTGCCCCTCTGGGCGGGGAGTTCTAAATGTATACATGGCTGGCCCAGACACGGGTTGCCAGTGTTTGGTTTGACTTTGACTTTGGTTTGCCTACACCCCCAAATCATTGACCTGACTTCTGTGTTTTGACTTCAGGCTTTCATTGGACTCTGCCTCTGTTGTGCCCTCCTGTACTCCGTACGTGTCCTGCGGTTTGACCCTGCTTCTTTCACGACTACTCTCTGGTCTGTTCATTTGTTGCTTCCAGTCAGCTACGCGGTGCTCACCTGCCGGTCTCCCTGTCCTTCCTTCCTTGGGGTCCCTGTCACTAGTGCAGCACAGGGACCGTCCCCCAGTTGTTGCCCTGGAGCCTAGCCCAGGGTGGCAAGTAGGTAGGGACACGGGAGAGGGCTGGCGTAGGGATCCCCTGTCCATCTGCCCCTGCCAGTCCTAACAGAGGTTTTGATAGGTACCGTTTTTTCTGTCTGGTGTGAGAATATGTTATGCGACTGTGTAACTGCTTCTTGTACATTTTGCATCCCTCAGATGTTGGCATGAAATGCAGGGTCAGGTATCATGGAAAATGCCGCCATTCTACAGACCACGAGTAAAGTTTGTAGAGTATCGTCCATCCACAGTAGGCGATGTGGATTTACGAGAGTAGTGAGCAATTACTATGGTGAAGTGGTACTGACCTGAGTATGATGGGGGAGTGAAGAGGCTGGAGTTGCAACCAGACTTTGCACTTCCCATCCACAAAGTCCAGCATCAGTTGACTGAATAGTTACCAAGTCCGCTCAACTGAATTACGAAGTTACGTTTGGTTTGTTCTATTTGGCTGATATACTGTAATGTTGTCACACACTGGCCAAGTTAAATGTATCTCTAAATACCGAATGGGGCATTGTTCCATCAGCGAGGAAAGAACTCTGAAGTGTACAAGAAGTTTGGAAGGCTAATGATGGAGTCAATGGCTTAGAACATGGCTTAGGACTTTATCTACCTGCTGCACCCTTGGCTAATCCCCCTAGGCCTATAGTTCTTTAAGAACAGCCCTGTGCCTCTTCCAGCGGGGGTTTTAATAGGTTTAAAAATAAAATCCTCTGCTTTATGAGGCACTTAATCAATATTTTTGGTGAGCGCTGGATCAGATATTCACCATTCACTGACATGGCCACTCTAAAGATGTCTTGTGCTATCAGTACCTTTCACTAAGCCATCATGGAACCACCAAGACCTAAAGGTCCAAGAGCAATACAGTTGATGCATGATTGGTCCATAGCACCATCCGAATGAGAAATTAGGATTCCAACTTGGCTCATGAAGTCAACTGTCCATATTGTGGCCCTGTAGTAAATGCCAGACCTCAACTACATCTTTGTTATACAAGGAATTCCACTCGAAGTGCAACCCAGTAATGTATTCACAGCCATGTTTCACAGGAGTGAATACCGGCACCACTTTGGTTCTTGGTGAGCACAGAGTTGTCACAGAAGATGTTGGCCACCGCTAAACTCTAGGCCCTTCTGAACCCGGTGCACCATGTTGTCGGCAGTGCGCTACAGCTTGTTCATATCCATTGCAGGCAATGTCACTTCCAATGTTATTCTTCAATACGGTAACGCTGTGGGGGTTTATTGGCCAACACTTTACCTTTATGTAACCCCACAGGAAAAAGTCTGCTGTTATAAGATTTGGCGATCTCGGGGGCTACAGACTCATCAAGATGATCCTGTGCCTGAAGAAAGAACCAGTTTCCCTCATGCTCTGGTTGGACGTGTGACAAGTCGCGCTGTCTGGCTAGAAGTAACCATTCTGCAAATCCTCAACATCCAGCCAGTTCATGGATTCTGTGACTATTCTCAGGTATAGTTTGCGGTTGATGGCGTCACTGAAGAAGATGGATTGATGCAATAGTGGGACTATGCACCCCAAACAGTGACTTTTAGGGGATACAGAGTTTTCTGTGGATTTCATGTGGGTTGGATGTGGACCAAATCTGTGTATTTTGGTTATTTACGTGGCCACACAGATGGAACCATGCTTCCAACAGTTCCTGATGTTGGCTGGAACCACTTTCCACACTCCACATGCTTGACCATATCATGAACAATAGACTCCTGAAAATGAGTATAGTTCTGCACAAGTATGAGCTAAAATAAGGGTTGCATTTCAAGTGAAACACCCAATACTTCATTAGTGTGGAGAGTTAAGAATCAGAAGAACCGCTGTCCTACAAGAAGAATCGACCCGGTGGTCTATCCCAGTATTAAAATGCCTTCTGCAAACTTGGTGCTGGTTTTGGAGATCACCATTACCTAAGGTGCAAAGTACATCGGAAATAGAGATCTTAAGAAACGGGAAAGGACTGTCAACACAAGATTCAAGAAATGCATATGAAAACTGACTGTGAAGGACAAGTGGCACATGATGGGTCCTGGTCAACTGATACATCTTACAGCAGATATATGGGTACTGTGGAATCGGCGAGGATAATGTCTTACATGCAAGGTTTCTTAGAGGAAAAGGATGTATTAGTCCTTATTGGCCATTGGAGATGCCATAAGTATGCGAAGGATTTATTTTTTCACTATTTGGTCTTTCTGAGGGGACTAGTAGCAAATGTAGAAGGGTAGAAGCCACAGTATTATGATATCAGAAGGAAACTGCACAGACGAAGGATCTCTTACCAGGTGATTATAGAGGGTGGCATGGAATATACCTAGGGCTCCGGTGTTGGATGGAATGGAATATACCTAGGGCTCCAGTGTTGGATGGAAAGTGTTGTGTAAATCAATGTCTGCCCATGATGGGAAGCGATGAGTGGTAATCCTGCTAATGGTTTTCTTACTACAGATCTTGGAAATTTCAGTAGGACATCAGATGTCTGGTCAGTAAGATTCCAATTGCAAGATACCCTGATGCCCACAACACCGGACACTTGACAAGGCAAAGGAGCGCCCTCATTAATGGGTTTCTCACTGCATCATCAAACAGTCTTGTTGTGGTTTTGAAGTGGGTGGTAAGATTATTTGTGGCCTCGCTGGAGGTGCCATCGCTAGGACCTACTCCTCAACAGTGCATGAGCCCATATGTCCGTGTAAGCAGCTAAAAAAAAGGAAGTTGGTGCTCAGGAAGGTAAGACATAGGTAAAAAGAAAGCAACAACACAAAGCAAAGAGGAACCTATAAAAGTTCCATAAGTCCATACAAGTCTGGTTGTAACTTTTCTCTTGGTGCTACCAAGGTGAAACCCTCGAAGTGTACGAAAGTCACCTTGCCCCCTGATATCAGATCCATTCTTCCGGCCTATGTGTTGACTCTCTTCAATGTTCACGTGCCCTAATCTTCTTGCAGTGTGATTGCATAAATTGGAGGAACACGTTGCTTATATCTTCGTGAGTTTCAGCTGAAGCTAATGTGAAGGAGAAGGCAGTCAATTAAGACGAGCTTCCGCCATGTAAGTCATACGGATTTCCTTACAATTTATGGCTACTTCTAAGTAGATTTGCTCATGTCATTAGCTGTGTGTTATGTAACTGGGCAGAGAGGTGGTGCCCATATATAGAGATCTGGCCGTTTTACTGGGGTTTTGCTAAAAACAACTGATCTTTGATGTTCTGGAGGAACGTTCCTACAAATGCAAGTTGACATCTTTGAATTACCAGCTGATCTAGATAAGAACATCCTAGAAATGTTACAGAAAAGCGAGAATTTCAGTAAATTAATAAGACTTTTGGCTTCTTTTGCTTTTTCTGTGTAACAGATGGCAAGTGACAACCATTAGTGGCATTCATTACAATGCACTACGGCGGTTCATGTGCTGCCCTACCACTTATGTTGGCGCTATATGAGGAATAATGTCCTGGAATGTGCGATCGTTATTTACAATTCGGGTTAAATGTAGGGTGCCTTCACATGGGCGACAGCGAGTTGCACCCGACATTCATGGGTGCGTCTTGCATTGTACAGCACACAGACACCCCATAATTCCGCCGTGTGAACATGCCCTCGATTTTAACAAATTGCTCTTTATTGTTGATTACACATTTATGTAGTATTTGGGCAAAAAAAATGCTAATATCATATATATATTATATATATAATGAAGGAGACCTTCAAGGGGTTGTCCCATGTCTGAGATCCCTGCCAATCAGCTATTTCCTGGGCCAGTGTGCTCATGCACGGAGCTGGTTACTGCAGGAAGCAGACAGCTCTGTTCTCTCTGCAGTGGCCAGGCTTGGTACTGCAGATGAAATTCCCATTCGCTTCAGTGCCTGTAATACCAAGCTTGGCCACTGCAGTCGGAATGGAGCTGTCTGCTTCGTATAGATATCAGCTCAGCGCACAAGCACAACAGCTCAGAACAGCTGATTGACAAGAGTCCTTGCTGACAGACCCTCGACAATCTACTATTGCCTCCTCTATTACACCTCTGAACACCGATGGATATAAACTTACAATATATATAATCTTTTTGTAGAGCTTTAGTGAGTTGAGGAGGACGACTCAAACACCGACGCCCTCGAGGAACTGAAGACCACCTCGGAGGAGCAAAGACTTGCAGCATCTGATGCCTATTGGAGCCAGAGCAGGCGGATGGTGCTTGTGTGAATGTAATAATCTTCCGCTCTGATATACCTGTGTATGTCTGACATTCAATAATGGAGTCGGGGGTCCTGGTGTTTTTGCTTGTTCTTATCATCCTATCACGGTTCATCTTGTGGTCCTGCCTGAGCACTTACATCGACTACAAACTTGCTAAAAGATTCCCTAATACACCAAATAAACCGGTCCTTATTAAGGACTAACAAATCTATAATGACCTATTAGTATGTTTTTGGAGTGTGGGAGGAAGCTCATGCAAACACGAGGTGAACAGACGAGCTATGAAGATGTTCCAAGTTGGTTGGACCCCAGGATGCCAGCATTGTAAGGTAACAGTGTTAACCACTGAGTCACCAGGGCTTACGTAATATAAAACTGATTACAATATAACTGAAATATTCCAGTTTTTACTCTGACTATTGGAAAACACACAATAGACTGACCTGTTTTCTGAAGCTCCTTTATCGGCTTTGCTGTGTAGAGTAGGACAGAACGAGTCGAGTCATCTCATTATTATTAGATTGCAGTGGATTTAATGGCAGCTATGTTGTACTACTAGGTAGAAGGTAAGACAGAATATCAACACTATATAGACAGATAAGGCTCTGTATGCAGCTATGCTGCCGCTCATTGGTCTCTGGGCTGGATGGACAGCTGTACTCCATCTCTTCCTGTTCAATCTATTAGTTTATCATCACTTTTTAAACTATTTTGCTCAAATTCATTGCTGCCCTCAAGGATTACCCTGTTGCACTGTCTATACTGAGGTGTGTATAGGTTTCCAGAGTTTTGGCTGAAGATGCAGAGCTTGCCCCTCCATGCTTCTTCTTGCATTTGGACCAGGAAGCAGGTGAATTACCTGTACGGGGACAGAGTGAAATCCATTATTACCAGCATTATGTACAGAAGGCATGAAAGGGGCAGGCAAAGCAGGATGTCTGTGAGGGGCAGCTTCAGCCAATAGCTGCACAGCAGGAAGTGATGTCAGAGAGGGGGGCTTCATTTTGGCAACTTTAGCTATACAGCCCAGTAATATGCATAGAACTTGTGGTTAAAAGGGCTGTAGCACAATGGACTTTTATCACATCTCTAGTATAGGTGCAGCGAGCCACAGTGAAAAGAATAGGGTGACATGGGACCCCTGTTCTAGGGATTGGTGGGGGTCTTAGTGATGAGACCCCCACCAATCCGACTTTTATCAGCTGTCCTATGAATAGGTGATAAAGGTCTGTTGTGGTACAATCCCTTTAAAGACCTTGGGGGTTACTCCCTCATGGGGATCGCCATCTTCTCCCATGGGTTGCAGCACTCTCACATAGACTCTGGACAACTGGATTTCTTGAAATCTCTGGCTTTTGCCAGCTTTATTGCACACCACAAAGGGTTACAGCATCAACTCGCTGCATAGACACTGGAATACAACATAAACGTCTGTGTTGACAGCCCACAGTGTTTTTGTCGCTCTACCCAATAAGGGCCACGAGGGGGCGTCCTCCCCTGTCAGACTCATGACAGACACAGTTTGGTCCACACCAGACCTCAGGCTTGCAGCTTCTGTGGCTGTCTCAGCAGCCTCTTCTCCCTTTGTAGTAATAATTTAGCATAAGTCAAGTCACCCTAAAGGCCACTTTGTGTACTGCACTTCTACAACCTACAGTGTACATAGTGCATTTGAGTGACCAGAAAGAAAGAATTAAAGGAGTTCTCCAGGCACTGCCCAATATAAAGATACATTGGAACGGAACCTGCCACCCCGTCTCCTGTGTAGTGGCCGACACTCGTAATTGCAGGTTAGTTCTCATTGAAATCAATGGGAACCCAGCCTGCAATTACAAGTGCAACTCCCCATTGATTTCAATGAAAGTGCGGCGGCACTTAGGGAGAGCAACTATATACTATAAACTAAGTGAGGAGACTCAAATGGCCACGCACGCTCCTCTGGGTAATATGCAAATAAGGGAGATGGAATAAATCCTCCACAGTGCCACCTATTGAAAGGCCTTTCAATAGGTGGCACTGTGGAGGATTTATTCCATGGCCACTAAACAAGAGTTGGAGAGTCGGCTCCCACTCCCACCCAGGTTTATCCCCACACCGACTGCGGGCGCTGCTTGAAATACCCCTTTAATGGCCATGGTATGTAATGGTAAGTAGTAGATCTCTAATATGTTCTTTCAATATGTTTCCACTTGTGGAGGCTCCATTTAAAAGGGTTGTATAGCATTACAAAAATAGTGCAATGCCTATACATGGGATGTGCAGATCATGGCATTGCAGATCAGCTGTATTGAAGTAAATGGGACTGAGCTGCAATACCACAAATGACCTGTAAGCAAGCGTGGCACTGTTTTTAGAAGAAAGCAATCACTTTTTTCTAATGTTGTAAAACCCCTTTAAGAACAAAGTTTAGGCCATAAACTGTCATGGGAAATGGGTTGTTATACAGATGCCTATGAAAAGAAACAATGCGTTTATAAAGCTATAAAGTCTTATTGGCAACTCTGCCACGACTAATAGTCTTAACCACTGGAATGAACACAATGTATCTCAATACGAAGCTCTGGTCTGACTCACAGGATAAATATAGGATTAAAGGAAAAGGTCAAAGCTCATCTGAGACTGGACCCAACCAGAGCCAAACCATTACAGCACCTCACAGGGACATAAAGTGACGCCCTACTAGTCTGACGTGACATCTCCAGGACATGGGAGAGCAGCGACAGGGATGGGGCGCTTGTGGTGTAAAAGTATCTTCTGAGATTATAACTGGGATTAGGTTGTGTATAGAAGGACCTGGTGACTCCTGACTGCAGCCGGACTAGATCTGGCCTGGTCCCACGTCTTGTACTTCCATTTCTCTAAGCATGTAGCTCTCCAGCTGTTGCAGAACTACAACTCCCATCATCATGGCTGGCCTTGGCTATCTGCGACCTGTGCTGTCGCACAAGGCGCTGACCGCCAATTTATAGGAAGAAGCCGGCATACATAGACCAGGGGAGATCACCTCCCTTAGGTTCACCTGGCTAGATGATCTTCTGTGTCTATACAACAGCATCTTGTGGAATCATCCTCCTCCTAAGTGTCCACTCCTTTGATGGTCCAAGCCGCCGCTGTCAGTCCACTGGCACCTCTGCAATAAAATCGCTTAGTTCTGTGTCTATATTTATGTTATGAGTTCAGTTTGCTGCTGTATTTATATCCTGGGCTTGGTTCTGGTATTGCATCTATGTACTGAGGTTGCTTTGTGCTGTATTTATGTGCTGAGCTTGGTTGTGGTATTGCATCTATGTACTGAGGTTGCTTTGTGCTGTATTTATGTGCTGAGCTTGGTTGTGGTATTGCATCTATGTACTGAGGTTGCTTTGTGCTGTATTTATGTGCTGAGCTTGGTTCTGGTACTGAATTTATGTTATGAGCCAGGTTCTGTTTCTGTAACTGTGCTATGAGCTTGATTCTGGTACTGTAATTATGTTATGAGCTTAGTTCTGTTTTTGTATTTATGTGCTGAGCTTGGTTCTGGTACTGTATGTATGTTATGAGCTTAATTCTGGTACTGTAATTATGTTATGAGCTTAGTTCTGTTTCTGTATTTATGTGCTCAGCTTGGTTCTGGAACTGTATGTATGTTATTTGATGGGTTCTGTTTCTGTAACTATGTTATGAGCTTATTTCTGGTACTGCAATTATGTTATGAGCTTATTTCTGGTACTGTAATTATGTAATGAGGTTAGTTCTGTTTCTGTATTTATGTGCTCAGCTTGGTTCTGGTACTGTATGTATGTTATTAGCTAGGTTCTGCTTCTGTATTTATGGTATGAGCTTGGTTCTGTGGCTGCATTCATTTCTTGAGCTATTATGGTGTGGATATATTACTAAATTGCTGCTTTCTGCAAAGCAGTATACAGGCAGACTGCCTATCAGTGCAATAAATCGTTTTCTTCTTATGAGAAGAAATTCCACACAGGCTGCCATCTAAACTAAGGCTGGCACTGCCCAACATGCTCTGACAGCAGTAGGCACACAGGATGGGAGACAGTTGCGGGAAGACCTTATATCTATCCTGATAAATTACATCATTCTGATTGCGTGTAGCCACCACTAGGGGGAGCAGGCAAGTGTGCTTATAAATGGAAATTAATGTGTTAATACTGGCAGTCCATTGCAACTCACCAAATATTTGTAAGCGTTCTGCCTGACGCCGGCTGCAGCCGTATCTGCAAGAGACTAACACAGTGCAGTGGATATAAAGTCATTTCAGATTTATTCCCCTCCCCCATGTGACCCGTAATCTGTGCAATTCCACTGAAAACCAAACTGACCTCATCTAGGGTGGAAGGATAACAAAACTTAAATAATGTGGTTGCTTAAGTGTTCACACCTTCTTATATTTGCGGATGTGATTGTGTTCACAATGAGCCAATCACTTTTAAACTCATGCTAAATAGTACCATGTTTCCCCAATAATAAGCCCTGCCCTAAAAATAAGCCCTAGCTACACTAGATTAAAAAAAAACACAAAACACAGCAATACTCACCTAGCCGGTGGCATCCAGGTCCCTTGCGCAGGTCTCCAGCGCTGCGGCAAGCTACTGTGTCCTCTGTGCTGACTGCATCTGCATTCTCTTCCTGGTAACGGGCCTCAGACAATCAGAGTTTTGAGGTCATTCACTGAAGGGCTGCGAATGATCGAGCGACGGCTCTGACTGGCTGAGTCAGTGGCGCTCATGATCCAATCACAGCACTCGCTTGCTGGAGGCCTTCGTTATCAGGAAGAGAATGCTGTCAGCGTGGAGGACATGGCAGCCGGAGACCAGCGCGAGGCACCGGGACGCCGTCTGCTAGGTAAGCGTAAGACAACCCCGAAAATAAGACACTGTGCCTGTTTTGGGGCAAAAATTAATATAAGACAGTGTCTTATTTTGGGGGAAACACGGTAGTCATGTGTTGACGCTATAGGCGTGTATGTGGGCATCCTAGACAAATGTCTATCACATGTGCAAAGCATTAGACTGCATTGAACGCAGCAAGCCATGGACATGTATGAAGTAAGTTGGCATCTCGGGCATCTAGAAGAACTGATACGATCACTTTATGAGAACAAAGAAGTCGCAGTATGGGCAACATTCGGCAACACTGATTGGTTCGAGATTGAGAAAGGCGGCCGACAAGGCTGCATTTTATCACCGGCCCTGTTCAATCTGAACGCCGAAACAATCATGAGACGATGCAACCAATCAACAACTGGAGTGAAAATCGGTGGAAGCAGGGGCGTAAGTATAGAGGGTGCAGGGGATGTGGTTGCATCCGGGCCCAGGAGCCTTAGGGGGCCCATAAGGCCTCTCTTCTCCATATAGGGAACCCAGTACTATAAGTAAAGCATTATAGTTGGGGGCCCTGTTACAGGTTTTGCATCGGGGCCCAGAAGCTTCAAGTTACGCCTCTGGGTGGAAGAAACATCAACAACCTTCGATATCCAATCAACAAGGTAATGGAATCGGCTAAAGATTTCCTCCTCCTCGGATCCAAGATGGCCAGCAATGGAGAATCAGAACCAGAAATCAAATGAAGAACTGCACTTGGCCGTAGCGTAATACTAGGGATGTCAAGGATATGTAAGAGCAACGATATCAGCATTGCTACAAAGAGCCGAATGATAAATGCAATCGTGTTCCCGATCTCCATGGACGCATGAGAAAGTTGGTCACTGAGGAAGGCAGATAGAAGGAAAATTGATGCTTTTGACCTCTGGTGGTGGAGGAGAATGCTGCGTATACCACGGTTGGCAATGGCCAGCAGCAAGATGGTCTTATAAAACCAAAAATATCACTAGCGGGCACAAACGCCAACTCTCTGGAAACAACATTGATGCTCGGCACACTTAGTGGCCGTGAAGAGGAGGCTGGCAACAACACTAAAGGAGCTGCAGGAGTTTCTGGACAGTACTGGTTGTGTAGTCATGGGACAACCATCTCCCGTATTCTTCATGTCTGGGCTGTGGGGAAGGGAGGGAAGATAGAAGCCTCTTCTAACAAAGAAAAACATCCAAGCCCGGCTCTGTTTTGTCAAAACCTCCATCAAGTCTGTCCAGAGTCTGTGGGAGAATGTATGATGGTCTGATGAGAGTGAAGGGGAGCTTCTTGGCCATAATTCCAAAAGGTATGTTTGGTGCAAAGCCAACACTGCGCATCACCAGAAGACCCCCAACCCGCAGTGAAGATGGTGGGGGCAGCATTATGTTCTTGGGGTGTTTTTAGGCTACTGGAACTTCAGCTTTAGTCAAGGTGAAGGGAGTTATGAACAGTTCCAAATATTAGTCCATTTTGGCACAAAACCTTCAGGCCTCGGCTAAAAAGCTGAAGATGAAGAGGAATTTCACCTTTCAGTAGGACAACGACCCAAAGCAGACCTCCAGATCACCAAGAGAATGGCTTCACCGGAAGAATATCAAACTTTTGGAATGGCCCAGCCAGAGCCCAGACCTGAACCCACTGAAGATCTGTGGGTGACCTGAAGACGGCGCTACACATGGGCATCCCTCGCAATCTGACAGATAGAGCACTTTTGCGAGGAAGAGCTGGCAAAGATTGGCAAGTCGAGATCTGCCATGCCGATAGACACCAACCAAAAAGACTGAATGCCATCATAAAGTCAAAGGGTGCATCAACAAAGTATTGGTTTTAGGGTGTGCAGATTTATGCAACCACATTATTTGATTTTTTTACATGTTTGCAGCCTAAAAAAGTTTCCGACTGTTCTTCAGTGGATCTGTGCAGAGAGCGGGTCACATGGAGGGGGAAATACATCTGAAATGGGTCATCTTTATTGGATTTTTTGAACATGACAAGAACTGGCCAGGGTATGTAGACTTTATATATCCACTGTATCTGTTTCCAAATATTTGGTGACTCACTTCTTCTTCCAACACATTGTGAATAATTTGGGATTCCCCACATGTTCAGCGTTCCAGGAGGAGCGATGTTTAAAGTACAGAAGAGAATCATGGTACAAAAATCCATATCTGATTATAAAGTGGCTCTAAATATAGTATTAAAGGGGCTGCACCAAAAGCAACTTTATCCCCTACACATAGGATAAGTGATGGCAGTCTGAGGTGAGACCTCCAACAATTCCAAGAGTGAGGATCCCGTGAGCCCCTGTCTTCTTCACTGTAGGCTCACTGCACCTACCCACAATGCCGTAGAGATTTAATGGACAACCATGTAGGTGGCCAATCCATTCATTTCAATGAGGCTGATGGACATAGCCAAGTACCAATGCCTGTCTATCTACAGTGGTCCCATTGACAGTGAATGAAGCAGCAGTGTGCATAAGTGGTCACCGCTCCATTCAATCTGCTCCTCACTGTGAGTGGTGCAGAGAGCACGCTGAAGGGGAGATGGGACCACCATTCTCAAGATGTGTGGAGGTGGTGAGACCCCCACTGATCAGTCTTTTAACCCCTTAAGAGGATAAAAGTTGATTCTGGTGCAACCCCTATACATAGGATAATTGATGGAAGTCTGAGGTGAGACCTCCAACAATTCCGAGACTGGGGCTCCCATGAACCCCTGTCTTCTTCACTGTGGGCTCACTGCACCTACCCACAATGCCATAGAGATGTAATGGGCACACATGTAGGTGGCCAATCCATTCATTTCAATGAGGCTGATGGAAATAGCCAAGTACCAATGCCTGTCTATCTACAGCAGTTCCATTGACAGTGAATGGAGCAGCAATGCGCATAAGTGGTCACCGCTCCATTCAATCTGCTCCTCACTGTGGGTGGTACAGGGAGCACGCTGAAGGGGAGACTGGACCACCATTCTCAGGATCTGTGGGGGTCTCAGTGGTGAGACCCCCACTGATCAGCCTTCTATCCACTTATGGGGATAAATGTTGATTTTGGTACAACCTCTTTAAGCCCATAGCACCAAAGCCTGTTTGCGCCTTAACCCTTTGCAATCCAATTTTGGATTCAGGGTTTCCTAGGGAGTCTTTTCTTTCGACCATTATACAATGGCGCCATCTGCTGGCTAGAGACAGTATTGTGGTATTGGACATGCTGGAGAGGCCCCCCAAGAACATAGCAGCCAGTAATATACAGTAAGAATACCCTGCTGGACGTCTTCTGACATCAGAGCTGTACAGGCTCCAATCAGAATGTCTTCAGACGTCAGACAGTGAATTGGAAAGGGTTAATGATGACCAACTAATTTTTCAATTTTTTTCATCGGCACTCTCCTACAGCCATAGCTTTTAAAATTCTCCCACTGACACAGCCATATGAGGGCTTGTTTTTTTTGGGACAAGTTGTATTTTTTTAATGGGTACATTTAATTTACTGTTTAATTTTTATGAACTTTTTTTTTCAAAAGGGGATTGGAAAAAATTCAGGCATTTGTTTTTGGACTTAGTGTTCAGCATGCAGAATGAATGTGATATTCTCTGGGCCATCACGATTCCAGTGACACCAAGTTTAGGGTGCAGTCACATGAGCGATGATCAATCAGAGGCAGCGCTCAGCCATTCATTGAATGGCTGCCTCTGATTGGTCTGATTGGTAATCTGAGTGCTGCCTCTGATTGGTCACAGCGCTCAGCCAAGTAGAGGCAGTGCTTTCAGGAGGCGGGGATTTTTCACTCCCCGGCCAAAGGAAGAGCAGTGCGGGGACCTGGAAGAAGACTCTGGAGATGACAGAGCTTCTAAGATGATGTATAACTTTTTTTTCCTGCAGCCAGGGATGATTTTTGGGTTACAGCCTATATTTCAAGCCCCCCCCCCCCTTGAAAATCATCACTACGGGAAATCGCTTCATCCCATTGCTTTCATTGGGGCGGCAGCAGCGCCTGCCCCATTGAAAGCAATGGGATAGCATTGCGCTCCTCTGCCACAGCTGTGGCAGGGGATTCCTTCATCTCCGCAGGGAGTCCTGTCCTCAGTGAACACTGACAGTGCTGTCATAGTGTTCAGTGATGAGGAGACTCCCCACGAGGATGAAGGAATCCCCTGCCACAGCTGTGGCAGAGGAGCGCATCTTTTCCCTATGTTTTCAATGGTGTCGGCACTGCTGCTGCTGTCCCTATTGGCAACAAGGTGAAACCCCTTTATGTGACAGCATCCAAGGGTTTCACATTTTTTTGCCTTGGTCACACATTTTTTACACGTACGATGTGTGCTTAAAACCGCTGTGCTATCTTTTACAGGTGCGATTTTTTTTTTTGCGCTTGTAAAAATCGAATATGTGACCGCTCTCATAGGAAAGCATTCGTTCTTATAGTCGCGATTTTTTTTAGCGCACGTATACATGTGCTAAAAAAATCACTCGTGACTGCACCCTTATACATTTTTTTTATGCTTTGTTATTTTTCTACACTAAAAAAACTTTAAAAAATATTCGCTTTTGTGTTGCCGCATTCGATGAGCCGTAACATTTTTATTTTTCCATCGACAGAGCTCTGTGAAAACGCGTTTTTTGCGAGATCAACTCTATTCTTCATTTATCCCATTTTCGGGAATATATAACATTTTTTTTTTTTAAATAGTTTTTTTTTATTAATGAATTTTTTCCATACAAAACAAGAAGAGAGGGAGAGAGAAAAAGAGAAAGGGGGAAAGAGAAAAAAGAAGAGAACAAAAAAAAGGGGAAGAGAACATCAAATTAGTAGAAGAGGCACATTTCCAGGTCTGGTTGTGCAGTTTAGGTTCATGTGTATTTTTTTTGGTCAAATGTCCAAACAGCACATTACAAAGAGGAGGAGCATTGCCTTATATAACATGTTGACCACTGAGGAGGTGGAACGGGGGTGGGGATAAGTTTCGGGAATTAGCTCCACCCCCACCCCGCCTCTCCTCATTGAAAATAGTGCAGAGGGGTGGAGAGGAGGCAGAGAGGGGGTGGGAGCTCAGAGCACTGCTCCTGGCTCTTCCAGCCTCCTCCCCCTGCAGAGAGAGATGCCGTATATCGGCTGGGTGTGAAAACCGAGCCAATATACGGTCGTGTGAATGCAGCCTCACAGTGTGCGGGTTAAATAATGTGCTAACTATTTTCTTAGGGCTCAGTCACATGAGCGGCGATCCGTGGCTATTTCTGCACGACAAAACGCCTGCACCACGTGTGGACAAAAATCCGCATGGCCAGGTCCATTGCCAGCCATATGTTCTTTCTCTGTCAGGTTTTCATCCGCACCTGCGGTGTGGGCGTTTTTCCGTGCGGAAATACGCACGGATCGTCACTCATGTGACTGAGCCCCTAATGGCTCATTAGAGAAATTGGAGATACCATATTTGCAATTTTTTTTTACAAAAAGTTAGATTTAGATTATATATATATATATATATATTATATAATTTATTTTTTTAAATCACTTTTTACAAGTTTTCTTGTGCAACTAGGAGATGTGAATATAACTATCTTTTATCGTTCTTCTAATACACGGCTATACTTTAGTATGGCTGTCATGTAATACTACATTTCCCCTGTAGTGGCCACTCTAGGGGGAGTGTCTAGCTGGTCTTAGCTTTTCCCAGCAAGATCGGCAATGAGGGCGATCAGTTGATTGCACTGATGGCCACATTCTAAAGGGGTTTGCTCTCATGGGACAACCCCTTAGAATTCATTTTTGACACGCCAGGGAAGACTTCTGCTTACGGGCGATTCCTGGATTCGCCTTTGCAGGTTACAAGGAATCATTATACGGATATCAACTTGTCATCCAAGAGCGCCGATTCCTCGAGCAAAAGTGTCATAAAACATCACATTAAAAAGGCTATTTAAATTCTACCGGAATCGCTTTCACTGGGAGCAAAAAGATGAAAGATGGGCGGAAATCCCCTTAAACGTGTGGAGACGGAGAAGAAGCCTAGTGGCGCTGCCTACGTACAGGGGACCGGGCCGCGCCCCGCCATGAATAGCTTTTGTCATGTTGCTGCTACTGTGTTGTGCGGAATCTGGGAGAGATACAAAATAAACACACAAACTGCTAATTAGTATTATTCTGCAGCCAGTAACCATTTCCTGTCCAAAAGATGGAAGATGTAGTAGAGCTGAGTTTGTCATTGCGTTGATTCATTTGGGCTTGAGGGTAGTTATCAAAAGCCACAGAGGAAACGCCTCGGACTCCCAATGCATGGGGGTGTCTGAGAAGCGGTGCAACCATCTCAGGGGACTGAAGAAGGCTTGGGAATCTGCGGATCCGTGGCCAGGATCTGTCGGATGAGACCGTAACATCTCCCATCTCCAGGCCGCCTGCACACGGCCGGGTCTAATTCTGCATGTGAAATCTGTCCCTGGCAGCAGCGGCATCCGCACGTACCTGCCCTCGTTCTTCTTCATCGGATATCCGCAGTACAGATATTTATTTAACTCCTGCTCTAACCGTGTTATCGCCTAGCGGTATCCGCAATCTCTCCGCAATGTCAAATGTGGAAGCGCCGTAGATTGGACGGCTTCCATTGACTTCAATGGACGCCGTCCGCGTTGAATCCGCGCAAACATGGAACGTGCTGCTATTTTGCCTCCATGAGCGGAAACCGCAACTGGTTTCCGCTCGTGTGCAGAAAGAATCACTTTTCCATAGCATGTTACAGGTGGTATTTGCTGCAGAACCCGTAGGCGGACGCCCGCTCCAAATTCCGTGATGCAAATCCGCCCGTGGGCAGGCAGCCTTAGTTGTTGTGCAAGGAACTGTATAGGGGGTCCAGATGGGGCGGATTTGCTGTGGAATTTCCGTGCAGACCCTTCTTTACGGAAGCAGCAAAGTGAATGACATTTTGAAACTGTCATCCACAAGTGGCGGAAATAATCTCCACAAAATCAATGTATAAATTAACACGCGGCGCAAAATTTAATTCCGCAGCATCTCAATTTTATCGGTGTGGGAGTCCCCTCCTCTCAGTGAGCGATTGAATTCCGTACAAAAATACGTGATAAAACCCACTTCAAAATCTGCACAAAAAGCTCCGGGTTTGGTGGCAAGCCTACCATTGCGGATCTGCAGCAGGATGCCCACTGCGGACTTTCCACTGCCAATCAACCAATTAAGCCTCATTCACACGAACACCTGCCAACCGCATTCACACGTTCTGCCAACCGCATCGCGGCCGAAAATCGCATCACTGCAGAATAGCCGTGATTGAGTCCTGAGATTAATTGCAGTTTTCTCGTCCATTCACCTGGGCATATCACGGGGAAAAAAAAAGCTGCAGCGCGGAATTCCGTCGGTCGACAGAAATCCTCGTAATGACTTCTAAAGCTTAAATAGAGCTAGCCGTCTTCTATTCCGAGCGCCGGACGCAGGTAAACTTCCCTCCCCTCCCTTTTTTTCAGCTCCCATAGGAGTCTACAGTAGCTTAAGTCAAAAGATAGGAATCCAGCGCTTCACATGGCCCTTTTGGCCCTTTTACACGGGATGATTATTGTTCAAAATCGTCCAAATCCCTGCGCCCCCGCGGGAATTTAAGCAATATTCATCCCATATAAATGCACACAGAGACTCAACGAGAATTCAGTGTAAAGAGCAGTCTGTGAAAGCAGACAACTGAGGGAAGAATGCTCCCCGGCCCACTCACCGCCATTCTGGCAGCGCTTTGAGCAACGCTACTCATTCCTGTGTAGCAGCACATGAGCGAGCAACACTGGGACGAGTGGGGGGGGGGGCATCGTTTGCCCAACAGTTTGTCCCATGTAAATGGTCCATCACAGAAAGCAGAGACCAGGTAACTGAGCTAAGCCCCACCATCTTCAGCCATGTGACTTGGCCAGGGGTATAACAGGAAGAGGAGGCTTTAGGGAACTGCTGGCAGAAGGATCCAGTACTAGTGTACCATGTCTCCACCGGAAGTATGGGTTGACCAACCTCAGCTACAGGTAACACCCAGGTCATGCCCAAAAGCTTCCGATTGGCTCCCGCACACACACACCTTCACAGATTCCCGAGTTCCAAGTTGAGCTGACGAGCGATCAGCCCAGAGGCTACAGCCAGAAACCATTGCTCGCTGGCGCTCAGGAAGTTGCCGTGTAATTGTCAGGAGCTCGGGTCAGGAGCTCGGAGGTGGGTGTGGTTGCTGCTCAGGAGCTCAGGTTAGAAGCTCGGAGGTGGGCATGGTGGCTACAAGGGAGCTCAGAGGTTGGCATGTCTGTAGCCTCAGGGTAACTCAACTTGGAGCTTGGAGATCTGTGAAGGTGGAGGTGGGCGTGGTGGCCACTCAGAAGCTCAGGTCAGGAGCTCGGAGGTTGGCAGGGCTGTACAGCTCATCGGAACGCAGTAATCTTCAAGGGTGTGTGGGCGAGAGCCAATTGGGAGCTTTTGGGTGTGACCTGGGCGTTACCTGTAACCGAGGCCGGCCAACCCATATTCCGGTGGAGACATGGTACACTAGTACCGAAGACCCTGACCCCCCCAGTGACGTCACTGCCACACCACAACACATACTACTCATCTGATTCATAATGGTGTAGTCAGCAGGAAAGCAGAGGCCTATGGCTGAGCAAAGCATTGCCTCCTTTGGCCATGTGACTCATCCGGGGGGGGGGGGAGAAACAGGAAGAGGAGGCTGTAGAGAGCTGCTGGGTGGAGGCTCCATTCCCTCCAGTGACATCACCACTGTACCATAACACATACCATGCACATGCTTCAGAACAGTACCTGCCCACAAGGGCCGCAGCATAGGTTGCGCTGAATTCAGAGTCCACAATGGTTCATGCTGAACTAGTACAATCCTTTTATTCAATATAGCAACACTCAGTGGTACATTGTTAGGTCTCCTATGGAGGATGGCAAGTGGCTGGATCTCGCTGATCTACTATTGTTGGCCTATCCTAAAGACAAACCATCAATAGATTAAACTGGACACCCCCTTTACATTTAGCTATCACTGTCAGTTCCACTGAAGTAAATGGGGCATCAGTGTGTATGCTCAACCACCACTCCATTAATGGGGCCACCTTCAGGATCTCTGTTTTTGGGATTAGTGAGGGTCCCAGTGGCCAGAAGAAAGTTATCCCCTATCCTATGGATAGGAAATAATGTTTAACTGTGGCATCCCTTTCTTCCTCTTGAGCTTGTGCTGGGCTACTGCTTATCTGGAGTATCTGTGCAGATGAGCGGCAGCAAAGAACATGGGGGAGAAACAAAGCAGCAGACAGGAGGTGTGCCCAAATTAGACTACCCAATTCGACCTCGCAATGGAAGAAGATTTAAAGGGGTTGTCCTATTAGAGAACATGGTCACCATGGAAGGGGGGATCCCACTCTATTATGGTAGCCTAACAGCATCTTGAAGGAATCACAATGTATGAAACAGTCACCCATTCATATAATTGAATGCCATGTAATACCATTATTAGAGATGATCGTACTATTGAAAAGTTCGATTCGGTGGATTTGCTGAATTTCAGAAAAAAGTTGGGTTCAGTCTAAATTAGATTGAACCAAGCCTTCACCAATAAAAATGATCATGGGACGACATTGCCTGTAGCGATTTCAGGCACTGTGTTGGAGCCTTAGGTGTAATAGCCGTAGGTCTGGAGGGTAGTCAAGAAAGAGCCAGGAGTCAGCAACGGGAGGTCTTGGTTTGCAGTACACATGGATGAGACGGGTAGTGTAGTCAGAAGGGAAGCCAGAAGTCGGTATCAGGAGGTCTTGCAGAAACGGAAGAGGAACAAGCAAGTGACGCTTGATTAAACGGTGCTGTGTAGCAGAATAATCATGCAATAAGGCAGTGGCAGAAAGTGCAATCAAGACAGAGGCGGGGTCAGGACCAGGAGGCAGGAACTAGGTAACTGGGATCAAGAAACATGGCTGAGAGTCATGCAAGGGAACAATCCACAGTGAGAGCTAATGACTAGAGCACAGCAGGTCCTGGGTTCAATCCCTGACATTGCCTTTCCTTCTGTGGCTCTATGGTTAGCATTATTGCCTTGCAGTGCTGGGGTCCTAGGTGCAAATCTGACAACATCTGAACCGATGACTTTTAAATTAGTGCGGCTGAGGTGGATGATATGGCTAGTCAATGAACTACTGTCTGCATTGGGCCACCCTAATAGTACTACCACCGGGTACTGGCCTATCTGCAGTCCAAGAGCGCTGGACTAATGAGGGGGCTCACTGGCTTAGACTTGGCCAGCATGGCTCCCTATTGGCTCTCCACTCCATAGTGACTCCTACAACTTGGAGCAGCAACAGCAGCGGCTGAACTATAAGTCCCCTCTCCAGGCTCCCCCCAATGTTTGCCAGAGTCTCCATACTTCGTAGTCACACACAGTAGTAGATAAGCAGGCGGATTGCTAATTATCATGGCTGCATAATGGGACAAAAACGCATTCATGTGTTAAAGCCCTAAGGCCATGTGAATGAGTCCTAAGGGGTTGCAACGCTCTGATGAGGAACTACAGCCGCTTCCTCAGCCTATGACATCATGTTCATCGGTCACATGGCCTTTCTGGATCTCAATTCCATTCAAGTAAATTGGATTAAGCTGCAATACCAGCTATAGCCACTATACAATGTACGGCACTGTGCTTAGTATATAATAATGGGTTCACAGTGCTTATCCCAAGTGCTACAGCCCCTTCAAAGAGCCAATTGGTGGGTGTGCCTGAAATTGGACCCTACCAATCTGATATCGATGACCTGCTCCAAATAGAAGTCATTAAGTCCTGGAAAACCTCTTTTAAATATGATGCCATGCCTAAAGGCATAAACGTCTGTTCCTACAGTACATATACTCTACCCATGACTCAAGGTGTGTTTGGGAGTGTAACCTTTTGGTTGTTGCAAAATTTGTGATGCCACCTGAAATTTCTTCATGAAGTCATTTCTTAATTGCCCCCATGTGTTGTGTCTCTAGGTATAGAGTTGTCCATGCTGGTTAGATCCACCACTAGGGTGGACGGCACTGGCCTTTTACCTTCCAGGACAATGTAGCACCTTAGGCAATGATGAATGGATGATTTCCGGGGACGCGTTGCATTTGGTTGTTTGTTTTTTGGCTCCTTTTTGTTGTTGCATCCGTATCGGAATGTGGGGCAGATCACAGATCTCAGTTTGGATATAATGCCTGCAGTTCCTCCAGGCCTGAAATCCTTCGCCTTCCTTACAGCCCCTGAATCTCTGCCAGGTTTGTCTAAGCAAATGAAATATCACTGATTGAAGTTTAGTAAAGGTTATTCAGGTAGACGGTGTTCCTCGTAAAACCGAACCATCCTCTGATGCGCCTCGTTTGCTCTTTATTGTTCATTCTTTCAATGGTTTCTGCCCATGAAAAGTTAATATTTACAGAAATATTTGCAGTTTTGAAGTTTCCGCAGGGCAAACTCAACACAACGCGTTTCAGCACATTCATGATCTCAAAGCTGACAAATGAATGGAATTATAAGTCCTCCTATAGCTGATGTGGCACTTTTTAGAGTCTGTATCACTGGATTTAACTCAACCGTTACCATCAGGAGAAACTCAGCTAAGACGAGTGAATCTGTCAGCAAGTCTGCTGACTGTTTCCACCTATGGTGATTGAAGGAAAAGGAAAGAAAATCAAGAAATACTGGGCTAGGAGAAATGATACTGTACACCACAGAAAGACTTGGCAAAAAGATTTTCAGGGTCGGACATTTCTATACCTACAGGGCTGGATTAACCCTTTCCAATCCACTGTCTGACGTCTGAAGACATTCTGATTGAAGGCTGTACAGCTTCGATGTTAGAAGACGTCCGGCAGGGTATTCTTACTGTATGTTACTGGCCGCTTTGTTGTCAGGGGCCTCTCCAGCATGTCCCATACCGCAGTACTGGCTCTAGCCAGCAGATGGCGCCATTGTATAATGGCAGAAAGAGAGAGCCCCCTAGGAAACCCTGAATCCAAAAATGGATTGCAAAGGGTTAATCTATAGGCACAGTAGGCTTGTGCCTATAGATAATAGTCGTTGAATGTTGTAAATTGTTACTTCAAAGGGAAGTTTTTCCTTAAGAGCCTGTATTTACACTGAACTGTGGGCTCGATCAGGGCTGGGATGAGGGTAGGTAAGAGTATTGCCCAGGGCGCCACCTTGCCACAGGTCAGAGGGGACACAATTCTATTATTGGTGAAAAGTTTTTTCGCAACATTTAAGTTTCTATACGACGAGCGCTCCCATCAATCCCGACGAGCGTTGAGCATCTTTTGTATTGCTTACCACTCCAAGTTTCTGACTGTTTTTCCTCTGCTCTGGGCACCAGCGTTGTACTGAATTTCACCGCCGCCCACATGTTGTAATTATGAGGTCAGATCTGGGGTCTGTTTTAATTGTTGGTTCAGATTAGCGATCTGTATTAATTATATGGGTCAATATGGGGGCCATTGGAAATTTTGCAATAGGGCCCCCAGCTACCATGTGTTATTTATAATACTGGTGTCTTCTCTTGTGGCTGAGGTGCCTTTGAGCATCCTCAGGCTCCAGGGCATGGGTGCAACTGCTAATTCTGCACCCACTCTAATATATAGTTCTGGTCAAAAATCTCCCAGCAGCAAACTCTGTAGTAGGAGAAATTGTCAAGATGGTCTGGGCTGAATGGAGAAGAAAAATAAAATGAGTCACCAGATTAAATATTCAAGCTACCTTTATCTGTTACTTTTAAGATGTGTTTAAATCTCTTTCAGTAAGTGAGTATGGCATTTTTCATTGCTTCTAGGAGTCAGTGATGGGGGGGAGAGCACAGTTAGCTTAATCACGCCTAGCCGATATACGGCGTCCCTCTCTACGCCCGCGCACTTAGCTCCTCCCCCATCCCGACCCCTCCCATTGCAAATAGTGGCGAGGGGCAGAGTGGGGGTGGGAGCTCAGTGCACTGCTCCCGGCTCTTCCAGCTTCCTCCCCCTGCAGAGAGGGACGCCGTATATCGGCCGGGCGTGGAAACCCGACTGATATACGGTCGTCTGAATGCTCCCTTAGGCCTTAACACAACTGTATGCGTTTTTATGTTCACCTGTACATGCCACAAAATCACGTGAATGAAGAATAGCTGCGATCAAGTCCCAACTTTATCCGCGTATTTTCTGCCACTCACACGGGCGGCTGCTGCGTATTGGCAAAAAATTGGCGGAAATCAATCGCTCGGCAGAAATCCTCAGATTGACTGCTAATGCTTAAATAGAGGCAGCTGTCTTCTTTTTCCCAGCCTTGGACGCAGGTAAACTCCCTCTCTCTCCCTTTTTTTTCTGGCTTCCATAGAAGTCTATGGGAGCTTCCAGCGTATCTCGGCAAAAGATAGGGCGAGACCTATGACGTATAAAATCGGCGACTGAAAACGTTCATCTGACTGATTACATTGGAATCCAATGCTTTAGGTAGTCGCAACTTTTTGGACAATGTTTTGATGACGCTAAATGGCGGCGTATATACGGTTGTGTGAATAAGGCCTTAGCTTTAGATGCAGCCTCTGGACATTGGGCATAATCATCTTAGTGCAGAAATTTTTAGTGAAGGTGAAGGGGGCACTGTTATTACTGGAGACACAAAACGGAGCACTGTTGCTGTTGGGGTTACTTAGAAGAATCACTATTACTACTGCGGCCAGTAAAAAAGAGCACTATTACTATTGGGGCCGCTGAGGGGAAGCACTATTACTGCTGGATCCACTAAGGGGGGTAAACTATTACTGCTGAGGCCACTAATGGGGAAACTATTTCTGCTGGGGCCACTAATGGGGAAACTATTTCTGCTGGGGCCACTAACAGGGGCTCTATTACTGTTGGGAAACAGAAGGGGTACTATTACTGGGAACACAAAAGAAAGCACTTTTACTACTGGGACAATTAAAGGGGGCACTATTTCTCCTGGGGCCAATAAAGGCCCCCAGGAGAAAAGAAAGCACTATTACTATTTGGAGACTAAATAGGGCACTGTTATTACTGGAGACACAAAGCAGAGCACTGTTGCTGTTGGGGCCACTGAGAAGGAGCAGTGTTTTACAACTGCGGCCAGTGAGAAGGGGCACTTTCACTATTGGGGCCACTGAGAGGGAGCACTATTACTGCTGGGTCCACTAAAAGGGGGAAAATACTATTGCTGGGACCACTAACATGGGGGGAACTATTACTGCTGGAGCCACTAACAGGGGCTCTATTACTGTTAGAAACACTAAAGGGGCTATATTACTATTGGGACACAGAAGAAGGAACTATTACTAGGAACACAAAACAGAGCACTATTACTACTGGGACACTAAAGGGGGCACTGTTATTACTGAAGACACAAAATGGAGTAATGTTGCTATTGGGGCCACTGAGAAGGAGCACTTTAACTCTGCGGCCAGTAAGAAGGAGCACTATTACTACTGCGGCCAGTGAGAAGGAGCACTATTACTACTGCGGCCACTGAGAAGGAGCACTATTACTACTGCGGCCAGTGAGAGGGAGCACTATTACTACTGCGGCCAGTGAGAGGGAGCACTATTACTACTGCGGCCAGTGAGAGGGAGCACTATTACTACTGTGGCCAGTGAGAAGGAGCACTATTACTACTGCGGCCACTGAGAGGGAGCACTATTACTACTGCGGCCAGTGAGAGGGAGCACTATTACTACTGCGGCCACTGAGAAGGAGCACTATTACTACTGCGGCCACTGAGAGGGAGCACTATTACTACTGCGGCCAGTGAGAGGGAGCACTATTACTACTGCGGCCACTGAGAAGGAGCACTATTACTACTGCGGCCAGTGAGAAGGAGCACTATTACTACTGCGGCCAGTGAGAAGGAGCACTATTACTACTGCGGCCAGTGAGAGGGAGCACTATTACTACTGCGGCCAGTGAGAAGGAGCACTATTATTACTGCGGCCAGTGAGAGGGAGCACTATTACTACTGCGGCCAGTGAGAAGGAGCACTATTACTACTGCGGCCAGTGAGGAGCACTATTACTACTGCGGCCAGTGAGAGGGAGCACTATTACTACTGCGGCCAGTGAGAAGGAGCACTATTACTACTGCGGCCAGTGAGAAGGAGCACTATTACTACTGCGGCCAGTGAGAGGGAGCACTATTACTACTGCGGCCACTGAGAAGGAGCACTATTACTACTGCGGCCAGTGAGAAGGAGCACTATTACTACTGCGGCCAGTGAGAAGGAGCACTATTACTACTGCGGCCAGTGAGAGGGAGCACTATTACTACTGCGGCCAGTGAGAAGGAGCACTATTACTACTGCGCTACTGCGGCCAGTGAGAGGGAGCACTATTACTACTGCGGCCAGTGAGAGGGAGCACTATTACTATTGCGGCCAGTGAGAAGGAGCACTATTACTACTGCGGCCAGTGAGAAGGAGCACTATTACTACTGCGGCCAGTGAGAGGGAGCACTATTACTACTGCGGCCAGTGAGAAGGAGCACTATTACTACTGCGGCCAGTGAGAGGGAGCACTATTACTACTGCGGCCAGTGAGAAGGAGCACTATTACTACTGCGGCCAGTGAGAAGGAGCACTATTACTACTGCGGCCAGTGAGAGGGAGCACTATTACTACTGCGGCCAGTGAGAAGGAGCACTATTACTACTGCGGCCAGTGAGAAGGAGCACTATTACTACTGCGGCCAGTGAGAAGGAGCACTATTACTACTGCGGCCAGTGAGAGGGAGCACTATTACTACTGCGGCCAGTGAGAAGGAGCTCTATTACTACTGCGGCCAGTGAGAGGGAGCACTATTACTACTGTGGCCAGTGAGAAGGAGCACTATTACTACTGCGGCCAGTGAGAGGGAGCACTATTACTACTGCGGCCAGTGAGAAGGAGCACTATTACTACTGCGGCCAGTGAGAGGGAGCACTATTACTACTGCGGCCAGTGAGAAGGAGCACTATTACTACTGCGGCCAGTGAGAGGGAGCACTATTACTACTGCGGCCAGTGAGAGGGAGCACTATTACTACTGCGGCCAGTGAGAGGGAGCACTATTACTACTGCGGCCAGTGAGAGGGAGCACTATTACTACTGCGGCCAGTGAGAGGGAGCACTATTACTACTGCGGCCAGTGAGAAGGAGCACTATTACTACTGCGGCCAGTGAGAGGGAGCACTATTACTACTGCAGCCAGTGAGAGGGAGCACTATTACTGAAATCACTGGATAAACAAGGTAAAAACATATTTTGTGATAAGCCACATCCCAAACCATGCCCCTTTACCTTGGCCAGTATTGTTGGGTAATAAAGGTGGCAACCTTAGTACTGTGTGGCTCCTATAAAGATGCATAGGGACTCTGCATGCCTCCATATAGACCCCATGCACACAGCATTACCATGTGCATGGGGCCTATACCATTTACACAGCCCATACATACACAATGATATAAAACAGGTGCAATAACCATGTAAGCAGAGAGGGGCCACATTTTATACATTTGCAGTCGGACCGCTCCCTTATTCTCCTAAATATACAACATTTTTTGCAAAATCCAGACAAATGAAATATACGTTATATTTTCCGTGCGCTGAATACCCCGCGTGATATCATTGATGATGGATGGGTCAGGTCCAGGTGTTTCAGCCGCAGGGCCACCATTACATCGCAGCGTACGGCCACCACTATAAGTCCCCTTCTATTATCCTTTATACGATTTCCACCGCTCGTCTATAAATCAGCGCCGCCATAAAACGTGTCATAAGCCGTGACACGGAATCATCTAGCTGACAGGTCATAGAGATGGATGAGCTGCGCTCCCGTGTAACCGCATCAGCGGACGTCCTGCAAGTTAATAAAACTGATAAAGAAGCAAGATGTAGTGTTTGCACGTATCCTCCGGCCATAGCGGAGTGCCCGGAGCAAGCAGGTGCAGCAGGCAATCAGGGCAGCTGGGCAAACAGCAGAATATGTTGTAATGCTGTTTCCCTGCTTGCCAATTGGTTTTTCGAGGGTCCATATGGTAATCTGATTGTAGAGAAATGTAGATCCATTAAGAAAAAAAAAAAGTCATTCTTAGAAGGCAATAAAACATTAGGGGCCATAAAAAAGGTGAGCTGGGTAACGTCGTAGTGATAGAATGCACAGGTGGCATGGAGGTTTTAGTATGCTTAATGCATGTCAGTACACAAATCTATTCCGGTGTGTCTGTAATAAGTGTTCTATTGACTCTATAGTGTAAAGTGGTTTATTACAGCACCTATGAGTCCTACGTGAAGTGGCTCTAGGGACATGTCTGGGATCTTCCTGCACTCTGGAGGAGAGTTACATACCAGTTGGGGGACGGAGTGTTGGGGTGCTTCTATACGGGACGATCTATCGGGCAACAGATGCCTGATAGGCTATCCCAGTGGTAATTGTTCCTGTGCTTTTACATAGAAACGAGCATCACTAATGAATGGAGGTAAAATGGGCTGGGAACGTTTTGGCCTGCCCGTCTCCAGTCACAGTAAACAGGCAGTCATTCATAAGTGAACGACTGCCTGTTTATGCGGAATGATACGTGGCTCGGTTTTCTGCATGCAGAAGCTGAACGAGAAGTGATAGATGTCTCATTCTTCATTCACTCGGGGCATGCCTTTACACCTAAGATAACCATTAAGATTCTCACTGGATAATGAGAATTCGAAAGATAATCGTTATGTCTAAAAGCACCTTATGGCCCAACTCCTGCATGGAAACGTTGGTCCACATAGGCAGGGCCTCATAGCCTAGTTCGAGCCATATTGGTTTAACTCCTTCAGTGGCAGGTTTATTATTAGCACGTCATGTCAGGGAACTCTCCAGGGCTTGCTGAGCTGAGTATGCAGTAAAAACCCCAGAAGATTTCAGATGAAGGTTCAGTGCGCTGCACATTTCAGCACTTGAGCTGTCCAAGGAACTCTTCCGGGGTTTAACTGCATGGTCAGTGCAGCAAGCCATGGAGATTTTCCAGGCGTGCCACTAAAGGGGTTAATGGAGGGTCGCGTATAAAAAAAATAGGACATGGTGTTTATGGTGGTGTGAAGGTGTCGCAGGAAAGTCTAAAACTCTACAGACTCTGTTATTATTGGTTCTTCCAGTTTGATGACAAACTGCCCTTCTTAGGCCGTAAACAAACGGTAATGTCTTTATCCAGCTGTAAGGTGTATTCCAGTGTCACTCTTTCTATTTACCAAGCAATTCAATTATCAGCTTCACTGGAACTGTCTCTCCGGTACTGGTCCTAGTAGTCTGTAGCCGCAGAATATCACAATGACATCAAGTACTGGAGAAGGGAAGGTGAAGAGAAGTCCCTCTCTGAAGTGTTTCAGCAAGCCTGGACTGTGTCCAACAATATCTATGCTCTGGGGGGAGCTCACGCCCATAAGTAATTCCCACACTGCAGGTTTTCACACCAGGGAGTATCCCTACTTCTCACTCCGCAGCATAGCTGCACAAACTCCCACTTCCTATTTGTTCCTGCTCAAAGCAACTCTCTACATCTCTGCTCCCCTGAAAGTCACAGTTGAAACTTCACATAACAACATACATAAACAGTAAAATAAACTGTAGTATACCCCTCTTTTACATCCAGACTCAAAGGCAAGTGCATGGATTGTGCCAGGTGAACCCTTCAAAAAAAGACAGATAGGTAATTTTTGAAAATTTTAGGTTGTGTTCAGTGTTAAGGCAAGAGGGGTAAACTTTTACCAAGAAACTGTTTATTTTGTATGTTGGAAACTGTTCCTTCAAGAGAAAAACTGGGAACCTGGTGTAGGGGCCCTGGCAACACTGAGGTGGTGATTAGAAGGTGATAAAAGGAAAGTATGTATGGTACAGCAGTTTTGTCTGATGGCCAGAAAGGAGGTATGCAGTAGACCTACCAAGGTTTGTTGCCGATGGATAAACCCGTGAGGAGTATCACAGGTTCCTGACCTTAACCTCACAAACAGCATACAACATTACCAATAGCTGTCTTCAGTTGCAAACCTCAAGCATCTGGAGACCAAATACAAAAGACCAAGTGTGACCACTTGGACAGATGAGAGCATACCGCCGGATCTAAATTTATTTCTTCTCTTCTTCAGGTCTATGTCTCTCAACCAATGCAAGCCATCGCTCCTTCTTCTCCCTTGGTGAGGAAGAAGTGGGATCCCTCTCTGTTGGCCAATGGTTCTCCAAAATTGATGACATAATATGCATTGAAGACCTAAAGAGTCTCTCTTTTTAGTACTATTTGATAGGAATTCAAAATTCACCCATAAATGCAGGAAATATGTCTTTGTCGGCACCTAGAAGCAAAGTGACAGTGAGCATGCACTGGAGTGAGGACATAGTAGGCTGGGACTGATGACATGATGTCATCTCAGACTATAGGGCTTACTTGCCCCACCAAAAATTAAGTTCTCCAGCAATGGGCTATCATGCCACCTAACCATCATCTGCCATTTCTAGTATTGGTGTCCTCTTGTGTGGAAGAGAAACTTTTTGAACCCCCTCAAGCACCAGGCTTGGGTATGACTACAACTTCTGTACCCCCTTTAGCTATCCTACCAGTTGGGTCACCTCTGTATGGCTGGAGTGGACAATTTGACCATAATGTAGCATAGAAATTAGGAGAACATTATATCTTCCCATAAACCTTACATCATTGATTGCTCATATTCCCTAGAGATTCCTAATGGGAGTATAAATCCATTCCAATTTTTATATCCCCATAGGCAACAAAAGTCATTGTTCTCCACGTTCGAGAAGACATTAGAAATTCTATAATCCTTTAATCTTCATGGGTGTTAAATCCATTAGTGTATAGGATTTAATTTCATTCTGTGTCATATAACACCATTACATTACAAATGTGCAATAATCATGCATTCAAACAGGCAGGCAGACAGTTCAGGATCATAATGTCAGGATTTTCTTACTGTTATAAGAAGATTTCCATCCAAACAAATTTCAAAAAGTATCCATATATTAGTCAATCAAAAGTTAGAGGAGCAGCCAAAGTTTGGTCATTGTATTTTAGTTACTTACTGAGATATCGGCAATGTTCTTTTCTGTTGCGGTGGCCATTCTTGCAATAGTGACAACTGGGAGTACAATCAAATTACTTGTTGCTCTCTCTCTCCCCCCCCCCCCACACACTTCCCTCTGCAACCCCCCGCTCACCCCCAGTGCCCCCCGAATCTTTTCGTCCGAGCAGTCAGTTACTCGGAAAAAGCGGTGCTCGAGTGCAAAAACACCCGAACCGAGTACACTCGCTCATCTCTAGCGACAACCAATATGGCTGAACTTCCGGTCACATTTGCAATAATGGGCGCTGCAACAAAAGAAAAAAATGCCAATAGCTCTGCTTGTGAATAAAATTTAATGAATAAAGTTTTGTTGCTGAATTACAGGGATTTTTCAGGAGTTTACTATTGATGACTTATTGTTACATCGATTCTGGGCTTATCCCGCGCAGCCTACACCAGCGTGAATATAATGTCCTTAATGGATGGGTATATACACAATATTATAACATGGACAACACAAAAATATATAGAACGAAACCAAAAGTGGGGAAAAGCTAAATCTGACCTTCACTTACTGATGGAAAAGAGCTCTGCCTATAAGCAGGGTGATCATCCTGATAAGGACGGCTCCTTGTTAGGAACTTGGGGTGGTCATGACTTCCTCTGGATGATAACAGGGAAAAGTGGCAAAGATGATGCATAATATAATTCCACAATGTACAGGGAATGAATATTACCACACCCCAGAGAAAGTAATCACCAGACATATTTATTTATTTTTATTAATATACAAGTCAGGATCAGGAAAAGCAGCCTGGACCAGATACCACTTCAGGGAGAGGATCTTCAGACAGGAGTAAACCCGATGTCAGACAGGAGACCGATATAAGCCAGACAGGAATCAGACAGGTTAATAATGAAGAGCTCAGACAGCTGGTCAGACCAGACCAAACTAGGCAGGAGTATAACTTGCACGATCTGAGAGGAGGGGCTGGAATAAATATACATAGACTAATGGCAATTGGCTGGCTGGGCTATCTCACCTACCAACCAACCAATTCACCCATAAATGCAGGAAATATGTCTTTGTCGGCACCTAGAAGCAAAGTGACAGTGAGCATGCACTGGAGTGAGGACATAGTAGGCTGGGACTGATGACATGATGTCATCCCAGACCTGATCCTTACTCTGCAGTCTGCACTGTGACACCTATCCTTAAGATAGGTCATCAGAAGTTGATCAGTGGAGGTCCACCACTCGGGATCCCCACAGATCAGCTGCTCACCAGGCTGCTGTCAGTGCAGATAAAAAACGAAGCAGACAGTTCTATCCATATTGTAGTGATCTGGGTTGATATTGCAGGCACAGCTGTCATTGAATTCAAGGCAATACCAACCCAGGCTGCTGCACTGTGGATAGAGCTATCTGCTTCTAGCTCTGACCACATTAACTGTGGCCTGATGAACAGCTAATTAGTGGGGATCTCAAGCGGTAGATTCCAGACGATCAACTATTGATGACCTATCCTAAGGTTATGTAGCAAGTCTAGGATTCTGCCAGTAGTACACTGTACTGCACTTCCTTGACCATACTTCCCATGCTGCATAGCACAGTCTGTGGTCCTATAAGCAGGGAGGCAGTATCTGTGTTTCCACCCCTCTGCTCTCCCTGAAAGATTTAGGCGTTCTGGCCATGTGGTGAGTAAACCCAATAAAAAGTGTACACACTTACCCCGCCGAGAATGTGAAGATTGTTATCGCAGTGTCTACAGATAAGTCAGCCTGCTGCCTCTGAGTGCAAAAAAGCCACCTGTGAAGATAGCTTCAACCCCTGTTGCTAAGGAAATGTCCCTGTGTCCTTGTTACTACAGAAGCTCTTACCCTAACGACAGACAGTGGATTGCAGAGAAGCTAAAAGGGAGACCCCTAGTGGCAACCGCTTCAAACGTGATCTATAACGGTAAAGCAAGAACATTTTTAATGCAAGTATATTACAGAAATTATGAGATTAACACAAACTAGTAGGTGAGCAGAGGTTGTCTGAAAAGTTAGTGCCCCTTTAACTGTTCTCATACTTGAGATTGATGGGTCCTGTTGAGTGCTACAATTGACGTCCCTTGTGTCCATAAGAGAAGTTATTTCAAAGGTTACTCTCTATATAGAACATGTACATGTCCACATTTAATTACATCGTCATCTATGTTGCTATTACTGCTCACATGGGATGCATCATTGTTAAGATCTAATAGGTTAATAAGCAATAGGCCCCAATGGTAAGTGATTGGTTCCAAAGTTACCTCCAAGTGGGGTTGTCTTCTACTGAACCTTTGGAGCCAATTAATATACCAGTACCCGGTCACACATGAGAATCATCTGGATGCTCTCCTTGAAACCAGTAGGAAACAAATTAAGAAGATGAGATACAAGAACCAGACCAAGTAAGAAAAGTCAAACTGCTGACAAGTGGTCGTTCTCTAGGAAGCACTATTTGGCCAACAAATGCCTTGGACTATAGCACAAGAGACATGGACAATATTAGCAGAGTACAGCACCTCCATGGAAGAAGCGGCCAGAGCTCTGCAACAGCTATTTTCGCCCCCCAGATTAGGGTCTATGAATTGTAGCCCATTTATGCGCTTTATAATCTCACTTTCCCTTATAGCCGAGCCAAAGTCTTTGATGCACCAGGTATCACTGACAGTATTTGTGTGCACAGGAAGGGCTAAACAGGCCACCAAAGCTTTCAAACGCTGATATTTAGACTATGAACTCATGCAGAAGCAGATCCTACTTTGTTCTTCGGAGCTTTTGTTTTCCTAAGTTCCTACCATAATACCCTCATTGTGTTTGCATTGGTTTATTCTGTATGTAAACACATCTCTACAACCATTTGTTCTCCCTCCTCACAGTATCTTTCCTTGCATCTGGTTGAACTTTTGAACAATGTAAAACATTGTTTTTATCATATGAGATATGGTCCAATAGGTCGCCGGGGCAAGATTCTGCAAAGGTTTGATTCTTTCTCACTTCCTTTCACTTGAGTATTTACAGAAGAGCATCATCGTGGCAGATGAGGGTGTGCAATGTTCAAGAATTGTTTTCGGTGGACACACAGGATGTGCGTGTCATTGGGCTATTTCTATATTTCGTGTTACACGGGGCCTGAGAATAAACTCATTGGGCCAGATCACCTCTAATGAACCCAAGATGAACCTACCCTTTATATGGAGTGATTCTGTAAAAGAAACTGCTATAGGAATTGGTGGGACCATTTTAATTGACTGTAAATTTACGTCGCTGCTTGCTGGGCTTTGTGCAGCAGCGACGTAAATTTATGTTGTCCACTCTGCGATTGAGCACATGCCCCAGAGAGGGTGAAACAACCAAAACAGGCTGTTACTGACAGATTCCGATGACGTCATCAACCTGACAGCCAGTCAAAGCTCCTGCAGGGAAAGTTTGTTGTAGTAACAAACTTTCCCTGCAGTTAAGCGCTATACCAGCCACTCTCGAACCGGTCTTCCGTCAGTTTGACATTGGAGGAAAAAGAAGCCTACAGTACTGTAAAAGACAAAACTTAACCCCAAATTAACCCCTTCTACTACAATCACCTATACTATTTAGTTAGTATAGGTGACTGTATAGTGCAGGGTTCTTTTTTAATCATCTATCTAGAACATACTACATAGCAGTTTTGGTTTGGATTTGCACAAAAAGTCTTGTCATATTCCGCATTACACCATTTGTGTAGAGTTTGACGTAGATCCGCAGCTGATATCACCCTTTCAAATGAAGAGGTGAAGTCCGCAGAAAATTTGCATCAAAATCCACAACAATGATGTAATGTGGAATTTGCCGCCGATTTTGGTGCTGGTTTTCTGCTACCAAAAATCAGCATCAATTCTGCTACTTGTGAATGTATGTACGCTTACAATAATTTATTACATCAACTATTACATAAATTAATTAAATGTAACCATCAATACCATTTACATAAATTAAACATTCTAAATAAAAATGCAAAACAAGATACTTCAACATTTTTAATACGAATGTAAATTTGTAATTCTTCTAAATTGCTTAGAAATGTGCAAACTTTTTCAAATGTGCTTCCAAAATAAAATAAACAAATGGAAATAAATATCCTCTTAAGCATTAGTACAGCATGTATGAATATATTTGACATACTGTAGTTGAAATAAAACAATAAAGTACAGTACATAATGAAAAAAAATCTAAGTATAACTTGGATGTGTAGAAACTCTATGGAGTTATTCTCTGTTAAATTGACACATGCCAGATTTCCAAAATTTGGCCTGATCATTAAGGCACAGACAGGCGTGTTCTTGAAGGGGTTAAAAGGCACTGCTAAGATTCCTGAGCCCCAGTGCAAAATGTGTAGGAAGACCACCACCTACTATGTACCATTTATAATACTGAAGTCTTCTTGTTTGGCAGAGGGAATTTGGCTCTTCTTAGGCACCAGGGTCCGGTTGTGATTGCTACTTCTGCACTTTCTATACTTTACCCCTCTGATGGAAACAAGTTATTGTATCGTGGACAGTTATATATTCCCATATGGTCAACATAAGTGATGAGAAAGCTCACCATTGTATCTACAAACACCTTCTTCAGGATCTGCACAGCCAAGTCTAATGCTCTTACAGTGGCAAAGATGACCAATGTAGGAGAAAAAGCAGTGGTCTTCAACCTTTGGCCCTCTAGACTAGGTGCACACTAGCTTTGAATGCAAGTTGCACCCGAAAGGCTCAGGTGCAACTTGCGTTGTACATCACATGGACACCAGTCTGTGTGCTGTCTGATTTATGCTGAGGCAGCACATTCATATGCATTTGCATGTCCTGCAGGAATAAGACGTGCAATGAGTTATTTTTATACGGACCATCGGTCTGTATAAAAAAACTACAATGTGTATAGCTTCATAGGCTACAGTGGGGCTGTGAGCTGTCCGTGGAGTAACGTGGACAGCACATTGTCCCAAATATGCTAGTGTGCATGGGGGCCAAAGTCATTTCAGCATGCCTCATGAGTCCAGAAAGCTCAACATGTAGACATTTCCTGGACATCCATAAAAGGGTTTTCAGGATTAGGAAAACGTGGGTGCTTTCTTCCAAAAACAGTCTAAGCCTTACACTCTGAGGGCTTATTCAGATGAGCATCATTTTATCGCTCAGATAGCCGCTCTAAAACAGTGCGGCTATTTGAGCATTAAATTGGGTGAACGAATAGCAGCCATGAGCACGTCTTGGCTGCTATTAGAGAGAATGCTGTTCCCCCCCCCCGCCCCCTTCCTTTGCTAGTCGGCTCCCATAGGAGTCTATGGGACCCGCATGTGCTGTGCCATCAAAAGATAGGACATGACCTTTCCTTTGACGGAGAGAAATCTTGGCGCGATTTTTTCGTCGCGTCAAAGAAACGTTCATCTGAAAAAACCCATAGAAAACCATAGGTTCTTTTAGAACCACCTACTCAGCGTCAAAATGACGCTCGTGTGAAAGAGGCCTAACACCTGTGTATGATATTTGCAGCATAGAACCATTCACTTCTATGAAGCTAAGCTGAAATATTAGATACATTCCATGGACAGACGTGGTTCCTTTTTTTGCAAGGAAGCAGCCATGTTCTTCTAATCCTGGGCAACCCCTTTAAGACCTTCCTTAAAAAGATTAATATTGCTAACCTGGAGCATAGACAGTGTCTGATGACTGGATGCTTCCTTCTGGAATCGAAATCTAAGGATTGAGCTCCTTGATTATCTTGATGACACCATTAATGTTTCTGTCTTTAAAGCAACCCTCCAGTGCTGGACAAACAAAGAAGGTCACACTGCTTGTCTGACTACCTGATGCACTCTGTGCATTAGTATGCATTCATAGTCTAGACACTACATGCTATCCATGTGGGCAACTCTGGCCAATCAACGCAATGTGCATCAGGTAGTCAGAGAAGTGGTGAAGCCAACCTTGTTTGTCCAGGACTGGAGAGTCGCTTTAAATTTCTGATAAAAGTAGAAAATAAACAAAATTAGCACCCGGCCAGGAAGAGAATAATTTATGGATAGTCACAAGGTTTTATCAGTCAAAAATGGGTGACACAAAGTGTTAGTCTAATCTGGTGTTCTGGCCAAACCCACCGAATAAGGGGCAAAGACCAACGAAGTCTTGGGGAAAATGCACCTGCCCTCCTCTCCATTTCTACTTCATTTATACAACATCTCTGTGTCCGTCTACAAAACTATGGTCAAACAAGCCATCTTTCAAGGTCCCTGTGGCTTTTAAATGTTCAAGAAGGTATGAGAATGGAGGACATTATGGTTATATTGAGGGGAACACATAACACATTGCCAAAGATATGGCATTACTGGATCAACTGTTGGATGCCGAAGCGTAGAATTGAGCGAAGCAAAACAGTTGAACCCGATTTTGGGTTGAACTTTTCAAAAGTTTGGAACAGCGCAAACCTGAACCTCAGGAGGTTTGTCTTGGCAGAACCCACAAAAATGGTTTCTTCTTCTCTTCCTCTTCCTGGCTTTTATGGCTTTATAGACACTGCTATACACCAGTATTAGGGATATCGGTGAATTTTGGGTTTAGTTTGACCCAAACCTTTTGCCCACATTCGGCGAACCATCCAAACCAAACTTTTGAAAAGTTTATTCATTGCTACCAAAGGGAATAGGACCATTCCTGTTTGGGGGATCCAATGGAAGTTAATCTGGTAGAGTTGTAGCTTAGTTGCTGGTGCACACTACAACTCCCAGCATGGTCTAATAGCCATAGGCAAAAAGCAAGCACCATGGGCAGTTCAAGTCAGGATACTTTGCTTGGCAAATAAAAGCTGTTTTGTGTGGATTTCGCCAGTTTGGAATCAGTTGCAATTCCCAAGACAAGACATAAACCTGAAGCTATTTTCGTAAGTCTGTCATATATCTAATTTGGGAGGAGGGGATGAGTACTTATTTTCACAGCAGCCTCACACCCACTCATTGAATTCAGCAAGGCCAGTTTCCAAGACATCATAACATTAGCCGTGGAACCTGCTTTGTAATCAAGCCATTAAATGATAAAGAGCCATATGATTGCCCTAAGGCTGCAACGTCTCTGGCACATGAATGAAAAAGATGAGAGATGTTAACTTAATTGGTGAGAGATGATTCTGCGGTTCCTCCCTTATCATGTTCTGAAGAAACCCATGTTCTGAATAGAGCTAGTATGCCGCAATTTTGTGGATTTATTGGCTTACAGGTTGAAAACCATAATTTCATATATGGGTCTCAAATATAGCAAATGCCACTTTTCATATAGATCATAGGTATCCAATAAAATTATCCTTTTTCTGCTACAAGTAGCATACAAGAAATTCAGTCTTTATCAAGGAGGTCCCATTCAAGATCCCATCACACTACAAGCCATTGTCAACCGGCAATTGGCAATTGGGGGGTCCTTGATCATGAGCAACAAAATCCTTCACCCATAGTCAATCCACCAAAGGTTCCTTATGTCTCTTGATCTAGACAGAACTAAACATGGCCATACTGTAATCATACTTTAGGGTCTGTGTTATGGCAGGAACACCCCAGGTTATACTGTCCACCAGAGTATCAGAGGGTCCTATGATGGGCTCAGGGACTTCAAATGATAATACACCCAAAGTTCAGTAGAAGACAACCCCATTAAAGGTGACTTTGGAGCCATTCATTTGTCTCTAGTGTCTACATTGTATGGGTATTTTGAACCCGACCCTTTCACGATTGGGGTTTCCTTGTATGGAAATTAGAGCCGGACTGCAGCATAAAATAATATGAGAAGTTTTCTGTGGATCAGTTTTAATGTGAATCCACATTGGATGGGAAAATCCCGTGACTTGAGCAACTTCCAACAAGACCTGGTCATCAGTGCTAAACTAGCCAAGGCCAGGGTTTTGTTGCCAACTGCGTAGGGTTTTGTGCAGCGATGTAAGACTATACTGAGAATGGTGTGATCAAGGAAAAAGATCCAATGAAAGGGGATCCTGTGAACATAAACAACTCCTCGATGAAAGGGGTCAGAGGAGGATGTCAAGAAGCATTCTAATCAATAGATGGTGCACAGTCAAGAAAATTGCAGATGAATACAAGGTTGGTGCTCCAACTAACGTGTCCAAATGCACAACTCATCGCTTCTTAGCACGGATGGGCTGTAATAGCAGATGACCAGTTCCAACACGATTTCTGTCTAAGAGAAACAAAAAGATGAGACTTCAGTGGGCTAAAAAAGGACAAAAATTGGATCACTGTGCAATGGAAAAACATTGGCTGTTTAGATGAATTGCCTGTTCAATTTTTGTTGCACCGTGCTGATGGAAAGATCAGAATTGGGTGCAAGCAACATAAATTGATGACCCCTTCCTGTCAGTGTGGTGGAGGTGGTTTGGGGAATATTTTCTGGGTCCTCTAAAACCTATGGATGGATGCCAAGATGAATGGCGCTGGTTCTGGAGGCTAAAGTAGGTCCAACGCGCTACTAGATAGACATATCTAATAAAGCGTCCCTTCAGTGTATTTCTGTAGGGTTAATTCACAAATAACCTGTTATACCTTATTGATGACATGTCCTGTGTGTACAATGATAACAGCAAAGATTCTGATGCAATTAAGAGTGAGCTTGCACATGTTCTATATAGATGAAGAGTGCACCCTCAGAATCATCTCCACTGGTGGGCCCAAGGAACCTTTTTCCCATACTGGCAATACCAAAACCCTCCATGGTCCTACCAACCTGAAGTTAGATGTCAAGGCTTCTAAAATGATTAGAGATGAGCGAACACGTTCGGCCCCGCCCCTTTTTCGCCCGAACACCGAACTTTGCGAACACCTCGGTGTTCGGGCGAAAAAGTTCGGGGGCCGCCGTGGCAGCGCGGGGGGGTGCGGCGGGGAGTGGGGGGGAGAGGGAGAGAGAGAGGGCTCCCCCCTGTTCCCCGCTACTGCCGCCCGCGCCGCCGCGCATCTCCCCGCCCCCCGGCGGCACCCGGACACTTACGCGCGAACACTGCAGTGTTCGCTAAAGCCGGTGTCCGGGTGCGGATGTGTCCGTAACGGACACGTTCGCTCATCTCTAAAAATGATCTAAGTTTGTTTCACAAGAACTATGGAATTCCAATGTGTGTCCATAACACAGACCTAAAAATGAAACCAGCCTAAGGACATGCCCACCGTAGACCCTTTTTGAAGTATGTCTTTTAATTACTGCAAGCTGGTGCACTTTGGTATCAGACTGTCCCACAGAAAAGCATAGGATCCATAGAATGATCCATCACAAAAATGTAATACTGATGTGGACGGGTCTTCAGTAGGGCAACACCAGACTGGTTACTCTGGCTAAATCACATACTGAGTCCTTCTAGTGCATTTCGGATGATTCTATTGGTAGAGGATCATTGATGGTGTAGATCCTTGTAATGGGCTCATAGCCAAAAAAAGGAGACATTTCTGTAATATGTGCATCAGGAATTTTATTTGGTTGTCTTAAAGTGACTATTTACCAGTAAAGTATATGTCAAACATCTGACTGACTTGGGGTGGGGTGAAGATGGAATTCCAAGCAGATCCTTAATTTCTGAGCACCGTTGTATATCTGCCGATTGCCAAAGGGAACTTCCAACAGTTGTCTTGAACGCTCTTAAATTATTCAAGTTCTGTTTTTAATTTTGTACAAGTGATTAATTATTATGTTGCCTGTTTTCTGTTGCCTGAAGAAGAGATCTTCATTTTGATGTTTTCTTCAAAGAATGTTTCCTACAGCGTCCAAACACCCACCTCCAGGTATTGTGAACACAGACACCTTTCAGTTGGAATTCACCGTCTGTTTGCATTTGGATCCCATATATTGCTCAGACTGGTAGAATAGTGCAAAATCCCACATTAAATAAATTCCTAAAACATTCCTTACATTAAGGTAATGCTTGGAACATGCATGTGGTTGGATTCCACCACCCATTGTATTGTGTAGAAGAAGAAAAAAAATTGGAAAAAAATCAAAAAAAGTTCAATCAAGTGTTCAGCGTACTTCCGACCGAGCCTGGAGGAAGGGGGGCATCAAACACAAAACACGTAGAACCGAGTAACAGATATAATCTATAGACTAGAAGGAATGCTTGTCTGAGTCCTCGGAAGTCGAGTCATTGGATATCCTCTACAAAGAGTAAAGGCCCTTGTACACAGCCTGATAATCAGGGACGAACTTTCACTTGTTTTCCTGATCATCGGGCCATGTAAAACGAACAATAATCAGCCAATGAATGAACAAATGTTCATTAGTCAGCTGATCGTTGCTACTGAGCTATACATCTCCCAAGGTCAACAGGGGATGAACACGTTTATGGAAATGTATTATCGTTCGTCCCCATACAGAAAATATTGGGCCAACGTAAATGAGCGCACTTTGATGTGCTTTTTTTGATTACCATTTATTCAATTGGGACCCCTAAGCCCTATTCAGACAGGTGTATGTGAATTGTGCATGAGATTCTGTGTGCTGTCCGAGCAGCGAGGGCAATAGACATTACAGGTCCAACTCTTGTCTGTGAAATGGACCAGAATTGGACATGTAGTAATTTTTTTCCATGTGGTCCAAAAAAGTGCTTGTATGAATAAACTAATTGGTTATAATGGGGCCATGTGCCTTCCATGAAATACATGGACAGCACACAGATGGGATATGTGCCCATCTGAATGGGTCCTTAGGCTCAAGGGTGAACTTCAATGCGCATATTAAATTTTGAAGGACTCTAAAGTTCTTTGAAGTTGCCGCCAATCAATTGACGAACAAGCATTTGTATCTTTTTTGCAGCACAAAAATTATTAATTGCCAGCAGCATATCTTCCCATGAGCTGCCAACAATGTTGAAACTGCATGGGGGACAAATGATAAGTCGAATAATCTTTCATCACCTATTATAGTCTGATCAGCCTATGTAAAAGCCAGACATACAAGTGCTGATTTCGTTGATCTGCACTCCTTACAGGTGAAACTAATGTTTATAAAAGTACTCTAAGGCATAGAAAGAGCTCGCTGGTTGGCTGTTCCCCTGTGCACGTGAACAGGAATATGTACAGCTGACCCTATCGGAACGAATGATGGTACTAACTAGTGATGAGTGAATTTTTGAAAAGTTCAGTCCGGCTGGTTTCCCAAACTTTTGTAAAAATTCATGTGGTATATGGATTGATGCATTATCAGCCAGCTGCCGATCAGCTGCTGTTGAGGATACTGGAAAGTTGAACTGACATCCTCAACCCTTGTCTTTCCCCTCCCTCACAACTGCCAGGCCTTTCATGATCATGAGGCCTTAGGAAGTTCTTTGTTCAGATGGCAATAAAGTTAAGGCAGTGACAGGGAGATGTTAATTAACCCCCCTGTAAGTGAGGTGTGACACCTTGGATGGTTCCCACAGAATCCCTGCGCCAAGATTTTATTAAGGATTATGAGTCATGCGAAGGTCCTAGCCCGGTATGAATTATATTTTTGGAATCGAGCGGGCCAGCTGAATGAAACGCATCTACACACTCTGCTCTGTCTGTTATCTAAGTTGGTATTTATTTTGCTCCAGCATCTCCGGAGTTAACAGTTTCTGACTCCTTCACTCAATTGGACGCTGTTTGCCAATTACTCTGCTATAAAGCTCCCTCAGACCTGGTCATCAGTGCTGCAGTGTTGTTGTACCTTATGACCGCTTGTGGCTGCTGCTCCTGCAGTAATCTCTGTTTCTACTGATCTCTTGTCTGCTGTAGCTAGCTGCTTCTTGGGTTCCTGCCAGACTCTCTGTTACCTACTCTCATCCTCAGCCTCTGTTCCTGCTTGGTACGATCTGTTCTGGTGTTAGGGTTGTGACAGGGTTAGTCACGCTCAGGTTCCAGCTCAGGGCCGTCCTTGTTGGGACGATTACCCTGCTCTCTGTTAGGCAGGGATTTCCGTATTGCTCACCAGTTCAGGGCTAGCTCAGTCCTAGTTTCCTCCTCGTACCAAACTATGCACTGAGAAATGAGTCTCTGACCTCATATTTCACCACAGGGGAGCAGGGGAAAGAGCTGTCAGGTCTGACACACTGGGGCGACTGGATTATCGCCGCAGGTAATGCAATGAACTATTGCCCGTGGACAGGCAGCCTTTATCACATAACTAGTCTTCTTAGTGCATTTCAGACATTTCTGTTGGTAGAGGATCATTGGTTGTGTAGATTCTGGTAGTATCAACCTGAGATCTTAGCATTCTGTGACCAATCTAGTAGTAACAGTTGTTTGTCCTCATAATAGTGATTCTAGGCTCATGGAGATCTCTTCCAGTCAACCGGACTCCATATACTGGGAACAGGCAGTCATTCAAAGATGAGCAACTGCCTGTTTACACTGAAAGTGAGTTGCTCACTAGTCATTTAGGGCTCCTTCAGAAGGTTAAACGCACATGCTTCAGTGCAATGTATTGCCGCTATGAACAAGGTTAATTTGCGCTCACGTCTGTGTGATGTACTGTACGTTCTTGCGCCCTGGAATTTCATAGTGAGTTATAGCGCTTCATGACAGGGTAGCTGGGTATCATATTTTACTGCCCATTAATATGCCCAGTAAAAAATGTATACTGCGTCAGCCTGTAGACTAAATTACTGACCAGGCTAGTAGTTCACTGCCCAGGGGGTAACCTTAAGGGCTTACACACAGGAGTGCGCGCCAAAAAAAACTAACTGCGACATGCGCTATTTCAGTGCCCATTAGCGCACCAAAGGCATGATAGGACTCAATGCGGATGCACAAAATCACACCCCATCCCCACGCAATAGAACAATGAACTGTGCAATTTCGCAGGGAAGTTGGAAACACCGAGGACTAATTAGGCTGCGCAGCCTTTTTAATTATGGCGCAGGTGTATCCCGCGCCGATGTGAACAGTTCCCGTCAGCGGAGAAAGTACAGTAAAAAGCGTAGATACACGTGCTATAGCACGAACTTCTCAGTGCAAAAAGTCGCGCTATTGTTTCTGCGCTTACGCTAGTCTGACGGAGCCCTAACTGTAGGATACTGACCATCCATAAAATAGCCCAAAGCCATGTCTTGGCCCTGAGCGAAGTGAGAGAATCTGTAGGCGAACCCATAGTACACTCAGTTCCTCCTTACAGGTTTACTTGGTAGTCTAGGTTGTGAGAGGTGATGCTGAGGGAGAGTGAATGGGGCAGAGCTGCAATACCAGACACAACCTATGGGCAACAGTGGCGCTGTGTCTAAAAAAAAGTGCCCCTTCCTTCTATTCTCCTAAAAACCATTTAAGAATCTGTGCAGGGAAAATTTAAGAAGAGGAATGGACCCGAATGCCCCTTCCTCCGAAGGAATAAAAGGAGGGTTAAAAAAGGAAGTGAATGGGGGAGATTTAGCAGCATTATACTTCTTATAATGTACTAGAGAACAAACCTGTAAAGCTACGGGGCGTGACTGCTAATGGACGGAAAATGAAATGCAATATTTTATCATTTTCTAACAGAGTTGACTATTATTTCTTTTGTAGACAAACAAAGAAGTACCGATGCATTGTTTTCTTGCTGACTCAGCATTTTCCTATGCAAATATATGCAAATGTTCTTAGAAAAATGTTACAGGGTGCTGAGAGCAGAATGATTTTAAAGACATCACATGGTAACTGAAGGGTCTTATGATTCATCCTGGGTTATTTTTTGGAACTTTTTTCATCTTTTGAATCCGGGCCCCTTCCGTCTCAGAACCGCATGGATGCCGTAAATCATGGCCTATACACAAGTAATATACTAGTGGCTATTATACCAGCCATGTTGTATGGCATCAGAAAAAGGATCTATTTTTTATTTCCTGACAGCAATTCTCAATACCGTGCTCCCTATAATAACAGTCCCCCCTCTGTGGCCCCAAAAAGTAATAATACCCCTTCTATAGCACCACAAAGTAATAATGCATCCTCTATGGCCTCACCAAATAATATTGCCTTCCTTCTCTGTGGCCCTAAAAAGAAATAGAGCCCGTTCATAGTACTAGTTGCCCCTGTGTGACTCCACAAATTAATAGTGCCCCCTCTGTGCCCCTCATTGTTATAGTGCCCCCCTCTGTTTCCCTCAAAGCTATAGCGCCCCCTCTATGCCCCTTAAAGTTATTGGGCCCCCACTTTGCCCCCTGAAAGTTAAAGTGTCTCCCACCCTGTTCTCCCTCAGCTCCTTTCAGCAGCAGCCGAACTCTCTAACCCACAGCACTGCCAGAATGCTTTGTCACAAATAGGAAAGTGGGAACTCTAGGTGGAGCATCCCCTACCACAGAGGATCGAGCTGGTGAAGTGGCATGAGCTGTTACCATTATGGGGACAGAGAATGTGTCTGGTATTGCAGCTTACTACCATTGAAGGGGATGGGGTTGAGCTGCAATACCAGATACAGCCTCTGGACAAGAGTGGCGCTGTTCTTAAGGAAAAATCTGAGAGAACCCGTTTAATGCCCTCTTTTATGTATTCGGTTCTCTAATATGTCCTATAGGGATTCCTGCAGCATGTTCTTTATGGCATTGTTTTAATCTTTTTGTCAACACTGATTATCCAGAATGAGGGAATGGTGAGCAGAGGAGGGCACATATGGGATATTGGATATGCAGACATCTGCTTCCTCTGCTTTGAAATGGTCAATATATTTTTAGTATGATACATTGAATCATTTCCTTGCCAAGAAATGTCTGCAATCGTTCTTAAACCCCATTTAAATGCCGTACAGCAGTTTATGTAAGAGACGAAGAACCTTCTTAATTTATAGTATGTTCAGCGATGGCCGCTCCATCCCGAATGTTGGGGGTTAGATATCACTAAGACCATGCAATGTCTATTATAGGGACTGGCAAGAAGAGGCAAGCGCTAGCCTAAACCTCCAGTAATGTAGTCATTGACTATGAAATACATAGACTATGCTAAACAGCCTATGGTTCATCATGGACCCCTAAAAGCGTAACTCATACCTTTAGTACCAGAGAGAAAATCAAGGTGGAACATAAAAGACTCCTAAATATAGTTTGGGGTCAGGCCAGGGCCGTAACTATAAGGGATGCGGTTGCACCCGGGCCCATAAGGCCTCTCTTCTCCATATAGGGAACCCAGTACTATGAGTAAAGCAATATAGTTGGGGGCCCTGTTACAAGTTTTGCATCGGGGCCCGGGAGCTTCAAGTTACGCTTCTGGTGTACAGTTGCTCTTACAGACAAAGACCAATGTAACTACCACCATATATTGACCATATAGTAGGGAGATACCAGTTCTACACAGATGATCTGCAGAGTATTATCACACTGCAGACCATAAAAGAGAACACAACACTGATTGGACGAAGTCACATGCAGAATACATAACAATCACATCCATTTGCTTACAGGTGACGTCTTTTCTGATTGTAGTCACTTGCTTTCCCTTTCTTCTCCACCTGGCCCAGACCTCTATGACAACTTCTCCTAGTCTCAACTCATCTCTGCAGGATTTGCTGCCGAGAAATATTTAACCTGTTGCTTCTTGAGTGCATGACAATCCTCTATAGTAATACAACCCCCTTGTCCTGCTGCTCCCTTTAACATTTCCATCATGCTGCTACCCTTAGTGCTTTGCCTTATTCCCATACTTTGCCTACAGCATACATGCTGCAACTCAAGGTGTCGTTATTGTACTGTACCTGTTGCATATTACATTGCAGACATAACAGTGCTGTAAATATAGTATCCCTAGAAAATAATAGCTCCACACTTTTAGTCCATCCCACAATTTTAGTGTCTCCCAAAAAATAATGTTACTCACCCAATGACCAAAAATAATAATACTATAATCAGTTCTCCCCAAAATAATAGTGGATGTTCTGTCTTTGTGCAAGGTGCAATTATATCAATTCTTAGCACAAGCATCCTGAGAGGCCAGCACCCCTCTTACACGGACACTAAGGCCGCCTACAGACAGCCGGGTCGGATCCGTCAGCGAGAATTCTCGCCGTGGGACCCGACCCGAGCCCCTGAAGAGAGCAGCGCCTACTCACCCGCGCCCCGAAGCTCCGGATCTTTCATGAGCCGGCTGCCGGGCAGTAGGCGCATGCGCAGACCGGAGCCGGTGGCGGGTGAGTGACGTTTCTGTGCGGGGCTCGGCTCACAGAAATAGAACATGCTGCGGTTTGTTTGCTGCGCGAGATTTCGCGCGGCCAAACCGCGTCCGTCTGCATAGGATTGCGTTTGTTAACACAATCCTATCCAGGCTTCCGCCGCGGAATTTCCGCCCATCTGCAGGCGGCCTACGGCTGCTCTCACACCAGACACTATTTACTGTGATTAGTGCAGTGTCCCGAGCGCCGCGCTAACCACGGTACAACGCCGCCATTGATTTCAATAGGGCCTTGCCGTTTTTCAAGAGCCGTCTGCTCAATTTTTTGCTTGTTTTAGTGCTTTTTTAACGCACCTCATCACCCATCGCAGTGATGCATTGCATTAAAAACCGCTGTCAAACGCTCTAACACGCGTTCGAAAACACTGCGCAAAATTGCGATAAAATACCGCATTTTCATACGGTGTTTTCTGAACGCATGTGTGAACTATTTCGGCTCGTGAAAAAGTCGCCAGTATGACTCGACCGAGCGATGCCTTCCATTACAACAGATTTGTTCGGACGAACGTGCTTTTTCTACGCAAAATCTTCATCCGCGAAAAGATAGTAGTCCGAGTTACGCAGAAAGCTGCCATAGACTTGTATGGCAGCTGAAAAAAGGGAGGGGGAGGGAGTTAGCCTGCATATTCTATTCCACGGGAAGGGTGTTACACGCGAGTGTGTCAACGGGCATTTTAAACGCGAAGGAAATAAAAAATATTTTGTCTAGCACGGACGTATCCGCTTGCTTTTTGCGTACAGGTTACCGTATTAAGCCTTTTCAATCCACTGTCTGATGTCTAAAGACATTCTGATTGAAGGCTGTACAGCTCCGATATCGGAAGACGTCCAGCGGGGTATTCTTACTGTTTACTACTGACCGCTCTGTTGTCAGACGCCTCTCCAGCATATCCTATACCACAGTACTGGCTCTAGCCAGCAGATGGCGCCATTGTATAACGGCAGAAAGAGAAAACCCCCTAGGAATCCTGAATCCAAAATTGAATTGCAAAGGGTTAATGTATACGTTCATCTGAATAAGCCTTTAAGGACAGATACTGCTTTTGCTTCCCCCATCACCTCCTGCTTCAGGTTCAGTAGTCACAGTTTTATTTTAGACTGATTGTTTGGTAAGCGCCTGCTGAACTATTGGATAGTTTTCGAGCCACTGGAGCCATATAGAAAGACCTATATAATAAGCCAGGAGTGGCTATTTGTTGTTCTTATAGCATTCTTGATCTTTCCCATGCCTGTTTTCTAAGGCTTTCTGGTCTAACTACTAACCGGCTCAACTGTACAGGATGTTTAAAGCTGGTAAGTAAACCTGTCGGGGCCACACATCTGAGACTTGATTTATCCCTGCTCTTTCAATAGCATTTGTGTCACACGCTTCCTTAAAGTCTCACTTGGCTTTCTTGCCTCAGGTGCAATTCCTTGACATCTACGGAAGTCTTAAATAGACTCATATCCTCATGTATCTATTTTCTGGGATGATGCATGAGAGCAGGGAGTACGTTACTGTGCGGTGTGGGAATAGTTCTTTAAAAGGGACTTTTAGGAGATTGCTGAGGGTGGGTGATGTCGGGATACGACACAGCAGAAGGAGTTACAGAAATATACAATACTTATTTACAAACAAAGGAATGAAAACAAGTAATGTTGTAGCAACAAGCAAGTAGTTACTTTTTACTGTAGATTTGCCTGATGCTATGTCCGGCTAACTTTAGGATCAATATACTTTAAGCACAATATGAAACAACAGTAATGTGGAAAACAGCATCCATAGTGTTGTAAAGATCAGTCCTGTTAAACAGAAATATAAATAACACAGTCTATACCTTACGGGGTTAACACTTTGCTACTAGCAACATAGTCCAACTGAGACATAGAGTTCAAATTCCCGCTAATGTCTTTCTATCTGGTAGATCCTGTGACACTGTCTCAGTCCGTACCCGCAAGAACCAGTACAGTCCAAGTACTACAAAACAGACCTGTTGTTTAAAGGGGTTTTTCCAGGGAGAATACTACTGATGACCTATGCTAAGGATACGTCATCAATAGTTGATCGGCTGGGGCTCGGCGCTTGGGCCCCCGCTCGATTATGTTGTAGGTGCCGCAAATACTCGAAAGTCGGGGCGCCAACCTCTGTGTAGTGGCCAGTGTTTGTAACTGCAGGCACGGCTCACGTTGATTTCAATGAGAGCCGTGCCTGCAGTTACAAGCGCCGGCCACTACACGGAGGTTGGCACGCCGACTTCCACTGCTTCCACCCTGACCTCTGTGCATTTGCGGCGCTGACAGCATGCACCCGCTCAGCTGATCGGTCGGGGTCCCTAGCGATGGACCCAAGCCGATCAACTATTTATGACCTATCCTGGGGATAGGTCATCAGTATTAATCTCCCTGGAAACCCATTCAACTGTTTGCTTCCCTACAGTGGGCACACTTCAAGGTTTTTAGTAAAGCCGTCCGCACTTACAACTTGTTGACAACAAACTTCTCGGTGTCCTCTTTTGGTCTTGGTCCTGGTCCATTACTCTGCCATTCAGTTCCTTATGTTCTCTGTACTCTAAATGGCTCTACTCCTTGATCCTGCGATTCACATAGACGATACAGCAGCAGCAACTAGAACAGCTGCTCTCACATCTAGGGGTTCAGGCTCCTGCTGCCTTTTCCTATTCGGCAGTAGCAGCTCCTCTGCAGGCTCCCAGCAGAACCTTCATTCACTAACATAGTCTTTGCATTCTGGCTGTGGTGCAGCAGAAATTCCTTTTATAGTGGTGACATCATCTCACTAGGAAGTTCCTAGAGAGCATGCCCAGTTCTGTTTTAAGTGGCCATCTTGGTCCTTTGTTAAGACCCTTTAGGGGAGCCCATTAGAAGATTCACCTCCATCTGTTAAAAAGGCAATTCCCCACAAAGAGTTATTCATCTGTGCACATATATTCAATTCTGCACATAGTTACCTGCAGAAGAGAGGTGGCCCCATAGCAGAGATTAACATTTCCCCCATTGTGATGCAAAGTTTTGCTCTACAGGGCAGGTAGGGATAGATGATTGCTACCCCCGCCATACCTTTTCCATTACCTAATTCCCTCCTTCTGGTAGCAATGCAATTCCTCTTGAGGTGGGAGTCCTGCATCAGCTCTTGTCACTCAATAGCAAAGTGAATGGGGCCATCCATAGTTTAAAAAGATATTAGGAACAGGCAGATGCGCATGCGATCTGCTGTAGAGCCACATTCTTCGTACATAAACAGCTCTATGTCACATAAAGAATGGTGGTCCCATGTCCACTATTGGCAATGTAGAGATGGCCATACACATATAGTCACTCTACTTAAAAGGACCCTCCGGTTTGGGGACAAAATTCTGTCCCATGACCGGAGAGGGTGATATTACCTGCAGTTCTTTGTCATCCCTCCAATCCACCAGTTCCAGGTCCCATTTTAAGCCATTCAAAGTTGCTGTTAAAATCTTCCGACTACCCAATCCCCACAGTGCACTGGCAGTTTAATCCCCTCTCCCCATTCACAACACATACATGCTCAGCCAAGTCAAGCATGCACATGTATGAGAGAGGACAATTCAGGGAATAGCGGTCCATCAAAGCAGTGCTGGGCTAACAGCTATCTAATGTGTATTATCAGTTCTAGTCCCATAGACCATAATGAATAGCTTCCTTTCGACCTCAAATAGGGGAACTAGGACACTGGATATAAAGCTTGGCCCTAGATGCCTGCACTGTAAACATATAGGCTGGTTAGGTTACCTGCTGGATGCAGGGTGTTGTATACGAAAGAGACAGAGGTCTGTCAACTCGCGATGGGTTGTTTGCTGATTGCAGAATCTGACCGCATGGTTGGAATAGTAAAGTAACAGCCTTATACAACAAGGCTAAATTGGCCAACAGCTAAGCAGCTGTAGTACCTTCCCTTCGGGTGGATGTGACCCTTCCGATTTTGGTGACATCAGCTGATCCTCTAACAAGTATGTTGACTCGTCTCCGACAAAATAAGGATCAGACAGTTGGATTTCAACATGTGCAACCCATTTGTTCTCATAGTGATAAGCAGCAACAACAGCTAGGTTCATGCCACCTGGACTAGCATGTTGGGCCTCAACCAAGAGGTGTCCACCACACATGGACAGCCCATCGCTTGGGCACTGCTTTGTACTCAGGGCTGGCACCTGTAACCTAGCCCACAGATTGCTCTATACTTCACTGCAATATCCTACGCACTGTCTTAGCAGGGTGTCGCCTCTACTAGACTACTATAAACTGGCATGCCAAAAGTCATGGGAAAGAAAATAATATCATGTAGTACCCCTTCTAGCCTGGCAAAGTGCAGCAACTTGGCATGGCATTAATTTCACAAGTGGATGGAAGATGTCTGGAGGGATCTTGGGCCATGCCAACTGGATAGCCATCCAAAGCTCTGTGGTATTTAAAGGTACATCATCTTGGGTATGAATGGACCTCTCCACTACATCCCATAAATGTTCAATTGGGCTCATGTGGGGTGAACTTACAGGCCACACCATTGCAAGGAGCTCTCCAGAATGCTCCTCAAACTAATTCTAGACAACCTGGGCCCGATGGCACGAGGCATTGTCCTGCTGGAATATCCCATCATTCTGGTGGTACATATAGTCCATGAAGGGCTGCAAATGGTCACCAAGCAGTGAAACATAGTGAACACCGGTCAATGATGTTTTTAAGTGAACCAGTGGACCGAACCCATGCCTTGAGAACATACCCTACACTAGTATGGAGCCACCACCAACTTGCACAGTGCCTTGTTGGCAGCTGGCATTCATGGCTTCATGGCGTCTGTGCCACACACAAACCCTGCCATCAGCCTGAAACTATTGGAACCATGATTCATTTAACCATGCCACATATTGACAGTCCTCTTGGGCCAATTAAGCAACCTCACAAGCCCAGGTGAGGTATTGTGTCCAGCAGAGGTGTAACTTAAAGATTCGGGGCCCCAATGCAAAATCTGTAATAGGGCCCCCCTAACTATAATGCTTTATTCATACTACTAGGCTCCCTATAAGGAGAAGATAGGCTTTATGGGCCCCCTAAGCGTCCTGGGTCCGGGTGCAACTGCATCCCCTGCATCCCCTATAGTTACGCCCATGGTGTCCAGTGTTGTGGGGTTTACAGAGGCCTCTGGTGAGTCTTCTGCTCCCAAAACTCATGGAAGCTAAAGAACACTGCACTGATAGCACAATATGTGTGTAGGGTCTCCTGCATTGAATGGGGATGCGATTTCTGCTGGGCTCGCTTGTCTGTTTGCATGGACAATTCTAGCCAGACTGCTAGTCTCAACCATTAAGCACCCATGAGCGCCAACTGCGCTGTCCACCGTGGGTGGTAATCCCTCCTAGAACAGTTTCCCAATACATGCATGACACTGCAGATCGAGGAATGTCAAATGCCCGCACAACTTCGGAAATGAAGTGTCCCAATTGTCTGACGCCCACTATCATGCCTCGTTTGAACTCCCATAACTTACATTGCCTTGCCTTGAGCACGCTGGTCAGGGTTCAACCTCACTCAGAAGATATCTAACAAGTTATACAGGTGCGGACATTCCCAAGGCATCACCTGATATAACGCCATTTCATAATCAATTTACATTGCTATTCCAAGACTTTTGACACTTTCAACAGAGGGTTAAATTCTTCAATGAATGGGAACTATCTGAAATTTATAGCAGAGATAACACACAGGACTGGTGCCCCCTAACACTAATTCAGGGACCATAAGCCTTCACATCTCTACCAGTGCACTATTTAAGTATTTATTTATTTCTCTACTCATCCTGTTGCAGTATTCTTTGAAGTGCAAATTAATCACATCCGTGTCTGTGCCTTGTCATAAGTATGTGTGTATATATATGCATGCCTCTTCGGATCTATTACATTAGGGCCACCTGCAGATGGCCGGGTCGGATCCCGTAGTGAGAATTCTCGAAGCAGGACCCAACCCGAGCCCCTGCAGGGACTAGTGCGGCACTCCCCTTCTCCCGCGGCTCCGGCTCTTTGATGTGCCGGCTGCTGGCCAGCCGGTGCATGCGCAGAGCGGAGCCGGCGGCCCAGGAGTGACATTTCTGTGCAGGCCTCTGCGAGACCCGCACAGAAATAGAGCATGCCGCGATTTGTTTTCCACGTGCATTTCCACATGGAAAAATCGCGGCCGTCTGCATAGGATTGCATATTGTAATGCAATCCTCTGCAGGCGGGCAGGGGCGGAAATTCTGCGGGAAATACCGCCGCAGAATTTCGGCCCGTGTGCAGGGGGCCTAATGCTGAGGAAGGACCGTGAGAGGTTTGAAAGCTCGCTATAACATCATGTATTTTTGTTAGCTATTAAAAGGTACCATATCTACAAGATGACTTGGTTTCTCTCGTGCTGGGAACAATCCCATGACTTTTGGCATGTATATATGATTTTTTTTTTCTGACGCTGGCCTGTCATATTGGTGTCCCCTTCCCTTCCTGTCTCTAACAACTGGACCTATCTATAGCCTCGGGATCCCACCACACCTTACCAATGGTTATTAGATATACATAAGACCTTATGATTAGCGATTTAATGGACACTTAAGCAACATTATCAATTATCCCTTTTCAATCCCTTACACACACATTGTTCTTCGCTGCCCCTAATGCAGATCTATGGGACAATGATAAACGGACCAGTGAGAATAAGTATGACTACCTGCCATGCATTCTTTTCCCATTGACAACACAATTGGCATGATATCGATAATAAGGGTAATGCGCCAACGGCTGCCCAACCCTTAATTACGATGAAGAAAATACCTGTAGGAGGGTTGGGAATGCAGTGAGTAGATTGAAGGGGTCGGCACTCTTTAAAGTCAATGACTGATTATTTACAGAGTTATTTTAAGGACCGATCCCTACTCCATAATGTTTTTATAGCTGCGGAAAGGGATTTCCACAGAACCAAGATCAATAGGGGGAACAATACGGCACTGATGACAGCCGCCTGAAAGCATGCACCCAGCCACAGCTCACTTTCTCTGTAATTTGGAGTTTTCGGAAAGACTCCCATCGCAGCAATTAAAGTTGTCATGTAATGTAACTCTCTGCTGGTGTCATTATTTTTTTTCTTTCTCTTTCTTTCAAACCGTCTCATGTTTGCAATGTTTACTCTTTGGCTTCGAGATGACTTGGATGTGAAGGTAAGCGCTATTGTTTCTTTGCCTTCCCATGGGAAAATGAAAGGACTCTGGAGATCTTTCAACAAGTGCAATGCAACGTGGGGAGAGGAACAGTGCGCTGACTGTTGACATTTAGCAAACCTCTTGGTTGACACCTTCGTTGCTGGGCATTTAACGTACACTGAAGGGACTGCGGGAAAAAAATAATGTTGTGACTTCATCGGCTAATGACATCAGTGGGGTTTTCCTGCAGTTTTGCTTCTGATTTACTTTTAAAAGGGTTGCATGGAATTTGAAAAATGTCAACTTTTTTTTTTTTTACCAAACAGCGCCACTACTGTCCATAGATGGTATTGCAATTTTTTTCCCAGCTGATTGGTCTGGACCGGCTTTAGACACTCCCAGTGGTTGCTTCTTATTACCAAGGGGATTCACATCTGGTCACAGATGACCTCTTACAGAAATACCATCCATGCATATATATTATGTGGATGGAGCGCAGAAGTCTAATGTGAAGCTCCTGGGCCCTAGTATAAAATATGTTACAAGCCCCAACCGTGTGCCGATTGCAAAACTGGTATCTTCTTATTGGACCCCCCTCAAGTACCAGGATGCAAGAGCTTCCTATTCACCCCTATAACTATGCCCTTGACCTGCTGAGTCTGCCAGGGTGAGAGACACTCTTGGGGTTCTTAACCCTTTCCAATCCACTGTCTGACGTCTAAAGACATTCTGATTGAAAGCTGTACAGTTTCCGATGTCGGAAGACGTCCAGCAGGGTATTCTTACTGTATATTACTGGCCGCTCTGTTGTCGGAGGCCTCTCGAGCATGTCACATACCGCAGTACTGGCTCTAGCCAGCAGGTGGCGCCATTGTATAATGGCAGAAAGAGAAAACCCCCTAGGAAACCCTGAATCCAAATTGGATTGCAAAGGGTTAATACTAAGAGGGGGTTGTGAACTCCTTTATATATATCTGTGGACAAATGTGGCGCTGTTTCTGGAAAAAAGTAATCTCATACAACTTTCAAGCGCCTCTGGCGTGAAAGGTTAATCTGGTGTGCATTGATGGGACCTTGCATCATGTATGTCAGGTAAAGGTATCCTAGGTATTATCAATGACATACAAGGTTGTGCACAACCGGTCCTCTCCAAACATCTCTCCAGATACCTGCCAATCTCCTTTATACTGTACAACCCAACCCTACCACTTCATACATCTCTGACCTAATCTCCTAATACCACCCCACACGTAACCTCCAGTCCCCACAAGACCTTCTCCTCTACGCTACCCTAGGGTGCTCCTCACATCATCACCTCCAGGATTTCTCTTGTGCTTACCCCATACTCTAGAACCCACTACTCCAACCCATCAGGCATCTTGGAAAGCTGCAAAAAGAACCTGAAAACCTACCTCTTCAGACAAGCCTACAACCTACAATTACCCTGCCTCCACCATAACATGACCACCTTCTACCCTCACCTACACTCTCCTTGCGGACAGGGTCCTCTCTCCCTCTATATTAATTTGCTATTGATTTAGTAGGAGCTTATTGTTTCTCTCATTGTGTATATACATATATAATGTAATTAAACCCCTGTTTGCATATTTAAAGGGCCTGGAAATTAATGATGCTTCAAAATAAATAATAATAATCAAGCCAGCTGAAATTAAAGAAATCACAAGCCTGAAGGTTTTCCTCTTTCCCGTCACACTGCTTCTGCAAGTCTATCTCACGCAAGAAAAGCTTTAATTAAAAATATGCCAAAAATGCCCATGCTACATTGTACACATTCTACCTGGAGGGACCGGCTATATATGAGCAGCAAATATTTGTATTCACTAGTGATCATGTTAAAAAGTTCAATGAAATGAAATAAAATACTGTAGAAGATCTTCTGAACCGTGGGAAACCAGGGTCAGATGTTGGTGAAGGCCCTTGGGCAAAACGTTGACTAGGGGCTCGTCTTCTTTATGAGATAGGTAGGGGCCCTTTATCTTTGTTCGACTGATGAAGCAAAGTCTAGCTCTGGTAGACTTATAAAAACTGTAATTGAAATATTCCAAAAAATATCCCATCGTCCATCTGCCAATATGCCTTCTCCAGTTACGAGGTTCAGCGGATGAGAAATCGAATACTCTATAAATTGTATTATGCTGAGGAATGGAGAGGTAAGAACTTGACCACGATGTGTTCTAGATCACAAGTCAAACTCAAGGCCCGCTGACCGAATGAGGCTCACCACGTGATTTTATGTGTCCCTCAACGAGGTCTGGATGTAGAAGGACCGGCTCTCCACCCTTCTAGCCCAGCAAAGTGCAGCAACTTGGCATGGCATTAATTTCACAAGTGGATGGAAGATGTCTGGAGGGATCTTGGGCCATGCCAACTGGATAGCCATCCAAAGCTCCGTGGTATTTAAAGGTACAGCATCTTTGGTATGAATGGACCTCTCCACTACATCCCATAAATGTTCAATTGGGCTCATGTGGGGTGAACTTACAGGCCACACCATTGCAAGGAACTCTCCAGAATGCTCCTCAAACTATTTCTAGACAACCTGGGCCCGATGGCACGATGCATTGTCCTGCTGGAATATCCCATCATTCTGGTGGTACATATAGTCCATGAAAGGCTGCAAATGGTCACCAAGCAGTGAAACATAGTGAACACCGGTCAATGATGTTTTTAAGTGAACCAGTGGACCGAACCCATGCCTTGAGAACATACCCCACACCAGTATGGAGCCACCACCAACCTGCACAGTGCCTTGTTGGCAGCTGGCATTCATGGCTTCATGGGGTCTGTGCCCCACATGATTTTATGTGTCCCTCAACGAGGTTTGGACGTGGAAGGACCGGCTCTCCACCTTCCCCAAACGACAGGCTAGCGCTTGGCAGACGGTGCACCGCCAGCACATGAGCAGGTACCATCTTGGATTCTTAGCTCCAGTGTGCACCTCCACACCACTCTATTCAACAGCTCACAAGTGGTGGCACAGCTCTGCCAGGTCTACCCAGGCACCTTAGTCACCCTCCAAGGTATGAAACTCAGGGCTAAAAAGCTGGAAGGAGAGAAACGCTATTCTAGTGCATAGAGCTCCATAGCTATGTTAAGGGTAGATTCACATGAACGTATTTGCAGAGACATAACCGCACGTGAAAATCTTGCTCATAGAACGTGACAAACCGATACCTTCAATTGTAATGGATTGTTTGGACGAACATTTTTTACGCTCAGAATCTTCGCCCGAGAAAAGATAGGACCTGCTCTATCTCGTCCATGTTATGCAGAAAGCTGCCATAGACTGCTATGGTAGCTCAAAAAGAAGGGAGGAGGAGGGAGTTACCCTGAAAAGTATGCAGCTGGCCTTAATTAGGCATTTAATTGCAATTATATTCCACGATAATGGTGTAACATGCAAGCGTGTAAACCGGCATTTTGATTGGGAAAAATACACGCGTTATACGGAGCACAAATAAGTCCGTGTGAGTGAGCCCTTATAAACGGCCCTTTGAAGGCAACTATACTATTGATGTGGCCCTCGGTAAAAATGAGTTTGACCCTGCTGTAGTAGATGTAGTGATCTTATAATCTGTGACAGCAGTATGATGGTGTGCTACCCAGTTCAAACTATTACCAGCCTCTGGTGCCTGTGTAATCACAACTGTACCAGTTTGTAGGCACAGCACCATATACATATGACACAGATATGGAGAGAATACTCAAAGTAGCATCAATTAAGAGGGTGTCTGCTTTGAATTTCTCCACCAACATTAACCTGATCATAGGTTGTCCTGCTACTAGGACTCCTTGCAGTCAGTTGTGTGGTCTGTGGTCAAATCTGACAACAATTGCTCAATTCCCCTGTAGTGCCCCTACAGGAGAAATTAAGTATTATACATTTCTCATTCAAAGCAATGAGCAGTCTGTGTAGTGTAAAGATTTACTGAGTCCTCCAGAGTTGTTGTTCTTGTCGCTGACTAATAGACAAGACCCCCTCGTTTAACTCCAAAATGGGTTTTCTAAACCAGACCGCAGCAGCATACATTCATGTTCATTGAAAAGTATTTTAAGTGGGTTCCCCAGCTTACTACTTTTCTACTCCTTGCTGTCCAGGTATGTATCTGCAGTTCAATTTGCTACATTAATATTGTAAAAAAATTAGGATTATAGTACGTTTCAAATATACTTTATAATAGGGCCTAATAGTATTATTCCATCTCTGCAATTGCAGGGCACCGCAATGGGTACCTACACAGCCCTGTAAAATAAGTACATACAAAAAGCTAATAAAGATGTTAAAATTTGGACTTGGACTCAAATCCAACATGTTGAATGTTGCTTTCCCCCAACATCAGATACCTAGGGAAGGTCCAGGATTCCCACACACATTAGGTTGCTGTCCAATCCCACCAAAGTTATCAGAAAGTTTCTGGCCTGCTTACAGAACCCCTGATAGCCCCTCTTTATGTAAACTTCCAAGTCGCTGTTCTTTGGAACCAATACTGAAGTACATTCAAGCATATAACTCACATGACCAAAGTAAAGCTAAAACGGGGCAGAAACAACCCATAAAAGGGGTTTTACATGGTCACAAAGAAATTACTGAAATTGCTCCCTGTCCCAACAGGGACTCACAATCTAATTTCCCTATCCCCAGCATACATTCTAGACACATTTAATAGGAGGTCAATGAACCTGAGCATGCTAATTGACTAATGGAAGGAACTGGTTACCAACCCATAACCTCAAGTGGTGAGATAACTTGGATAATGATATTCTTGGCATAACAAGGTCGCGTCTGACAGAGACAATAGGTTTTTTAATATACTCTAACCATAGCGCTCTTGGCAAAGAACTCTGCCGCCTGTGCCTATAGGTAAATCAGAGAATAATGAATTCCATTTCTGCCATTTTGTAGATTTATGCAAAAAAACAAACAAACCTTGTTTGCCGTGGAATTAAGCACACAGTTTCCTCTTACAAGCCCAATTGATTATTCAAGGATACCTTGTCTATACTGACAAACATAGGATGGCTAAGAGGACCGGAAAATGTTTGTCATTACACAAGGCACACAATGCTAAATGAGAATTCATTCCCCCTCTGGGAAGAAAACCGGCAACAAATGCAAAAAAAAAAAAAAATACACCTTATGTTATTTCTCACATTTAATGCCAATAAATGTGATGGAGTGCTTTACAATATCTGTATAAGTATGTGTAAGGTTGAAAAAGATCAGCTTTTCCTATCAGCTATCTGTGCCATATGGTGTCAGTTAAATGGGCTTCTACTGCAGTTGGGTAATGACCTTGCCATTAAAGTTACAAGTAGTCAACTATGTTTCGTAAGATTCAGTTTATACTTTATGGTGGATCAGCAATCACCTTCCAACTTTCAAAGCACGAGGGAGAATAGCTGCAATGCGAGTAGCGCACTGTGGCAGTTTTATGCACACACAATAATAATGCTCTCCTTAGTTCCCCATGCAGTAATGGTGCCTCTATTAGTGCCCCACACGGTAAAAATGTCTTTCACTTTCACAGTGCCCTTATTGTGTGGCACGCAATGATAATGCCACCTCACAGCAATGCTGCCTCTTAGTGTCCTCACACAGAAAATGCACCCCTATTCATGGTGTCCTGCAGCAACCGAGACGCAAGGCACATGCTGAGGGGGGAGAAATGGCACTTGTCATGGTGCCTCTACTAAAATCTTTTCCAGAGGGACGCGTAGGCACTGCTAGGCCTCTTCCAGGCAATGCTGAGACAGAGGTTACCTGTATAGTGGTATAGTGGACTTGAGAAGTTGTCACTCGTGATGCCACCGTTCCTTCATACCGTTGGATGTCCGGCGGGAAAATAATAGAGTTTACACACAGTTATATTTGAATACCTCAATCACGGGTAACGGGCAGTGATTGGAACTTTACTTCTCCAATGCAAACTTCACATACCACTGCAGGAAGAACAGTTCAGAAAAGGTCAGGGAGGAGAACACAGGATGATACTGGGCCTACAGTCCTAGTTATCTGTTTGACTCCACCGCTGGACAAACACACTGGAGGTGGACACAACTTGCATTTAGTAGTTTGAACACTGCACGCTGGCTCCTTCTTTCACTCGCTCTCAAAGTAGGGGTCCTAGGTTGGGGATATCAGGATACCTCTCCTCAGCTTCCATTCTTCACCACATGAGGGTTGAAGGCACCCCCATGTGGCCGGCACTCTCCCTCCACACTCTACCGTTGAAGCAACGGAACTCCCTCTCTCCTCTTGCAATCACATATATATCAAACAACATCACGTGACAAGACAATTGGTTACAATTTCCAGACATATCCCAGCCATTCACAGACATTAACCTCTTACATGCTGCAGCTGTGCAATACACATGACTAAAGACAAGACAGTTTGCACAGAGCATCCACATAGAAGACATGACATGTATAACAGTTATGGAGGAGCCAGATATATAGACTTCGGGCCACTACATATTGATGTCACTTTGATGCCCCACACACAACCATGCCACCTTTCTGCCTTCCCTTTAAAATAACAAACAAAACCCTCACCCGGTCCTGCTCCCACAGAGGAGATCACTCTGCAGATCACCTCTGGCCTGTGCTGTCTTTGGCTTGGCACGGTAGGTGCTATGACATCATTACATTGCGCCTGCCAGCACCAAGCCGCCAAGTGTAGTGCTGACAAGGCAAATGGCAGAAAAAGGAGCTTAAGGCTCCTTACTTCTCCATTTCATTTAATAGTATCTGCTTGTTGAGGGCAACCATATAGTTGAAATTGGGATATTTGGCAGCTGGACAGCACCCAAAATCCGGGACTCTCCTGCAGGATCTGGGAGGGCTAAGAGGCAAGAAATTCCCTTCCTGTAATCGAAAGTGCAATACAGGTCCAGCATTATCTGAGCCACCATATTAATATGTATGAAGAGGTGGTGGCTCCAAGGTTTCAGTCCGTAACTCTTACTTACTGAAAAGTAAGTGGACCCCTGAGCAAGAATCCAAAGTAGTATTTATTTCCATATGTTACTACTTAGTGGGGCTCCTTTGGCCCTAATGACATTGGATACTCTCTGTGGCATCCTTTCTACTAACGTCTAAAGGACCCCTTACTCTGGATGACTGTTGGGCGCATTAGTGCTCCATAGCCATCCCATTGGCTTTCGCTTCTGTGCTTTTCCGCTGGAGCAATGTTCATTCTGTGAATGCAGAGCCTGAGATCGCTCTGCACGCTTGCCTCCGTTGACTGCAAACAGGCAGTTGCTCAAAGATTGAGTGACTCCTGTTTACGTCGGATGACAGTCACTTGGTTTTACTGCTCAGTACCCTGTTGGCAACTGCTTGTACACGGGATGACTATCGCCGGAATTAGCTGTATCCAGCAATTACTATGGTGATAATTATCCTGTGTAAAGGTAACTTAATACACTTCATCTGGTATTTCCCTCCATTCATCCTGCAATTTCCTGCTGAGTTTTCTCAAAAAAATAAGCATCATCCCATCTACAATGGTACAAGGAGTGTCGTCATCGGACAGTTAAGCAATGGGAGAATGTTCTATGGAGTGATGATTCCCACTACTCCAATTTCACATTAGATGGATGTAACTGGGTGTGAGGGATCCTGGGAAATGTGTTTTACCTGAGTGTGTTCTGCCAACAGTTAACTATATATCCTTATAGTCTGGGAATGTGTTACATGGCATGGTCTCAGTCCGTTGGTTGTATTGACAAGAACCATGAACACGGAGGTGACCCTGACATTCTAGATAATACTGTGCTGCTGACAATGTGGTAATACTCTGGGAATGGTCGGCCATACTTCCAACAAGACAATGTGCCTTGTCACACATCCAACGCTGTTAACATTGGTTTGAGAATATGGATGCTCCACAGTTGCAGTCCAAACCTAAACACTACTAAGTATCTTTGGGACTAACTAGAACATCGGGTGAGGAAATATTAATAGCATCCATCTTCTATGAGAGAACTCTCCAGACATTTGCAGGATGAATGGAGGGAAGCACCAGCTAATGCTTATTAGATGTTAGTATAAAGTATGCCACGGAAAGTATCCGATGTCATTAGGGCCAAAGGAGCCCCATTAAGTATTAACATATGGAAATAAATACTACTTTTGATTCTTGCTCAGGGGTTCATTTACTTTGGGTAGGATTGTGGACTTGTCTACTCTGGGCATCAGGAAAAATATCTTGCAGCCCGAATTTCAGAATCAATAACAGTGAGGTAGCCGAATGATGAAGCTCTCAATCAAGTCTAAGGGGATGGTGTTGGGCAGTGCTTACAGAGCTGGAGCAATTGTCGGGCTGAGGACACATTAGCATAATCAATTAAAGCCATTCTCTGCAGTGAACAGTCTATCTGATGCCACATGAGCTAAAGTTCCCTACCTTTTAACTGCAAATTAATCACACCCATGTCTGTGCCTTGTCATAAATATACGGTATATATATGCATGCTTCTTCGGATTTATTTCATTATTGCCTGAGGAAGGCCCCTGAGAGGTTGGAAAGCTCACTATAACATCATGTATTTTTGTTACCCATTAAAAGCTATCATATCTACAAGATGACTTGATTTCTCTTGCTGGGAACAATCACATTTTGCTCTACTGGATAACACGGTACCAAACGTTTTTCAAAGTCCCCTACCTGGCGCTGTTATCTGTTTAGTAGCCAAAAAGATCAGACAGACTCCCCTTAATTTAAAAAACCCAAAAACGAACAAATACGGATGAAGAACGGGCAACTAGTTTTAAAAGATCCATATTTTCATACGCAACGAAGGAGCCCTTACCCTAATATTTCATTAAGAATGCCTAAGAGAAGGGGCACTTTATTCTCTACCCTCCTATCTCGTATAAGGCAGAGTTATTATATATCGTATATTATAATTCTCCGTCCCATTATGTTCTCGCCGTCTGCATCTACATGTCCTCCTCTTTGTTCCTGTAAGTAGTGCATATCACATGTCCCCTACTTAGCTCTCTATCCCATAACTACTGCTTAACCTGAGGATCAAATAGAACCTGCAGCCAATGGAGCTGACAAATGGATTTCAGACAGCTGCTAGCGAGCGCGCTATGAATGAATCAGTCCAAGTGGAAAACTCGCCTCTCACAAAAGGAGGCACAACTCTTCCCTACTGCAGAAAACACGGCAAAAAAATTAGTAGAAGAAGCCGGGTGCCGCTTTCACAGTCCTCCCCTCCTACTTACATCTGGCGTCGATATCAGATGCAAAGGCTGGCATATTGGGAGCCACAAATATACAGCTGAACCCGCGGAGGGGAGGATACTAATTGCGCTAATTGACCTGTTAAAATATTAAATAGCAATCACACACAGATTGAAGGGAAGTGCAGTTGGTGAAGATCCCCTTGGGTTTGAGGAGATTATATAGATCAGTCATAAGGTGTAATATCAGGTCCGGGGGTCATTGTAATTCATAGTGTGGTTAATTCTGCATCTGAATGCAAAACACGGACCACAAGAGGATCGTATAAAGTGGTAGCTAGACTTTTCTTTGCCCAGGTCTGAACAGGGCAGAGTCACTTGTTGGGGGCACTACTGGTATTTAGCACTTGGGGCAAATGCTAAAAGTCTGCTAAAAGGGGGCATTATCACTGAAAATGGGGACATTATTACTAAAAGGGGGTAGTATTCCTGAAAATGGGGCATTATTACTGAAAAGGGGGCATTGTTTCTACAATTTATTAGTGAATGCGGACAAAAGGGGCAGTATTGCTAAGTGGAGGCAAAAGGAGTTATTATTACTGAGTGGGGAGATAAAGAGGACATTATTAATATAAAGGGGGCGCTTTTACTGCATGAGGTCACCATAAGCAGCACTTACTGTGTGGGGCCTACAGGGGCGCAAAAATGGGTAACACTGGTGGCACTATTACTATCTTGGGTACTATAGTAGGGGGAATTGTGTAAAGGGGTAGATAACCATAGGAAGGGTGATGGAAATGCAAGGAGCCAAAAATGTCTCTGTATAAAATTCCTCAGAAGCAAGTTGTGGCTGGGAGAAGCATTCATGGCGGTCTGGGCCAGATACAGAAGAAAAGGGGAACTGAACAACTCAGAGAGGATGTCACCTGTGATCACTAGATATAACGATACTGTAATCACAGATATCGTCTGCAAAACACCTGTGTACAGCTAGTGCAGCGTCCGAAGAGCAGGCCTACAGCCGAGGAGATAGCGGGGCAGATTGGGTCCTTGTCCTGGGGCTCTACCATCTCCTCCCTTGAGGGTAGCACGGGACCCAACCAAGTTACTGCTGGGGGAGTTTCACAGGGTAAACCAATAAGCAGTTTACCTTAACACAGAGCAGAGAACACAGCATACAGCAGGCACAATGCAACCACTAGTAACAGATAGTAAAGCTGAATATAAATACCAGGTATTAGTTGACATTTTGTACAAAACGTGGAAGCTAGCGGGCCAACTTCATGGCTCCTGGTTATACTGCTAGTCCCTACGTTAACCAGGAGTCCAGCAGAACCGGACACAGTTCACACAGCACGCTGCAACAGGACAGGACACAGATTCCAGGTCACACAGCAAGCTGACACAAAACTGACAGAAAATAAACATACAAACAGACCTGAACCAGCAAGACACCGATAACACAGCAAGCTGCAACAGTACAGAACAGAGCACAGGTCACAGATCAGACAGCAAGCTTGCAACAGGACAGACAACCAGAGCATGGACTCTACCGGCACGGACTCTAACATATAGTGCAAAGCATACAGACTCCACCCAGAGCTCACATGAACACAGATGAAACTCGCAGCAAGTCTATGCGTCCTCATACCAGGGGGATAGACAGTCATCCACAGAGCTGACACAGGGAACTGTGTCAGGGATCCACCAACTAACACACAGAGCAAGACATAAGACGTTTGGAGGCCGCACCTGTACAAGGGAAGGGAAAAGGGCACTGCATGTAATGCAGACTAGGACTACAGGTGTCCAAACCGTCTTTAGGGAAGCAGAGGGACACAGACCTACTTACAAACACAGATCTGAGAGGGAACATAACAGATACATCCAAACAGCACAAGACCAGCTTCAGACTGAAGGAGCTGGGTTTATATGTGCTGAAGGTTCAGGGGGATTGGCTGCTGGAGAATACCACACCCAGCCAGCTTAATCATTAACCATTGACCACCTGTGGATGTGCTGCTAGGAAGCTTAGAACTACAGATCCCAGCAGCACACATAACACCACTTTACATACGCCAGCAGGATAACGGTGCAAACACTAAGGTGGAGTGACAGGGAGGATTCACAGGATGACAGATGAGTCCACAGTCCTAGTTATCTGTGGGGTTCTGTTCCCGGCCAATCTCCTTCTCTTTCCAGCTCTCTGCCAGTCAACACTCACATTTGGAAAAAGGCACTCAGCGCTGCATGGCGGCTCCTCTCACTCTCACTCAGTGCTTAGTGGTAGCACTGGCATATCCTGGGTAGGCTGGTCCCAGGCCAAGCAGAAGGGAATTTCTCAGCTTCTTCCATTCATGACACACAACAAGGTACATTTTCCAGACATAACCCAGACATTAACCCATTCAGTGCTCCAGAGGTGCAATACACATCACAAATGCACACACATTGAAGACACTGACAATACCATTGCACAGGACAAACACATGCATACTTATGGAGGGGCCCCGTTAACTGTGGGCCACTACACTGATATCTACCATCTGGCCACTGTATGACAAATGAGCGCTGCCTCTAATTGGTCACAGCGCTCAGCCAATCAGAGGCAGTGCTTTCAGGAGTTGGGAATTTTTCAATCCCTGGGTAGAAGAGAAGCTGAAGAAGAGTCCTGGGGACCTGCTAGAAGACGCACCGGAGATGACAGCGCTTCTAAGGTGATGTATTATTTCTTTTTTATTTTTCAACAGTTAGGGATTATTTTCGGGGTTGGGCATATATTTCAAGCCCCCCCACCCCCTGAAAATCCTCGCCACGGGGAGTCCCCTGCCACTGGCGCTGCTGCTGACGGCTCTATTAAGAACAATCAGAGAACATCAGGATCCACCGTTACAGCTGCAGCAGGGGATTTCTTCAGCGATCGTGCCCCTTGATTTTAATGAGGCCGGCGCTGCTGGAATTGAGTTGCGACTGGGTTGTAATTTAGTTTTAAAGATAACTAGAGAGTTTGTCACTAAGAACTGCCTCTGTGTGTTCTGCCTGTCACCACCTTGAGACGTTACCATAGAGTTGCCGTTGCCATTAGCTGAGGTTGCCAGTTGTTAATAAAGTTACCTGCAAGAATGTGGCCCATTGCTCATCATTTACCCCTCATTAACTGCTTCCTCAGCAATGATGTACCCAAGAGTTCTTCCAAAAGTTCCCACAGTTGACTCAAATTCTGGGTGTGACGACCATCAAAGTTGACTTTCCCAACCGGTCCTCCAGGTAGACCCATCCAAGAACATGACAATGCCACTTCACCCATGCAGGATGTCTTACCACGATAATGTTAGGTCCAAGAGCCACCAAAACAGGATGGAGAGGTGGCCCCCAGCACAGTGGACCCTCTGCCTCAGCTGATGACACCCAGATGCCACTGTCTGACTACTCAGAGCCCGGAGAAGCAGCAAGACCGGGATGGGTATTGTGTGGAGACAATGGGCAAAGCCATGCTCAGTTGTATCTTCTGCCTGCTCAGCCAGGCCAGGAAGGTGGGTGAGGAGTCAAGGTAGAGGCAGGCACCACACATTGAAGGTATCACTTAGGGGAATCACTGAGGGGGGCAACGAGGGGGCATAACTACTGTGATTGAGCACTAAAAGGCATTCTTACTATAATGATGCACTAAAGGCACATACTTACTGTGAGGAAAGCGATAAGGAGGCATGACTACTGTGATGGGGCAATAAGGAGGCATGACTACTGTGATGGGGCAATAAGGAGGCATGACTAGTGTGATGGGGCAATAAGGCAACATTTTTTTACTGTGAGGGGTCACAAAAGGGGCATCATTATTGTCTGGAAACTATTACTGTGTGGCACAAAGAAGAACGTATGTGGGGCACAAAGGGTAACTCTTACTTTGTGGAGGCACAAAAGGGACTAGGTAGGATTGGGCATATATGGACAGGGATTGGGCAGGGTTAAGAATGTGGCATAACGTAAAAATATTTTGTTGTCTCTTGCTTCTGTGTTCTTTTTTCAATTGTTTGAAAGCTGGGAGGTAAATAGGACCACAGGACCCCCAGCAACTTCAGGGGAGCCAGACTGCTAGTGTTCAGTTTCCCTGCAGTGCCTCCACAGGAAAACTGAAGCATTACACCATCCGCATTGAAATCAACGGACGGTTCATGCAAGTAGTGTATGTGCCGGGTCCCCTAGAGGTAGAGAAACATATTGATAAATCTGAGTGGTATGCAATGAGAGATAACAGGGAAATAGATGGGGATTCATGGATTATAATCTGTGTACAGCGTTACAGCATATGTTAGTGATACACAAATCACTGGAAATTAAAGGTAGAAGTAAAAGGGTTAAGTGAGATGGCTCAGCCATAAGTGTCAGCCTGCTTAATGTAAAGGTCACATCGAGAAGTTCCCACATTCTTCTGCGTTGGCCTACATCAATATAGCAAACTGAACCTGATACAAAGTCCATGACAATGTTCTCCAGTGTGTGCGGTGGGGATTATCGCTTTAATAGGTTGGACAGGAAACATTCGGAGTATCAGCGCAATGAACTATAAAAGAACGGAGCGCTCCTTATCAGCCGCAAGAATAAATATTAACAATGGCAGCTGCTACAGCAGCGCTGCCTATTCAGGTAAATGCCTGCGTGGGTGGAAATCAGACATCAGACCGGCCGGCTGAAGAAAGGAGAATCAACGCCACTTTTACGGTTGTTGTGACATTAAATATTGATTTGGACCTGAGAGCTGCCGGCTCATAAATGTGAGCGTCCGGAGCCGCGGGAGATAACGAGGGCCCATAAAACAGAGGCGCATCCGACAATGGCGCACGCCCAAACTGTGCCCAGCAGATGTCGGGCCGTACAGCTAGTATGTACGTTAGTATATGTATGGGACCATTTGAAACAATGTTTCCAGTAAGGAAATTAGTAAAGATTAACCCTTTCCAATCTACTGTCTGTTGTCTGAAGACGTTCTGATTGAAGGCTCCGATGTCTGAAGATGTCCGGCAGGGTATTCTTACTGTATATTACTGGTCGCTTTGTGGTCAGGAGGCCTCTCCAGAATGCTCCATACCGCAGTACTGGCTCTAGCCAGCAGATGGCGCCATTGTATAATGGCAGAAAGAGAAAGCTCCCTAGGGAACCCTGAATCCCAAATTGGATTGCAAAGGGTTAAAAGAAATTCGCGAATGACGATTGGGCAAGTCCAGCTTTAGAGTCACCGTAGGGCTTTCAGCGCACCAGAGTTTTTTCTTCCGTGCGTAGTCCCTTTAAAAAGAAACGGACTCCACACAGACAACACACTGACCCCTATTATTCTATGTGGCAACCTGTTATTCAGATCCGTTTTATGGACAAGACCCGCCCATTCATGTCAATGAGGATAGAAAAAAAACGGATAGCGCTCAGATGCCATCCATGGGCTGTCCGTTTTTTTTTTAAAGATGCATAAAAAAATTGGGCTTGCATCATTTTTTTTTGTTTGCGGATGTAAAAAACGGAGGGTATACAGAAGGAAAAACATGGACTGAATACCGAGGCCACACGGAGCTACAAATGTATGAAAAAAACGTTCGTTTTAGCGTGCTCCGAGCCTCGGGGGGACTCGTCACCACATGTGTTTCAGTAAGTAATGGCATTCCTTCAAACATTCGAGCTATCAGTACTGATTGTTCTATGTCAGACTGTGCAGGGACACTGAATGTTGAAAAGGGTAATGATGACATCCAGTTGTGAATTTCTTCCTGCATTTCCAGGAGGAACAACAGAGGAGCAGCATAACACAGTTTTAAGAAAAGATGCTTCAGAATTGGCATTTTATGGGAAATTCAAGCATATTACCAGGAAAAGGGCCTAAGGCTAGTATGTGCGTTGGAAAAAAAAAAATATATATATATGCGCCAATTTTAAACACAAGATTTCTGGTAAGAAAAGTATTAAAAATGTAAAAGATTCTCGAGTCATAAATGTGATGTTCCAACTTTGGAGTCATTTTAAAGAAGGACCCCTCACCTCTCCTGACTTGTCTGTTTCAGTAAGTAGTTGTGTTTTCCAACAAAGGGAATTCCAGAGCATCTTTGCTGAGTTGTTACTCTGTTATTCCTCCTGGAAATGTATGGGCGTTACGTTACAACTGGGCGATACCATTCATTTTTATCAATAGGGTGTGTCTTTATAAAGTTTGGAGCTGTCAGTACTGATTGTACAATTGATTTATAGGTTTCCAGGAAGAATAACAGAGGAGCAGCACAACACAGTTTTAAGAAAAGATGTTGGACATGGGTGGTCGGGAGTCACAAAGTAATACAGTTGCACTTTGTTGTTTCCGCTCTCTTTGCCACTCCTAGTGCGACTGTATTATGCAAATGATAAGGATGGGAAAAGTGAGGCATCCGAGCAGCACAGAGGATTTAAGGATAATATACTGCCCTTGTGGGGGCCAATGACCTGCAGACGCAAGCCATCGCAGTACAGGAGTGAGGACGGCACCGCATGTGATAGGGGCTGTGCCACGATGTAGGGAGAGGAATAAAGCATTATTACACCGCAGCACAGAGTATTTCAGGGCATACATGTGCGGACCCAGGTGAAAGCTGCTTGCTACTCCTTTGACTATGAAGTAGTATATGCAATATATACCGTTCCAGGATATGAAGAGTGAGAGACCACATACTAAAGACTAATGTAAGGATCGTCGTACCCCAGCAGCACAGAGGATATACAGGGGGTGGACAAAAGTATGGAAACACTGTACAAAAAATGCGTGCCTTAAAATTGGTCTCTACATGTCTTATGGAAATATGATTTATAATCCCAATTTCAGTGGAGGTAATAAGACACGGATGCTGCTGGGCAGAGGTGAACATCTGCCTGAGCAACGAGTTTCCATTGGTCAGGGGTTTGAGCACTTAGCTGCTGTTACCAGCTGGCTCCCACAATCACCCAGAGCAGGGAAAGGGGTGAAGTAAATACAAATTTGGTGGGAAAGCTCTCAGCCAAGCAGGGGTCAAAAGGGCAGTTCAGTGCTAATGATTAAACTCCCATGCATTTCGTAGGTGTTTCCATATTTTTGTCCACCCCTGTACGAGATATAGGAAATTTCAGTTGTCCTATATATGACACAGACTGCATGTCAGGCTTGCTTCATTCGTGCGGCTCTACATCTGCTACGATGCAGTTTAGCCCTGAGGTTTGCATGTGTCAGTTCTAGTCATTCGCCTTACATTACGAGGCTGAATGGAATCTGAACGCCGAGAACAATTGACACATAAACGTCTGTAATGTTGACAGGTTTTGACAGTCAAGAAAATTTTTAATAAAATGTAAAGAGATTTGGCCGTTCTCTGTCCTGCGGCAGATCCGTCGCTTGAATGTAGCTCAGCTGCAGTACCATACGCAGCCACTAGGATAACAGTGGCGCTGTGGGGATTAATACAGTGATTCTGCTATGGGTGGCTCATTGTTTCTGCTGATCGTGGGGGTACCAATAATGGTCTATGGCTCCTACGGATAGAAATTAAAGGGTGGTTCAAGACTTTTACTATTAATGGCCTATCTTTTACTAGTAATGGTAAAGGGGTTATGCCATGATGGAAAGTTATCCTTATAACTTACTACAGTTATTACTTATCTGATCTGTGAGGGTCCAAACACAGTGACCCCGAAAGTGCGATCCCAAAGGTCCCCGTATGTATGGAGTGGCGCTCGAGGATGCATACAACTGCTCCATTCATTTCAGTGGGACTGCTTGAGGTAGCTGCGTGCTTGAGCTCTGCAATTTCAGGTATTCCCATGAATGGTAAGCCTGATAGGAATAATCAATTTTGCCTTGGGCTCCACCCCCTACCAGTGGCTCCGCCCCCTTCAGTCTATGGATGCATTATGCGACCCTAGGACTTCTTTTCACTAGGGCTTGAAGTGAATGCGAAAGGGCTGCACTACCAAACTGGGCCACTGCGCTACGGATGGTGTTTTTGTCTCGGTAGGTTCAGGCAACACAGGAATCCGGCGACTATGTGGACAAGTTGCCGTAGAAGCTTCTGTTAATAGATAAGTAGTATGCAGTTATGCAGAAACGTTAGTTAATCTAACTGACTCTAACCAGGAGAACGCTTAACTGTAACATGAGTGGTGTAGGGTATCACCACCCAACAATTCAACCTAGTGTTGTCCAATAACTTGTCTGCAACTGACGGATTAATATGTGTTCCTCTCAGAGGCGTAACTTGAATCTTCTGGCCCCCAATGCAAAACCTGGAACAGGGCCCCCAACTATAATGCTTTATTCATAGTACTGGGCTCCCTATATGGAGAAGAGAGGCCTTATGGGCCCCCTAAGGCTCCTGGGCCCGGGTGCAACCGCATCCCCTGCATCCTCTATAGTTACGCCCCTGGTTCCTCTGGTCTCGGCTCGAGCTTGCTATAACTGGCAGGCCTGCTTTTATGTCACTACCCTTGTGCACAGGTTGGGCCTTTTCCTGAGGCCCAACCTCACTTACATATCCCCAGCATAATGCATCTTTGGACGGGGGTACTGCGATTCACGTAGCTGCAGGACAATGTGGACTCTCTGTAGCAGTCTCTCTAGCTGTTGTCCGTCCGGCATTGTTCTCTCAGCGACGCTGGTTCTGGAGTGTTATGGAGCTACGCTTCTCACACACTGGCTGCCCTCCTTTGGGTTTTTTTAATTCAATAATTTCTATTGATTTTTCACATTTTTTTCCAAACATAAAATTACATTTTTAACCCTCTTCATGTCTTCCCCGCCTCCCCCCACTCTTCTCTCTCCTGCATTCCCAGCCAGTAAATCAGTGGCCGATACATAATGTCCTTAGATGTAAGAAGTCTTTTGGCATCTTGTAGCGTGATCCCCTCTGCTATCAAATAGATAACTATAACAAATGACCCATATAAAATATAAGTTTGTACCCCCACTACAATGGAGCAGATCCCAAACTCTCATTCCTAGACTGGGACAGCGCTATAATCTAGGTGTTAACAGCTAGTCTCTGATTGGCCACTCCCAGGGTACTCGGCCGTTTCCCCAATATCTTGTCACATTTGTGGCCATTGTTTCTTTTGAGATATATCCCTTTCCCCCAGGGTAACAGATAATTAACTTTGGTCATAAATTCTCCCACTCTGGGAGGCATTTCCTCCAACCAATGTTGGGCTATCAGCTTTCTTGTGGCTGCCTCATTTCTTGTGCAACTGTCCCTCTCACACAGGTACAGATTCTCCAGCACACGGTTCCCTAAGCCGACTCCTCACTCCTTCGGCAGCTCTCTCTCCTGGCAATGCAGTCACTCTTAAGGCTCAGTACCAGTGGAATTGCTCTCCGACTTGCAGCTCTCCATGATCTCAAGTCCTCCAGATCTCCCACCTGACCTCTGCAGCCAATAGGAAGCCGTATACAATACTCCATAGACAAATACACAAACTGCAGTAACGTATAACGGCCAGTAGAAGTCGCCTTTATACCATCCAGAATTCATAACTATAGGAACCAGAACAGAGCTCATTACAGCTGGAACCTGGGCTCCCTCCTTACATTTTGACAGTTGTTGTCTGCAGCTCCTTCCAGTGAGTTGATTGGTGGTGGTCCTGAATGGCGGACGTAACAATTTTGATATTGGTGACCTATGCTGAGGATAATCACTAACAGTTTTCGCCTTGAAAAATCCTTTAAAGCAACCCTCTGGTTTGGGGACATAATTCTGGCCTGGGATACGAGGGGCAGGGGTATTACCTGCAGCTGTTCTTCTCTGCCGTGCTTCCGATCTTCAGACTACTCATCCTCACAGTGTATTGCTAGTGTTAGACTACCAATGCACTATACCTGCTCTCTGATTGGCTAGAGCTGCTCACATGATTAGCACCGACCAATTAGAGCAGTGCACAGTGTGCATCAGCTGGTTAGAGAATTGCTATGGCCATCTGTGAAGGCCAAAAACAAGACCTGGAAGCATCAGATTGGAGGAGGGGCAAAGAAGAACCACTACAGTTAACCCCTCTGGTCTCAGGACAAGATTTAGTCCTGTTGCTTTGATACTGCTCTTTAATTGCATTTCTCTCCACATTTGCAAGGATTTCCTCCGGCTTCTCCAGTTTCCCAACATACTTCATGTACATTAGGAGTCAGGACTAATGGGCGCGGTTGCTTCCCATTTATTACAATAGATCTTCCCGATTTGAAAGGGTGGTTTCACACCGGCACTGGGGGTTCCATTTCATTCTGAGGGCGGGAAAGGGGAATCCCCGCGGCCGAATGTCCCCGTCTTAGGACTGTCTTTGTTGGTAGCCATATTTGTCTCATATCCCCCTAGCGATGACTAGGGAAGAATAAACCTTTTTGGTAAAACAGTAAGATGGTCCCTTTTGCCCAGAGGAACCAATCACAGTGCAGCGTTCATTCTACAGCAGCAGCTTGAGAAATAAAAGCTGTGCTGTGATTGGTTGGGCTACAAGGAAGTCTTACTGTTAGAAAGTTTTGCTAAATTAAACTTTTTGAGTTTCTGTTCCCATTGATATGACATTTCTGTATCTGCGTGTCATTACACGGGAGGTGTGGAGGATAATTTGTAATAACCCTGCACAGTATATGAATAAAACATCCTAAGACTCCGAGGCTCATTCACACGGGCGTACGCAATTTTCAGTCCGTGAATACGCAGCCTTTTCACAGACTGAAACGCTGCATATTCCCTGCATATCTAGCCCTGCTTCCGGTTTTCTGTGCGTGTAACCAAGAGTCTCTGTCCTGCTTTTCCCTGTAGGTGGCAGCATTGTGCCTTCCACAGTACGCCCGTATACAGCATGTTCCTAGTATGTGGCATGTTGTATTATATGCTATTACCCCAAGGTGCTGATTATACAGGTTTGTATTACTTGTGAAGAGCTCCAATCTGTCCCCTTACTGTAGTCTGAAGGTTAGTGACCCTGCAACACCTACAGCAGAATCCCCCCCCCCCCCCCCACATCTAATATCACTGTGTGATCATTATAATAGGCCACCACATTGCTGCTGTGACCACTTATGGCGTAGCTGTCCTTATAGGGACCTGTGCACCCTGTTATGATACTAGTAGAGATCACTACAGCCGGATACACACTAATCCCACTCTCACCGCTAATAGTTATTCTTAAAGGGAGTGTCCACCCTGATGTCCATTTTGGTTTTGTTGTATCTAAATAAATCCAACATTCTGTGCTAATTTATCTCTCAATGCAGTCATTGTCAGATCGATCCTCCCCTAGAAGGAATATATATATACATATATACATACACTCATTGTCAGACCGATCCCTCCCCTAGAAGGAATATATATATATATATATATATACATACACTCCCCTAGACCGATCCCTCCCCTAGAAGGAATATATATATATATATATATACATACACTCATTGTCAGACCGATCCCTCCCCTAGAAGGAATATATATATATATATATATATATACATACACTCATTGTCAGACCGATCCCTCCCCTAGAAGGAATATATATATATATATATATACATACACTCATTGTCAGACCGATCCCTCCCCTAGAAGTTGTCGGAATGGAATGAAGCTTTCTCTGTGTGATTGTAACGTTGTTACAGGTGATTGCAATATCAGAGCAAAAGGAGCGTTTATTAAGGAGAACCGACCCCTTGTAGGGAGGCTCTAGTACCTGTTGTACCGCCTCTAGCTTGGATACAATATGTGATACGGGTGGGCATGGAGGCTCTAGTACCTGTTGTACCGCCTCTAGCTTGGATACAAGATTTGATACGGGTGGCATAGAGGCTCTAGTACCTGTTGTACCGCCTCTAGCTTGGATACAAGATGTGATACAGGTGGCATAAAGGCTCTAGTACCTGTTGTACCACCTCTAGCTTGAATACAAGATGTGATACGGGGGGCATGGAGGCTCTAGTACCCTGTTGTACCACCTCTAGCTTGGATACAAGATGTGATACGGGTGGCATAAAGGCTCTAGTACCCTGTTGTACCACCTCTAGCTTGGATACAATATGTTATACCAGTGGGCATGGAGGCTCTAGTACCCTGTTGTACTGCCTCTAGCTTGGATACAAGATGTGATACAGGGGGCATGGAGGCTCTAGTACCTGTTGTACCGCCTCTAGCTTGGATACAAGATGTGATACGGGCAGGCATAGAGGCTCTAGTACCTGTTGTACCGCCTCTAGCTTGGATACAAGATGTGATACAGGGGGCATGGAGGCTCTAGTACCCTGTTGTACCGCCTCTAGCTTGGATACAAGATGTGATACGGGTGGGCATAGAGGCTCTAGTACCCTGTTGTACCGCCTCTAGCTTGGATACAAGATGTAATACGGGCGGGCATGGAGGCTCTAGTACCCTGTTGTACCACCTCTAGCTTGGATACAAGATGTGATATGGGTGGGCATGGAGGTTCTAGTACCCTGTTGTACCACCTCTAGCTTGGATACAAGATGTGATACAGGTGGGCATGGAGGCTCTAGTACCCTGTTGTACCGCCTCTAGCTTGGATACAAGATGTGATATGGGCAGTTATGGAGGCTCTAGTACCCTGTTGTACCCCCTCTAGCTTGGATACAAGATGTGATATGGGCAATTATGGAGGCTCTAGTACCCTGCTGTACCCCCTCTAGCTTAGATACAAGATTTGATACGGGTGGACATGGAAGCTCTAGCACCCAGTTGTACCGCCTCTAGCTTGGATACAAGATGTGATATGGGCAGGCATGGAGGCTCTAGTACCCTGTTGTATCGCCTCTAGCTTGGACACAAGATGTGATATGGGGGGACATGGCGGCTCTAGTACCCTGTAGTACTGCCTCTAGCTTGGATACAAGATGTGATACGGGTGGCATAAAGGCTCTAGTACCCTGTTGTACCACCTCTAGCTTGTATACACTATGTTATACCAGTGGGCATGGAGGCTCTAGTACCCTGTTGGTCCCATACATGTTCTATTGGTGATAATTCTGCTGACCGGGCAGCCACGGAAGTATGCCGATATTGTGGGGGCTTCCTGTGACCCCCTTATGTGTGCGGCCGGGCATCATCCTGCTGCCTCTTGGAAGCCTCCATGAGAGGAACACATGTGGCTGCAGGATGTCCTGAACATATCGTTGAGCTGTCATTGTCCCTCATACCACTACTAGGGGGGACCAACTGTCGTATGCGATGGCCCCCCCACCCAGACCATCACACCAGCAGGGGGCAGTGTGCCGCTCCATAGCAAAGGCAGAATTGAGGCGCTCACCCTGAGGTCTCCAGACACGGACACGACCGTCGCCAGCAGCGAAATTAAACCTGGATTCATCACTGAAGACAACCCAGTTCCATTCCGGAACCTGTAACGATAGCGCCACCTGTCTCTGGGTGGTGAACAATGAAACAGTTAGCCATGCTTGGAAAAGACAATATATATGATATATGAGGAAAAAAGCCTTCTGCGCTCATACTTATAGCGGGTGTAAAACACTCTTAACTTACCCTAGTTTTGAAATGCCAAGCTTCCATGGTCGGCGATCCTCCCCGCACCTAGTATGGAACGCAGGATTGCGTTACAGTAGACAGGGAACGAGGCAGGGGGTGGAGGCATGCACCGCCGCATCTAAGGGGACGTCATTTAGTGCGTTATCATGGCGGCATGCGTGACCCATCCCAGGAAGGCGCATGCTTGAATAACTTTATACACAATTAAAGAAATGGACAATGTAACAATTAAAAAAAAAATATATTAAAATGCGAAACATGTTAAAAAGGGATAAAATAAAGTACATAAGCACCATAGTAAGGAGAATGATCCACACAAATGCATAATAAACGTAACACACATTAATATATAAGGTATCATGGAGATCTTTCAGGGTTAAAAAAAGTGGGGGTAACGGGATAAGTCATAAAATACCTAAAATCATAAACTACCCCTCATAAAATGAAGAGTTGTATATAATAAAGCGATTCCACAAAGGGGGGCGGGTACAGCGGGACGGATGAAAAAGGAACTTTCCATTATAAAATATCTAAAGCAAATAATATAAAACTGCAAATGTCAATTCCATCATTTTTTAAGACCTCGTTGGGCCCGTTCGGGGCGAAGGTGTTTAATTTAAAGATCCAGAACAGTTCCTTGGTTTTTAAATGAGAGTAATGTCCCAACCGAACAGCTTCTAATAGAGTCAGCTTAAGTGTGGATGCCAAGAAGAAGTCAAGACTTGGCAGCTTAGATTTTTCTTTGCTGTTTTGCACCAAATCTATGCTGCCAAGGCTTTACTTCTTCTTGGGATTAGCTGCGAGGATCTGCTTTGGACCCCTGCCTTGGTTTTGCACACTGATCTGCTCTGCCCTGAGCGCTGTCAGTGGCCTGTAGTGGCGTCACCTGACCCTCATCACCAGACCAGCGGTACCGCACCAGACCAGTCTGGGAACCAGAAACTGGGGAGCGCTGACAGCGAGAAGCCTTTGGAGAAGGGGAGGGGAGTAATAGTGACCCCCACAGTGGCCTCAGTAGTAATAGTGTCCCCTATATCAGCCCCAGTAGTAATAATGACCCCCACGGTGGCCTCTGTAGTAATAGTGTCCCCAATTTTGGTCCCTGTAGTAATAATTACCCCCTCAGTGGCTTCTGTAGTAATAGCGTCCCACACGGTGGCCTCAGTAGTAATAGTGCAATCACAGTGGCCCCTGTAGTAATAGTTAACTCCCACAGTGGCCTCAGTAGTAATACTGACACCCCACAGTGGCCCCAGTAGTAATAGTAACCCCCACAGTGGCCTCAGTAGTAATAGTGACCCCCACAGTGGCCCCAGTAGTAATAGTGACCTCCACAGTGGCCCCAGTAGTAATAGTGACCCCCACAGTGGCCCCAGTAGTAATAGTGACCCCCACAGTGGCCCCAGTAGTAATAGTGACCCCCACAGTGGCCCCAGTAGTAATAGTGACCTCCACAGTGGCCCTATTAGTAATAGTGTGCCCTATATCACCCCCAGTAGTAATAGTGACCCCCACAGTGGCCCCAGTAGTAATAGTGACCTCCACAGTGGCCTCTGTAGTAATAGATATCCCTATATCGGCCCCAGTAGTAATAGTGCCCTCCACAGTGGCTCCAGTAGTAATGGTGTCCCCTATATCGCCCCCAGTAGTAATAGTGACCCCCACAGTGGCCTCAGTTGTAATAGTGTCCCCAATATTTGTCCCAGTAGTAATTGTGACTCCCACAGTGGCCCCAGTAGTAATAGTGTCCTCTATATCAACCCCAGTAGTAATAGTGACCCCCACAGTGGCCTCAGTTGTAATAGTGTCCCCAATATTGGTCCCAGTAGTAATAGTGACTCCCACAGTGGCCCCCAGTAGTAATAGTGACACCCCAATATTGGTCCCAGTAGTAATAGTGACACCCCACAGTGGCCACTGTAGTAATAGTGTCCTCTGTATCAACCCCAGTAGTAATAGTGATCCCCACAGTGGAGCCAGTAGTAATGCTGACCCCCACAGTAGCCTCAGTAGTCATAATAACCCCCACAGTGGTCTCAGTGCTAATACTATTACTACTTGGGGTCAAATAGGGGCTACTCTTACTAATAGTGTCACCTATATAGACCCCCCCCCACAGTAGCCCCAGTAGTAATAGCACCACCCCTTAAACCCATATACTTACCCTACTCCTGGTGTTCAGAGCGGCATTTGTCTTCTTCTCAGCGCTGCTGTGGGCGCAAAAAAGCGCGTCTGATAGAACCATTGGTTTCCTATGGTGTGTTCACATGCCCGTCTTTTAGAGGCGCAAAATACTCGCACCTGCAAAAGATAGGAAATCCGTGCACCGAGAAGGTCCAAAAAATCCCTGCGAGAAGTCCTCTCATCACTGAACACCGTGACAGCACTGAATTCAGTGAATGGCTGAGCGCTGCCTCTGATTGGCTGAGCGCTGTAACCAATCACAGGCAGTGCTCAGCTGTCATTCAATGAATGGCTGAGCTCTGCCTGTGATTGGCTGAGCACTCAGTCACTCAGCCAATCAGACAAGCCTCTTGAAAGTGCTTTAGATCAGTGCTGGGACTGCTGAGAGAAGATGCGCCGGAGCCCGGTGATACAAGTTTTTATGTTTCCTTTTGAAATAATGTGAAAATCCCATATACAGCGATATATATATACAGTATATATTAGGTGATATACCGCTGCGTTGTGTGTGTATATATATATATATATATATATATATATATATATATATATATATATATATATACTAGGTGATATACCGCTACATTGTATGGCGATTTTATGAATATCAGTCCTGGGATATACAAAGTGGCCAGAAAAGTGTGAAAGCTGTCCAAAAGAAAATCGCTGCTGCCCATAGCAACCAATCACAGCTCAGCTTTCATTTCACCTCAGCAGTATAAGAAATGAAAGCTGTGCTGTGATTGGTTGCTAGGGGCAACAAAAATGACAGCCAGTGAGTCTTCAATATTTAATTCCGCCCGTATTTGTCTCCCGGTGCTGAAGAACGCTCAGGCTATATTTCACTTGAATCGGACAGAACTGTGGATTTGTATAACACACAAACAAACAGATTTTGCACTTTCTATATAAATTGTTTCTCTGTTTTCACGAATAGCATGTTAGGGCATCAGTAAAGACTGACACACAGGCACTGCAGAGTGGGCGAGGGAGCAGGGCAGCAGGGATGTAAGTCTTTGAATACAAGGCTTCCTCTGTGTGCGGAGAAGGACCCTCCATTCAGCGGGACGAGCCCTCACAATGGGGATGAATGAGCGCAGCAGCCAATAGCATCCTGCATGGAGGCGTTCTATCGGCTCCTGCCTTCCATTCACAAATCACCTCTTTCTCCTCCTAATCTCCGTCTGTGGTAGATGAAAGGGGGGGAGGCGCTCTGCAATTATCGCCCCCCATGTAGGAATGCGGCCGGCGCACCCCGAGGATTAGGCTATAGAAAGCCATCTATAAGGGAGCCACACAAGTGCCCAGCTGCTCCGACTAATGGGAATTAGCATCCAGAACATAATGATATCAATGGGCCGGGGGTTTCCATGGGAACGGGGCCGCCATGTTCTGCATCACGTACGAAGAGAAGCGTCATGGGCGACATTCTAAGTAGATCCCATCCACCCTCCATAATGATCGGACGCCGGTTTAATTCCTGACCTCTGGAGATGACAGGGCTCATTTACACGCACTTTGATCCCATCTGTGGGCTGTTCGTGTTTTTCCTAAGGGCGGCCGCCCACGGACGTATTCGCACTGTGAATCTTTGCCCGTGCAGTACGCTGTGAAGCCATTGATCTCAACGGTCTCTTTTGTACAAGCGCGATATTCCTGCGCACGTAAAAAAATAGGCATCGCCCTTTCTTTCTGCTCTTTTTTCTTTGCGGACGCAAAAGCGTGAAGTTTGAACGGTAAAAAAAAGATTTTTGACTGGTTTATGAGCAAACGCGCCCCCTATTGGCGAGCGTATTTGCGCACGTGCATGTCTGTCGAAGCCCTTACTGTGCTAATGCATTGTGCAGGAGCAAGCCTTTTTGCGCTTACACTCGTGCGCAGCCGCCCTAGGCGGTTCATTCACACTTTGTGCGTATAAGAAAAAAACGTAACATGCCTTGTTTTCGTGCGCACTTGCATAGAAGTCTATGCGCACCCGATTCCGTGAAATGGCGCAGGACTAATTAGGCGGCACAGCCTTTTAAAAAAGGTCAAGCTGTCACGCTCTATTTTGTACATATATACAGACCATAGAAGTCTATGGGAGATGCGCAAATGTGCGCGGAAAACACATTCCGTGTAACACACAGCACATCTGGACCTCATTAGGCCTTCAAATCAGGGCAGGGGGAGAGTCATGTGCAAATGTGAACAGGCCCTGCTTGCGCAAAAGTACAGTACTATGTGTCGATACGCGTAATACAACCTCGTTCACTGCGCAAATACGTTCCACGGAGATGAGTGTATTTGCGCAAATGCCTGTCTGAAGAATCCCTGAACGTGGAGAGCAAACGGACACATTAAAGCGTTAATTCACATGGGCGGATGCAATTTCGATCCGTGAAAAAAGGACAGATGTCACAAAAGGCTCCTTCGCGCGGGCGTATGAGTTTTTGCTGACAGCAGGTACTATTTTTTTTTTTGCACGCACGACAAAAAAGTGCGCAAGAAAAGGAAGCGGGGATGAAGTCACTGGAATCAACGGATTCTATTCTCTGTGTATTCATGCGTGTATTCTGTGTGTGTATGTGCGTGCTGCATGCAGTTTTGTTGTGGGTGTGCGTCTTCTTCCGCGCCCTCCCCTATGGGTGCGGCAGCCGCAGCGGAAGAGCAAGCGGCCAGGCCGCTTCAAAACCCGCGGCTAAGTGCCATGGCTTTTGAAGCAGAGCTTCTCCCGGCGGAAATCTTGCAGTTTTTCGCTGCAACCAAACAGCGAGATTTCCGCCGGGATTTCGATGTGTGTGAACCCAGCCTAAAAAAAAAAATGCAGGAAAAACCACATGTGTGCATGAAAAAGTGTAATGTAAAAAAAAAACCTCTAAAATATGCATGAAATTCAACGTATTTTTACTAGCCAGAAAAAAACTTTACAAAAATGGTGTGTATGAAGGAAGATCAGAAATTCATTCAAAACACATATTTTTTAAGGTTTTATACCAGCAAACTCTCACAGCTTCATCAACAGGAATTCTTTCAGTTGATTCTGCCTTGATAGACAGGACTGCATTTGCATTGGTGAGTGAATTATTGTGTCTGACAGACACTAAATTCACATCTCCACTGCTCAGTACTGCCATACACTGTCCTCCATGCTGCTGTTATGTCTCTGTGTGTGCTATAATGAGTTAGAGAAGAAGGAATTCAGTTTTCTCCATGTGCTGTGTATAGAAGACATAACAGCAGGCTCCTCCGGCCAGGGAGGAGCGAAAATTAGAGACACTGTGCAGAGGTAAAACTGGTGATAAATACAGGATACAAGTCACATAATGGCTGAATAGTGTTATTTCTCATGTATACACACAGATTTCTATTCTGAAACTTCACCTGTAAGTGTAGGTACGCTTTAACTCTTTGCTTACTGAGATAATTTATTGTGACTATCTGATACAACTTTTCTTTTCTTGTAGCGTAGCACAACTCAACGGTCTGCATGGAGTCGGTTTGGGGTTCGTAGAAACCCTATGGGTTTACCTGATTGGGTCTGGTTACCCGACCAGCAGAGGTTGTCTGTCTTCCCACTTCAGGTGATGCCGGGTCCATTTCTTGCATGACAGTCACTACTTAATTATGCACTTAGGTCAGAACACTTACAGATTGCGGGCGAGTCTGGAAAAACATCCTTCTGTAGTGGCCCAGAACACCATCCTGGTCCCCTCCATGAATGTCATACATGTATTGTCTTATGTGGGTGCCCTGTGCAAAGCTGTCTTGTCATTTTCTGTATGTGTGTTGCACAGCTGCAGTGTCTGAAGGGTTAACTTTACGAAAATCATTGTATGCCTGTAAATGTATCAGTTTGTCTTGTCATGTGGTACAAGTGAAGTGATAAATGAAAGAGATTGAGAGCGGGAAAGGAGTCAATCTTCAGGAGTTCCAACAGAGTGCTAACACAGGGCCATATGGAAGCACCTTCAGCTTCCATGTAGGTGAAGATGGAGGGAGAAGAGCGACATCCCGTAACGTTTGGAGTGTGGAAGTGAGAAGAGGGAGTTCCTTCAAGACAGAAAAAGAGACAGAGCCAACTACCCAGTTCCTAAAGCAGGGACCCGTTCACACCACAGGCTTTTCCTGTGCGGCCGTCCATAATTAGGATCACCGCACAGAGGTACTCTAATGAGACACCCACGCATCTGCTGTGCGGGGTGTATATTGGCTAAGCCTTCCTGAATAATTGTTTTTGCCACAGTGTATGCGGAGTGACCTCTACCTCCTTCCTACTCCAGAGTGCTCCTAATCCAGAACCGGTGACATACAGATAACGTAGACTGTAGGGTCATATTTATCCTGTGTATCCTCCCTACCTCTGAGTCGTAGCCTGTAAGTGTCTTAAAGTGAATTGTACCTGTATTACCTGTTATACCAAGTTATTACCTAGTAAAAGTTCCTAGGGACCCGAGATACTACACACAAGTCTCCGTGTTTATTACTCCACCGCATAGAATATCGGTGTGCGGGAACGGTGGCGTCACGAGTGATATATAGTACTACTCCTATCATCCCCTTTATTGGCACTCCCTGCCAAAAGAGGGTCGAAGCTGGCTTGCAATCCTGCTCTGGCCTTGGCTGCGTGTAATCCCTCCGGTGGTAAGTGCCACCGTGTCGAGACAGCACTTATCCATCCCAGCTCTTCACATTAGCCAGGTGCCCAGGGTCACCCCTCTGGGGTGTTGCACTTCCACAATTCCATGCAGATGTAGTCTGTCAGATTTGAACCTAGGACCCCAAGCGCTACAAGGCAACAGTGCCAACCACTGAGCACCACCACAAATGTTTTGATGAACTTCGAGGGACCTTTTAAAAAAATTTGCTCATCTCTAATCACCAGTCTCTACATGAATGTTTCTGGTGGTCCAGGCAGCCACATTATTCTAGGAGATCCTATAGCAAATATGTGCCTAATGGGGCTATTACTGTTCCACAAACCTGCATATTACCCATGAAGTATTGATGCATCTCTATAGGAGATCAACAAACCAATGTTCAAATTGCTGAAAGATGGAAGAACTCAGCCGTGAACGGCGCTTCATTCCGTAACCCAAGGAAAACAAACAAGATGAGCGTGGCTTGTAAGGCTGTGGGTCTTCTTCAGTCACACATTTTGAAGAGTCACCTAATGAGGTCCATTTGTCAATGTCAGCGTGTGAAAAAAGATGTTTGTTTTTCTGAAAGAGAAGTGACTTTTTTGTAGGAGGACAATACATCAAATTAAGAAATAGAATTATTTTCAGAGACCTTCATGTCTATGAGTAGGTCAGGATTTATCAAACTCGTATAGGGAAGATGGATCAGCTTGCAGACTCAGACATGCTGAATGGTGCCTTCAAGAAGAAGGGTTTCAGAAGCTGTGGATAGGGCATGGTCTATCAACTAGGGTTATGTCATGGGGGTGGATTAATTACCTGGTCTATACACTTCAAAGGGACCACCCAGCAGTAATACTCTGACATCATGGGGGATAACTCTTCTATCTCCAACCCATCTTTCCTTGATTTTGTTGCTATGAGACTTTGGATGTCCAATGTAGACTAAAGGTATGAGACTTGGCCACTCTCTGCCCATAATCTCTAGTTGACGACTAGTTGTCCAAACGGTCTTATACTTTCTATAGACATTCCCACATTTAGAAAGAACATTTATTAACATAAGTGAAAATATGCAACGGTTCCTTTTGAACATGCATTTGAATCCAGTTCTTAAGAAGGTTTTCCAGCAGCTCTGACTCTTGGGGTCCTCCTAAAACTAGCTGAGAGGTCTTGTTGTTGGAAGCATCAACAATGAGCTAGTAGAGGATCCACACTGCTTGAAACGTTGTAGGGTTCCCAATGAACCTTGAAACAAGTAGGGTTCCCAATGAACCTTGAAACGTTGTAGGGATCAATGGGCATCCTCTGTTTTCTATAGACAAGTTAAGTTGTACATAACCCGAAGCCATGATGGGTGCAGCTCTTAGATTTTATTGAGACTCCCCCAATCTTTCAGCTACACAATGGGTGAATAAGAGAACACCAGCTTCTTTGATCGCTGCATGTCTGGCTTCTCTAACCCCTGGTGATCAGCTGCTATTACCAGGGAAGCTGCATTTGACTATACGCTTAGCATTATAGATTGGCCTGAAACATGATTGTTCTCACTAAGAGAAATAAAGTAATCTTGTATCTATGATACCTTTTCATGGGTAACAAAAAGAGATGATGTTCAAGCAAGCTTTCAAAACTACTTTTAATTCTTCATCGGGCCTAGCCTGATGAAGAAACAGAAGTAGTTTCTAAAGCTTGCTTTAACATCATCTCTTTTTGTTACCCATGAAAAGGTATCACAGATACAAGATTACATTATTACTCCTAGGCTGCGCATGGCAGAGTCGGATTCCGTATGCGGGTTCCCGCAGCAGATTCCAGCTCTGACCGCGGCTGACGACCCCATGCAGCTGTTTCTTCTGTACAATGATAGTTTTTCACGCGGTGTGGCCAGGCGATGACACGGGTAGCCACAGCCTTACCGCAATGTCAATTGTGGATAGACAGTGGGTCGGACGCTTCCGTGGACTGCGAGGGAAGCCGTCCGTGTGGAGCCCGCACAAAAATAGAACATGCTACTATATTTCCTCTGCTCGCAGAAATTGCAATTCGTTTCCATGAGTGTGCAGGAAATGTGCTGATTCCGCAGCAAATATCTACTCGTGTGCTGGATCGGTAGTGCGCTGCTGTCATTTTCGGAAGGCTGAGTTGCCCCGGTATTGGAATTCTGTTTTTTGGGAGTGCAAGACTATATGGGATGTATGTTCAGTACTGTTCCCGAACCCTCTTGGCCAAACACTTGTTTGACTGTACAAACTGCAGCTGCATCCCCCTCTTTCCCCTCCTCCCCTGTTTCTGATTACTGTTTAACACCGGGTGGACTTTTTTGTGATCGGGAATAGTTTTGAACATCGAATAGTGATATTTTTACTACACCTTATCCTGCCTACATAGCTTGAAGCTTCTGGACTCCTGGGTCCCATTGTAAGATCTTACCTCCACGGGTTGTAACATGGTGTCATATAGTAGTATAAGGACCTGCACAGTAGTGGTTAGCCTTTGATGATCATCAGAAATGACGGGCATTGTGAGTTGCAATGGCGTGAGTATGGCAGGGGGACTTTGTATATTGGAGGTGTGGTTGTGTATATTAATAGAGCTTAATGGCCCTTTACACCAGGGGTCCCCAACTCCAGTCCTCAGGGACCACCAACAGGTCATGGTTTCAGGATATCCTATGGTAAGAACACCTGTGGCAATGTCTGAGGCACCGACAATAATTACATCACCTGTGCAATACTGACCAGAAATGGCCAGTCACATTCTCGATGGCCCAGTTGGTGAGCCTGAAGTTGGCTTGCAGTAGGATATCATACTGGAAGGAATCCTGTGGCCCACCATCAGCCATAGGGGCCCAATTGTGAATGCTATATTCATATCTCATTCGCAATACTTCTGCAATGCATGCTTTTTTCTCATTTGGTATAATTTGTATGGGCTGGAATGGGGAAAGGCTATTTGGCTTGTCCTTGGCAATTAATGAGCCCTAATAGAGGTACTTGGAGTAACATCATAGAAGACCATGGTCAGTAAGCATGCAGCTCTGGAGGCAGCATACATTTTACATAGCCGCTGTGACTATTGGTTATAGGGACGTCATGTATTTATGCACCACCGGCTCCGTGGTTTCGGGCCTAATGATTTATGTCTTGGTTAAGCCCAGTTGTCTGTCTGTTTACCCCTTCTCTCAGGAATACTGCAATTGCTGTGAAGCCACAAAACTCCTTCTGATCGCACGTCTTTCAAGACTCCTCAGAGTGACTGAAGGAACTTTAATAAAGCAGCCTACAGAACAACCTATTGATGACCTGCAAAATGCCTCTCTGTTTCATTTGGAAATTCCATAACCTGAATGTGCAAATGACATGGAAATTCTGCAAAGAAAGGGCAGCCTCTGTCTGACTCCTGGACCTTCTCTAAACATCGTGCTTTCGTGCCGGATGATTCGGTCCAGGAGAAGGCAAAAGTTCACTCCAGTTTCCAACACATCTAGAAGGAGCCTTCGTGGCTGCTTACCACAATGAGGGGTGGAACTGAATAGTCTTGCCAGTGCTTGTGCCACCCAATGCTGGGCATTAGAGGTTGGTGGAGTTCAGGTATCTTGCATCTTTTTGGGATACTCGAGTCTTATAAATTTCTCTTTTCACTACTTCTCAATGGGAATTGCAAAAGTACAATTTCTTCTGTCCTACATGATGCAACTTAATGTACCCCTCTAGTAATAGGAATCTTTATTTCTATAGCGCCTGTATATTCTGCAGCACTTTACAGATCAGTGGACCAGTTTCAGGGCTCCTTCACATAGGCGATGCGACCTTCGTCCGCAGGCGTCACGGCCGCAATGCAGCCAAAAATCACACGAGCGGCTGCATCTCCAATTTAAATGCCCGTTCAGATGGGCGTTTAACACCGCAGCCCCAAGAACTATCGGATGTGTGGGCAAAAGTTTAGCTCCGCTAAACTTACTCTCCCTCTCTAGCCCCTCGCTGGCTGCCGGCAAAGGGAGGGGGCAGGATGGGGTGGGGGCTAGTGTGCTAATCTCCCGCCCCATCTTGCCTCCTCCCTTTGCCGGCAGCCGGCAAGGGGCAGATAGGGGGAGGGAGTTTAGCAGAGCTGCTGCTAATCTCCCTCCCACCTCCCTTTTCCGGCAGCTCCCATAGGCTTCCATAGGAATCTATGAGACCGGCCGATGTATTCCAGCCAAAAGATAAGTCCAGACCTATCTTTTGCAGCCAGCCGGAATGCGCGCCGTGTGCGCTATCTTTTCCGGACGGACGATTTTACAACTATTGTATCCAAATGCATAACTTGTTGCTTTCTTAGTACAAATGGACTACAACAGCAAACGACTAGTTCCAGCACCATTGTGTCTACGAAAATGGGAAAATGGAACAATTCCTCTACAGCGTCACCTATTGGAGGACTGCATTCCTGCAAGTCAATGCCAGATTTTTAACAAGCCTTTGTTACCATGCCGCGGTTGCTGGTCCTCCCGAAGCGGCAGTGTGCGGGGTCCCATGGTCGGGGCGCGTCCCCCTGGATTGTTGTCCGGCTGCCGGAGCACGGGTGCCTGGCCCCCGTGGGCGGCGTGGTGCTGGTGGCGTGCACTCCTGTGAGTACAGCTGCCGTCCACGAGCTCCCTTTTATTATGTTCTGTTGGGAGTTGGCTGTCTCCTTCTCTCTGCCCCTGGGCGGAGGCTTTTGTTTAAAGGTCTGGGAGAGACTTACAATCACTGCCAGTTATTGGTTTCCCTCAGTGTGCTAGCTAGTCTGCCTCTGTTGGTCTCCTGCTTCTGTCAGCTTGTCTGCTGTACTTTACTATTATCCGCCAGGTTTTTCTATCTGCCTCAGTTCTGCTTAGTATTGTTCTTGTTGCTTATTTACATTGGCCTTTTCTGTCGGTATTCTACCCTTTCCATCCAGGTACACCAGCGTCCGTTTTTGGTCCCTAGTGAGAGTAGGAACCGCCGCCCAGTTGCCCGTCTGGGATTAGCCAGGAGTGGAGGCAAGCAGGGAGGGACAGGGGTTGTGGGTGAGATCTAGGGCACCCGGGCTGGTGTAGTATACCGTAACATAATAACTGGCCCTCAAAATTGCTCTCCAATGGAGGCCATAAGTACCCTCGCAAGTCAGTTGCAGGATTAACTGGTCGTGATCCAAGGCCTGTCCGGTCGTATGGTGGCCCAGGAGCAGCGGGAGTTAGTGCATGTTTCTACCGCCTCTTCTATTCCTGAGCCCAAGTGTCAGCTTCCTGTGGTATTTTCAGGGAAGAGGAGCAAGTTTTTTATTTTTCAGCAGGCATGTAGATTGTTTTTTGGATGCGACCCGCTCCTCCGGCTCAGAATCCCAGAAAGTTGGATTGATTATATCCTTACTTCGGGGTTCCCCTCAGACATGGGCCTACTCCTTACCTGAGAGTTCGGCTTGCCTGCAGTCAGTGGATTTGTTTTTTCCGGAACTTGGAGGTATTTTTGATGAGCCGGACCGGGCGGGGTCGGCGGTATCTCATCTCATGTCTCTACGTCAGGGGCAGCAGCGGGTAGAGGACTATTGCTCTAAATTTAGACTGTATGCAGGTGAAACCTCTTGGAACGATCGCGCCCTCAAAGATGTGTTCTTGTTGGGTCTTTCTGACACTGTCAAGGATCTACTCATTTCTTATCCCGCTCCCGTGACACTCAATGAGGCGATGGAATTGGCGGTTAAAGCTGACAGGAGGCTGAGATCTAGAAAAGAGGAATGTCGGGTCCGTAAGGTTAGGGAATCCGGCAGACCTGCTCCCCCTTCTCCCATGCCAACTTCTGGTGCGAAGCCTATGGAAGTGGATCAGCTAAGTCCCAAGGAACGGCGACGGTTCCGGATGACTCATCATCTCTGCCTCCATTGTGTGAAAGCCGGACATCGTGTAGCGACCTGTCCTCAGAAGCGTCTACAACATCAGTCTGAACCGGTGGAAAACTTCAGATCCTCGGCAGTCTTAGGGAGGAGTGCCTAGGATCACAGGTACTCCCTAAGTTGTTGGTGCCGTGTCAGATTGGCTTCCGGAATTTCACTCGGTCCGGTCAAGCTTTTATTGATTCGGGTGCTGCCGCCAATTTGATTAGTTTAAGTTTTGTCAGACCTCTGATGACTAAATTCTTGGTGTTAAAGATCCCTATACGCTTTACTAGTATTGATTCTACCCCTCTGTCGGCAGGTGTGGTACAATGGAGGACTCACAGTTTACAGTTCACTGTGGGTGTTCTCCATTCTGAGAATCTGTCGTTCTTGGTAATAGAAAGGATGTTCGTTGATGTAGTGCTCGGTATGCCCTGGCTGGCACTGCACAATCCCCGATTTGATTGGTCCACTCGGGAATTGACACATTGGGGGTTGTCCTGTCATAGTCACTTAGCTACTATATCCATGTGTTCAGCAGATACCATTCTTATTCCTGAGTATTTGTCTGATTTTCATGATGTATTTTCCAAGAAACTGTCTGAGACTTTGCCTCCCCATAGGGAGTGGGACTATGGCATTGATTTGATCCCCGACAGTCCCATCCCTAAGGGAGCCATTTTCAATTTGTTTGGGCGTGAGCATGAAGCCCTTAAGTCCTATATCTCAGAGTCTCTGGCCAAACGACATATCAGGCCATCCAGGTCCCCGGCCAGTGCAGGTCTCTTCTTTGTAGAGAAGAATGATGGGACATTGAGGCCTTGTGTGGATTATCGGGCTTTGAACAAAATTACAGTGAAGAACCAGTGCTCCTTGCCCCTGTTTCCTGATTTATTGAATCAGGTGGTAGAGGCTCACTGGTTTTCCAAATTGGACTTAAGGGGAATTACAATTTAATTTGCATCCGAAAGGGAAATGAGTGGAAGACGGCGTTCAACACCTCGTTCAGACATTTTGAATGTCTGGTCATGCCCTTCGGACTTTGTAATGCCCCTGCTATGTTCAAGGGGTTTATGAACGCGGTTTTCCACAACTTCCTGGGGATATTTTTGGTCATATATCTCGATGACATTCTGGTGTACTCCCCAGACTGGGATTCACATGTGCGGTACCTGAGGCTGGTTCTGACCCGTTTGCGTGAGTACCAACTTTTTGTCAAGTTGGAGAAATGCATTGTTGGTACTAAACAAGACTGATTTCACCCACGGAGGTTCAAATGGAGTCTGATAAAGTGGCAGTAATCTCCCAATGGGTCAGACCAGATAACCTGAAAGCTCTCCAGCAGTTTTTAGGTTTTGCAAATTTTTACCGTAAATTCATTAAGAATTATTCTGTTATTGCTCAACCCCTGACCGATCTTACTAAAAAAGGTGCCAACTTGGTGAGATGGTTGCCTGAGGCCCTAGAGGCTTTTAGTCATCTACAAAGGGCGTTTACTGCTGTCCCGGTGTTATTACAGCCTGACGCGTGGCGACCGTTCTTCATTGAGGTTGATGCGTCTGAGGTGGGGGCTGTATTGTCTCTGGAAGTCAGCGGGAGACCTTGGTATAGTCCATGTGCGTTCTTCTCGCGGAAGTTCAGTTCGGCGGAACGTAACTGCGATGTGGGTAATCGTGAGTTATTGGTGATTAAGTGGTCTCAAGGAGAGTGGCGTCACCATCTTCAGGGGGTAAGGCATCCCATTACCGTGTATACTGATCATACAAACTTGGAATATCTCGCCAATGCTAAGAGACTCACAGCTCGTCAGGCCAGGTGGGCGTTTATTTTTCACCAGGTTTAGGGCGAGCACCCACTGGCGTTTTTTTACCTGCGTTTTGCGTTTTTCCTGCACAGGCATAGAGATAACATGTGTTCCTGTCCACTTGCGTTTTTTTTGCGTTGCGTTTGCGTTTTTAACATAGGAACTGTCAGTTGCATATGTGTCCTTATTTTTCTCCATGGAAATTAATGGAAAAGCCGCGAAAACGCCGCGAAAAACACCGCGAAAAACGCGCGGGAAACGCGGCGAAAACGCTGCGTTTTTTCCCTGCGGAAAACGCAAACGCCAGTGGGTGCTCGCCCTTAACCTCGTTGTTACATATATTCCAGGGGAAACGAACGTGAAGACAGACGCCCTCTCATGGGGTTTCGGTTTGCCGGAAAGTGAGACAGTGGCACCTGGGGTGGTGGCAGCTATAGAATCTGATCTCGTTCCTCATCTACAAAATTGTCATCACGCGTGTAGTAAATCCGCTTGCCTATGAACTTGATTTGCCAGTTACATGGAGGGTTTATAGGGTTTTTCATAAATCATTATTGAAACCTTTTGTCCCTTCGGTGAGGCCACGGTGTATCACTGACCAATGGAAAAGCATCACCTAGTTGGATGAATGCAGATTTCTGTTGCCCCATGAGGATGGGAGGTCAGAATTTGGCACAAGCAGCATGAATCGATGACCCCTTCCTGTCAGCTGGTCAGAACATATCAGGACCTTCATTTTAATTGTGGCATCCACAAGAAGCTTCCTGTCCGCATGGGCCGAAATACTTGCAGAATAATTTCAGTACCTAGTGAAGATCTATGCCATGACGAACTGCTGCAGTTCTGAAGGCCAAAGGAGGTCCAAATCCGCTACTAGATGGAGGTTCTAAGAGTGCTTTCATATTTAGCAGAATATTCCACCTTGGAAAAATTCATGCAGCCATCAGCTTGTCTAACATGCGGCTTTTGATGCGGATCTGCGGTTTAATTTTGGTGCAGATTTTTCTTTGAATGTAATATTCAGCCACTTGTGAAAACATCCTTATAAAGTGGCTGTTCAGCGTATTCTATAAGTAATCGACTCAGAATTTGTAACCTGTTTTGGTTCTACATTTGGAAGGGACCCACCTTCACAGCCATCATCTAGACGTCCATGTTGGAGGACCGTGTCTAACTTTTTACAGTATATCCAAAAATATTCCAACAACTCCATCGCTAAAGAAAGTTCTAGTACTACACTTCTGAAAATAACTTTGTTTTTAACCCAGCTCTAAGAGAACTTCTGCTGACTCATTAATGTCAACATTTGCTCAACCTTTGCATAATTCTCCGAAAAATCATGCAAATTTTCCCACTGCACTGGCACTATATCACCTGCTTTAGCCTTGCAGATAAGAGTTCCTGCAAATCTATTACAAATTCATTCAAGGTGGAGCCAGAACCAGGAATTCATACATTTATTTTGAAAGCCCTATCTAAATCAGATACATAATTTCATGACTGCACCAACTGGTACTAAAGCCACTACTGTAACCTACTCAACAAAATTATGACCAGATGGTCATCTGTCAACCGGTTCCACCAATCCTACCATCTTTTATGGTGACCAAGCTGGACATTATTCTTGTACCTTGACTCCAAGACTGAAATTAGCCATGAACATTAAATATCCGTTGGCATGGCCTTTCCTGGATTCTCCAATAATCTAAGTGATTTAAATTTCAATCTAGCTTTCATGTCTATGGCAAGTAGAAGACACTCCTTTTGACATTGGCCAATGGTAATCAAACCAGTTGGATGTCAACCTGTCCAATTTTATTGTTTCCCCCAAGATCTCTGCTAGAGATGGGCGAGCACGCTCAGATAAAGCAGTTACTCGAGCGAGCATCGCTCTTCTTGAGTAACTGCTTACTGGTCCAAACAGGCTCGGTGGGGGCGGCGGGGGTAGCAGGGGGGAGAGTGAGATCTCTCTCTCTCTACCCCCCGCTAACATCAGCCGCCCCCCGCTCACCCCTGTCGTTCCCGAGCAGTTACTCAAGAAGAGCGATGCTCGCTCATCTCTAATTTCTGCCCAAGACCTGCTGACAAATCATAAAAGTGCGTGTCTTCTTGCTCAGCACTTAGATAAATAGCACCCAAGGTATCGGACAATCACCTTGCTCCACCTGAAGTAGATAATGTACATACATTTCAAACTTTTTATCCAGCAATCACTGTCTATGGCCTGCTTGAGTATAAGATTCTGTACACATCAGTATCATGGTCTAGATTTACAGTTAATACTGCTGAATCTTGATGGACTTTCATTTGACGTTGGACATTGCCTGGATCGCTGACCTTTTTGCAAAAAGTTTGCTTCGATCCGAACTAGTTCCAATCAAACTGGAAGTTCACCAAAACCCCTTAAACTGGTGTATAACACGTTCTAAGAGCCACAAAAGCCATGTATAACACTCCGAAGGTGCTATACAGGGCTTGCATGGCTCTTAGACAGTGCTATACACCAGTGTGCAGGACTAGTGTTGAACGAACTGAACCAGTAGAACCCTGTTTCAAGTAGAACATTGCGAAAAGCTTGTTTTGGGTTCATGCCAAACTGAACATTAAGGTTTGACCCGAAACAGGGTTCTGCTGGTTCCGTTCGTTTAACACTAGCTCTGATGTTTTCAATGGAAAGAACAACATTGCCGACTATTCTATTCTTGCAGTCAAAAATACCAAGAAGGGCAACAGAATCCCCATTGGAGGCTCTGGACACCAGTCTCTAAATTTTAGCCAGAACTACATGCAAATTTTCACAATATTCCCACAAGTACAATGTAACAAATGATAATAACAAGGTCCTTTTTGTTCCAAACGGCTTATTTTTGTGAATGGAGAGCCTATGATTAAAAGCTGTTAAGAGAAGGATCTTTGTGGTTTTGTGGCTGGTACAGTTAACACAAGTAGAAATAACAGTTGTGGTGAAAGTACTTCCTCCTTCCACCGGCCACTTCCACTTCCAAAATGAATCTGTTTCCCCCTTGCTTCTTTGCTTTTGTGCAGAACGACAATTAACTAATTGACTGACCCTTGCAAGTGAGCGGAGTTATGTTATCAGCTGGAATTCATTCATGTTCTTAGACGCAAAGTGAAGATGGAGTTTGCAGATATAAGGAACCACAATAGGACCATTAATGTTACAGTAGCTCCAAATACCCTTAAGATACGTTTGTGGTAAAGAACAAAAGGTTCAGTTTTAAGGTTAACGAGTGAGATACTTGTTATATAGCTAGAGCTATATGTCTATTTAACAGTTGTGCAGCAGGGGCACCATGCCCGGATATGGACTGGACAGAAGGGAAACCCCAACCAGGTCCGTACCTTAATTGATCTTCAGGTGAGTGCGATGGTTGGGTCACTGGTGCTGGCGCCTATTCTTGTTCATTATAACCATAGGTCAAGAAAATGTCCCCGCTACACATCACAGCATAGAGCCTCTTTGGAGTGGAGAAATGATCAGACCCATGTCACAAATACAATGACTTTATTGGTAAAGTTAGGCAAAACTCATGGTAGATGTTAGCTCATGCAGGCGGCTTGGTAAATTTCCAGACAGTCGGACTTGAAGTTTCTACTAATCCCCCTTGAATAATCCGGTTACAAACTTCGGTTCTCTGTTGTAGCCCATGGTAGCACAGTTTGTGGCCTTTTACATACAGGGGTAGAGCTGTCTTCAGTACATTGTTTGCTGTCCTCGCCACTCACTGACTATGCCATCGCAAGTTGGTGACAGTCATCCTCCTTTCCGGTTCCACCGAGGCACCAGCTGTCCAATAAACCATGTCAACAGAACTAATCCAAAGAACCCCTCTACACCTAACTCAGCTATGTGATGGTGGCAATCACCTAAGGCTCCTGGGCCCCAGTGCAGAATCCAGAACTAAGTCCCAGACCTACCATCTGCCATTTATAGTACTTGGGTCTTTTTATATGACAAAGGTACCTTTGGGCACCCTCAGGCTCCAGGGAGCACTGCTACCTTGACACCCTCTATAGCTTTGACCCTGACCTCTCCCACTGAATTATATATCTAGGTAGTGGAATGACAACTCCTTTAGACACCAAAGAAGGTTGCCTTAGTGTTTATCACTTTTTGTTTCTAGGTTCCAGTCAAATATGATCTATATGGAGTCTTTGCTATAGTAAGGCAACTATTAGATGCACTGATAAAACAAAGTTAGTAGATGCTATTATATTCACTAGATGGTCCTCCAAATTCTCATTTAGGAAAGCGTTACGGTGCATCCCTCTCAGCCACTCGCGCAGCCTACGTTACAACCTTCTTAGATCATGTTCTCTTGAAGAAGACTACACATGTCTTCTGACAGGTCGGAACGGGCCGCATAGCCTTACAGCTACATCCCTGCTGATTCTTCCATTGGGTTTATTCTTCCTCTATCCCCTGTTCATCTGCAATTGCTGGTTATGTTCCAAGACCAACACATTTCTACTGTCAAGTGGGTGCTCTCAACCGCCAATGGATTATGTAACGTTTGATTGACGCTTGGTCATGGTGACCACTTGACAGTAGACTAGTGTTAGGCTCGGAAAGTAATTTGAGGGAATGTGTGTAAGAGAGGGGGTAGAAGAAAAATTGGAGGAATCAGCAGGGATGTGGATGTAAAGGTATACAGCCCATCCTACTGGTCAGAGGATGCAACAAGTCCTCTTGAGGACATCCCTTTCTATATGGAACAGATTACCACGGGAGGTGGTGAGTTTCCTTCAATGGAAGTGTTCCAACAAAGGCTGGACAAATATCTGTCTGGGATGATTTAGTGAATCCTGCACTGAGCAGGGGGTTGGACCAGATGACCCTGGAGGTCCCTTCTAACTCTACCAGTCTATGAGTCTATATGTGTGCATATGGAGGCCATAGAGAAGGTCCACCCGTCGGGAGTCCCCTTTATGAGCCAGAGTGAAGAGATACTGAGTAAGAATGGTGCACTAATGGACGCCTCATGATCATGTGTTGGTCATGAATGACACCTTGTCATACTACATATCTCTAGTAGGGTGGTTGCTTTAAGAGTAAGACTTGTCTTGATCAGTTAACAAACCATAATTCAACTTGTATTTGTATCGAAATGTTCTTTAAGGGCAGAAGGGAAACTACGCGAGAAAAAGAAGATGAAACTCAGCATACTAATATGTAGAAGTACAGAAAAGTCAGAAAATTGTAACTAACATTATTTTCCGCTACATTTCAGGAAACGTCTACTAGTATAATGATGTATTAGAATCGAAACTTTGTATTGGGTGTTTGATGAGCGTGAGAATTCAGAACTGGAATATTCCGCTAGTATCGTGTGCCCCTCTCCTTGCCGCTGCATCATCATATGAGGAACCATATAGAGGAAGGACCCCATTTTCTCAGAAAGTTGGCAAGATGTTTCAGACTTATCAGAGCCACAACCTCTCAAAATAGGTCAGTCAGATTACATCATGTCTATGATTTACAGTAACTGTACATCTAGAACAGGGTTTGTTCTGCAGCAGGAATATAAAGTGTTCAACCAAGATATAATATTAGGACCATGACAAGCATTACCTACCTTCCAATGAGAAGGGAAACCGCAGGCACATTTTCAGAATTAGTCCACTGGAGGCCTTTACCTATAATTCTTTCATTCAGCTTTCCCAACTTTTGTCCTAGTCAATGATGACTACTGCTGCATGTGATTGGCTGTCTAGCAGAGGTTGTCAAAATTACACACCTTTCTCTGACATCACTTCCTGCCCTGCAACTATTTGCTGAAATTTCATTTCACCAACTTCCTGTTCCGCTTACCCCCTTCCATGTATGCAACAGATTTTGTTAATATCTCTCTCCTATCTATCTATCTATCTATCTATCTATCTATCTATCTATCTATCTATCTATCTCATATCTCTCATATCTCTCATATCTATCTATCTATCTATCTATCCCATATCCATCTATCCCATATCTATCTATCGCATATCCATCTATCTATCTAATATCTATCTATCTATCTATCTATCTACCCTGTTTCCCCGAAAATAAGACGCGTCTTATATTAATTTTTGCTCTCAAATATGCGCTACGTCTTATTTTCAGGGGGTGTCTTATTTCACCGCGGCAAATCTGTCTGTGGCCGCTAATCCCTCAATTGGCCAGCTTTGTGGATGAAATTTCTCAGAAATCTCGTCCACATGGGACAACAAATCTGTCATGGCAAAGCTGGGAGAAGCCGGTGTTGTGGTGCGGATTCACCGGCCACAGAAACGGAAAAGCGTGCAGCCACGTCGCTTCAAAACAAGCGACTGAGTGCCGTGGGTTGTGAAGCAGCGCTTTCCCGGCAGAAATCTCGCTGTTTATCTCTGTGGCCAAACTGCGAGATTTCCGCTGGAAATACGCTCTGTGAGAACCCAGCCTTAAGAATCACACAGGGTGCCTGACTCACACACAGAGCCATAAAAAAATAAGGGCTGTAAAGTAACGTACCTGTCTACAGACAGAAGTTCCTGTACCACATGTAAGCAGGGATGGTATTGCAGCTTCCGGCCACCAGGGGGAGCTCATCACAGCAGACATGTACAGCAGGAACAGAACGTACAGTATGGACTTTTCCAGCCAGCAAGGGGAGCTCACAACAGCACACTCGTACAGCACAGCAGGGACAGGATAACAGCAGACTGTCTGCAGATCTACCTATACATCTGGAGGTAGGAGACAATGGGGATGGCAAGCAGGGGACAGGCCTCTTGACTTGCCTGCACACTTCACTATGCCTTACTATCGGGGGGTGCCTTATATTTGGGACTTCTGCAAATTTCTGGGAGTGTCTTATTTTCAGGGGTGCCTTATTTTCGGGGAAACATGGTATCTATCTCATATCTATCTATCTTATATCTATCTATCTCATATCAATCTTTCTCATATCTATCTATCTATCTATCTCATATTTATCTATCTCATATCAATCTATCTATCTCATATCTATCTATCTATCCTTTTCTCTCATATCTATCTATCTCATATCTATCTATCTATATCCTATCTATGCATCTCCTATCTATCCTTCTCTCTCATATCTATCTATCCATCTCATATCTATCTATCTCCTATCTATCTATCTATCTATCTATCTATCTATCTATCTATCTATCTATCTATCTATCTATCTATCTATCCTTCTCTCTCATATCTATCTATCTATCTATCTCATATCTATCTATCTCATATCTATCTATCTATCTATCTATCTATCTATCTATCTATCTATCTATCTATCTATCTATCTCTCCTTCTCTCTCATATCTATCCATCTGCACTATATTAATAGACATTAGCACACTATGTAACCAATGAAACGTTTCCGGCCTGTCAGCCATATTTAGCAGGAAATGGCTTTATTTTACTACTTTCGCTCTAGCACAGGATGTTTTATGAGGCCTACAAATGACCAAGACAGAGAATAGGATGTTTAAATATAACTTGGGAGCTCAGTTGAACCTCATCTATCACTTCGGCATCTGTTAACTTCAGTATAAACAATAGTAGAAGCTCAGTGAGAACATACAGCTGTGGCTAGGAGCAGATATACATGTAATCTTGACCCATCAGAGAGGGACATCCTGGAAGAGCATTTAAGGGTCTCAGACATGAGCCTTGCTGTTGTCTAGATTCGGCTTAGCCATGTTAAAGTAGTTCTGTCATCACAAGTAAACATTTCCTGATGCATTTGCACACCAAGAGCTGCCGGAGCTGTTAGCTAGCTAAATGCATGGAAATATTGCTCTTTACTTGAATGCCTCCTGGGATATCATTTTGACACTGACAGTGATTGTAGTATACATAGTGTACCTGAAGATGAAGCTTTTTTATCTGCATATGAGCTGTTATTACCTGATCGGACGTTTCCTCGCTGCTCCTTCCCCCCTCTCACAGCACACAACACAAGGAAAAAAACAGAGAAGCTGTAGCTTCATCTCCCATTTCTACGATTTGTTTGTAGGAAAGACAAACGACAGCTTGCTGGATGGTGCAGATAGCTTTTGTCCATATGTTTTTGGATGTCATAGAAGGGGGTTCTTTACTTCGCTCCATCCTCCCTTAGCTAGAATGGAGAGCTGCTGCAAAGAGTATTTCTCACTCTGCATAACTCAGCACAACCTTGTATTACATGGTCACCTATTGATGTGAGTTAAGCGCCATTTTCGCGCAACAATATTGCTCAAAATTCACTCAAACAATGTCTTTTTAGCGATAAAAAGATCGTGTGTAACCGTTACTATTGTTTACTTATTAGTCAAATGATGATTTTTAGTTGAGCTTAAAATCCATTGTTCGGCCAGAGAGCTGATAGCAAGGAATGCACCCTGTGTTTCTTCACAGGAGCCCTGATAACATTGCATTCAGTTGCAGTCCCCGGCAGAACAAAAGAGCTGTATGCAGAGAACAGACCGCCTGCTGTTCTCTGCATACAACGCACAGAAGCTCATTTACATGCAAATGAGCCTAATAAGCTACTAATGGCCATTAGTGCTCATTAGCAGCTTATGCAAAATGAACGCTCAAACTGTCAATCAAACTATCTTTTGACTGAATTTTGAGCGATCATCTTTGCGTGTAAATGGGGTTTAGAGCCTTGTAATACTATGGTGGGTACAAGAAAAATGTGCTGCTGTCATCACTGGGCATTTCAGACAAGCCTTGTGTTTCGTCCGACCCAGACCTATTGCTTACATCGTATAAACATGACTATACAGATACAGTATAAACGCGCATAACACAAAAATGATAAAAGGAAACATAAAATGGGGAAGACGGGAAATCTAAACCCTATACCCTACCAGTAGAGCACTCGACCTAATCAGGGCAACCCCACGTCAGAACCCAGAGATGACCCTGACTTTGCCGATATGATGACAGGGAACAGTGGCAAAGCTATGATGACACTCGATGTAATATCAAAAGTGTACAAGGAGAACGGTGTTAAAACATCCCAGATAAATGAATAACCAGCAGACTTTTTCTTAAAGTGAAATGCGGGTCATGACCAAGGACCGCCGACGGAATCAGAAACACCATCAGACTGAGAGTATACCTGTAAGGAGGAGCCGGAATGAATATACACAAACTACAGCTGATTGGCCTGTTGGGATGCCACCTCCCACTCAACCAATCAGTCCATTAACTGTCAGAGAAGAGTCGCCGTCGGTGACAAGTGTCAAGATGACAGTGAGCATTTGCCCGTATCAGGGTAACGTTGACTGGGGTGATCACAGTGAGGCCTGATTCTCACTCGCAACTGGTGAGCCTTGACACCTTCAAAACTTTGATGCTGTTGATGGAAAATATTATTACAGCAGCAAATCCCCAGATCCTACAGATGTTGTTAGTCCTAATTCCATAGCGAGCCATCTGCTAGTAGGGCTCGGAACTGTGACCTTCAATAGCCAAGATAAATGCTAAGATCTTCCATGAGGTCCAACTCCACCACCATCAGTAGTTGCAGTGACTGAAATCCCTTCTGTTGGGTGGAGTTGTCCTTTAAGTCTCCTTTAAGGTTTCCTTTTTCCCCCTTATGGTTTGTTGGGCTTTCTGCCTTGAATGGACTCTATAGACTTATGTGTCATTAAACATTAACAGCCTCGTGCTACATTAGAGAATCACTAAATGATGTAGAATGGAGCCTACTGTTTTACAAGGCCCCGACAATTATTTTACAGTATGCCTGTCGCATTCCTGAAACTCCTCGGCAGTTTCATTCTGATTCAGTTCATTGTCTGTACCTGGGAGGTACAATAACTTGCAGTAAATGAAGCAAAGCAAAACCTCTGAAAGCCGGAAGCTTCTGTCTCATTGAGAAAAACAGTCCGTGGGTTTCTCACCATTCATGACAAGTTGAGGAATGGCTGCACTCATGTAATGTTCACATGTAAGAGTGAAAGGAACAGGAGAAGATATGGGCAGTATCAGTTCTCCTTCTCTCTCGGTTCAATCTGCAAAACAGGTTACGAAGGGTCATTTGCAAAAACAAAGGAAATATGAAAGTCCATTATTTTAAATCCAGCCTCATTTATAGCACCCCGAATCCTAAAGCCCCCATATGAGGATCATGGTTGACCTTGGGTTCATCGGTACTTAGGTCCCTTTTAAACGGCCAGGAATCAACTAATTATAATGAGCGTCGGTCGACAAATACACTTTCCTACCAAAAGTATTTGGACCCCCTATTATTAGAATGGATTGTGTCTTATTAGCATGTCATGAGTCCTACACCATGCTACATAAGATGTAGACCCTTGGAGATGTCATCCATAGTTTCTGCACTCTATTGGATATATGGGTTATGTTGCTGCACACAAGCCGTCCATCATGAAGCGCAATGCATCGGCCCGTCTACAATGGTGCAAGGAGAGTCATCATTGGACTGTTGAGCGATGGAAGAACGTTCTATGGAGTGATGAATCGCGCTACTACATCGTCACATCAGATGGAGGCACCTGGGTGTGGAGAATGTCTGGGGAACGTCTTTTGCCTGAGTGTGCTGTGCCAACAGTTAATTACAGCGGAGGTTCCATTATGGTCTGAGATGTTTTACGTGACATGATGGTCTTGGTCCGTTGGCGGTAGTAACAAGAGCCATGAACACGGAGGTCTACATGGATATTCTAGAACAGTGGTGGCGGGTAAATGAATGGATGAGCACTGATTTCACCGCTAAGGTCGTTAGATCTTGTGTAGAGTTCTGCCCCATTTAGACGGGACCAGCTGTTGGGCAAACGATGCCAGACCGTGCGTCCCAGTGATGCTCATTCCTGTGCTGTTACACAGGGTGAGGATTGCTAGCATCACTGAAAGTACTGCCGGCATGGAGGCGGAGTGGGCTGGGGAGTGTTCTCCCCTGCCCGCCCCCATTCACTTTAGGATTTCTTCAGATGGCCGTGATTTAGTCCCGTTATGCATTGGTTTCAATGGTTTTATTTCCACTAATGGTATTTCCGTGGGTTAATAGTACGGGCGAGAAAAGATAAGTCTTGCCCTATCTTTCTTATTAATGTATAATCTTATTAATCAGAGCAAGGGTGCAGATATCATAGAGCTAGCCTATGGGGAGCCCCCTGGGGATAGGGGGTCTAGCTAGGGTATAGCTAGAAGTGGTGCAGAAGTAGCGCTTGTACCCACGGTCTGAAGCTTGCATCCAGAGGCCCACCTGCCACAAAAGAAGATGCCAGTATTATAAATTGCACATGGTAGCTGCCAATTCTGCATTTGGGACCATGACCTTAAAGTTCCATCTCTTTCCAAGTACGTCTCATCCTTTATTGTATATGGTAGCAATAACCTGTCATAGAATAACCTCTCTAAGGCCCTTTTACCAAGCTTGGTCACCGGGACGTTGGTAGATGGGCCAATATGATTTGATCAAATTATATACCTTGCATTATTTGATGTGGTTACAGTATTTATTATAGGTATGTATACTTTGATAGTAAAGTTAGTGGATTTTGCGTGCTGTTGCCACTTTTTGGTTTCTGCTTCTATCCTTTAGATAAGTGATAAAAAAACCAATCCTGTGAATACCCCTTTAATAAGGAGACCTCAATTTTGGCTTTTTTTCTCTCTGTTAACCATGTTATTGTTCTCTGTAACTAACACATGATACTAAGATCAAAAGTTTTCTATTAATTGGCATTCGAAGCACATTCCTAAGAAGCCTGGTCCTCAGGGGGTGATGCACGGTGACTCATTTGGATCATTAGTATTGTATTCTGCTACTGTATTCCTAGCATCTATTACCTCTGCTATATATCTGTTGTCTCTTAGATTGTATGTTGGGTCACCTTGTAGCATTTAATGATGCTCAAGTAGCTCTAAAGTAAAGAAAATGCGCAATATGAATTGTTACAGATGTAGCAAAGTTTAACTTGATTGTGATAACTTTCTGCAACAAGTTATCTTATCTTAAGCCATTGAAAAACTATCGATCTCTTATCTTAACACAAGAAAACTCAGTGTAAGCCTGGGTTCACACAGGGCGGACTTGCCGCCGTTTTTCCGTCGATTGCCGTTGCATATCTGCACTGCGGCAAAACCGCTGCGTTTGCAGTGAAATGCAGCACAAATGAGATTTGCCAAAAAGCTGTTCTCACAGTGCAGATTTTTTCCGCACAGTGCGGAAATGCAACTGCGGCGCGTTTTTCAAAGATGCAGCATGTTCATTCCACGGTCTTTTCCGCAGCGCTTTTTTGTCCATAGACCTTTATGGACGCAGCCCAATCAACACCAAATATGTGGCAAAATGTAAAAAAGCGCTGTGGAAAAAAATGCTTGCGCACGAAAATCCACAGAAAAATCCGCAAGCCCAAATTAACCTTTGAAGCGGTTTTGCCGCAGAAGCAGTTCTTCCGCGGCAAAATCGCAACGGAAAAACCGCGGCAAATCCGCCCTGTGTGAACCCAGGCTAAAGCTATTCAAAGTGTACATAAACGGAAAGCTATAATGCGTTAAAAGTCATGTTAAACTCTGATACGTGCGTGCATAGATTTAATGAGGAAACCTGAAATTCTCTGCTGGAACTTCCTCCTAGAACCCTCTAAAACAACACTGTTGGGGCTCCTGCACACTGGCGAGAGCGAGATGTGATGGACGCCCCGATATCGCTCTCGCAATCCTTCTTGAAGCCCTGGATGCGAGGTGTTTTTGCAGGGAAGCAGCCTCCCATTCCAGCAGGGCTGAAGGAATCTCCTGCTGTGGCTGTCACAGCCACGGCAGGAGATAGTGATCTTCTCCTATTCATTTCAATGGGGCCGGCGGCAGCAGCACCAGCCCCATTGAAATTAATGGGTGAGGATCGCGATCCTCTGCCAGTACTGTGACAGCCACAGCAGAAGATTCCTTCAGCCCTGTGACAGCAGTGGCAGGGGACTCTCTGCGACAAGGATTTTCGGGACGGCTTAAAATATAAGCCCACCCGAGAATAATGAATAACTGTAGAAAAAATAAATAGTGCTGCCTCTGATTGGTTACAGCACTCAGCCAATCAGAGGCAGCCCTTCAGGAGGCGGGTTTTTAAAAAATCCTTGGCTAGAAGAGTGTCGCAGACCAGCAGGAAGACGCGCCGGAGATGACAGCACTACTAGGGTGATGTATTCTCCTTTTTTATTGTTTTCTCTACAGTTATTGATTATGTTTGGGGGTGCTTATATTTCAAGACAGGTGGTGACAGTTTCCCTTTAACTTTTTAGACCACTCTGACACAACGCTCTATACCACGGCCTTACAAATGCCGCGGTAAACTCTGTACATTGATTTCAATGGGGCTTCGTATACTAGCATTTAAACGCGACATTTCTTACACTGCGATTTTCGAGTGCTGTCTGCTCTATTTTCGGGCGTTTTGGCACTTTTTAACGCACCTCATCACCCATTACAATAACGGTGTGTGTTAAAAAACGCTGTTGAATGCTGTACAATGCATTTTGAAATGCAGCGTTTTACCGACGGTGTGTGAGAGTGGCCTTAGGTCGGTGGCACACAAACAGATTTGCACTGCGGGTTCCGCAGTAGGCATACGCAACACGGATTCACAGCAAATACCATTCGGAGCATGCAGTGTAAAGTCGGTTTTTCCTACACATTTGGGGAATCGAATTGTGATTTCTGCAAGTGGAGGAAAAAAATCGTAGCATGCACTATGTTCATGCGGATTCCACATGGACGGCTTCCATTGGACCCACGGCCTTTTCGCAATTGACAATGCGGATAGGTCATGAGTCCCCGCGTCATCGCCTAGTGAGGGTAAAAAAAACATTTAAAAAAAAAAAAAATCCGTACTGCGCATGTCCGATGGTGAGCTGTCCGGACCATCCGCAATACATATTTAAACATTTCTCCGTGGTTGGAGCCAGATTCTGCTGCCGGCCGTACAGTTGTCAGATTTTGGCATATACAATAAAGATCAGGAACCAGCGGGGTCTGCAGAGCAGAAAATCAAAGTCATTCTATGTTTTCTCCAATAACAAATAATAACTACTGTGTTTCCCCGAAAATAAGACAGTGTCTTATATAAATTTTTGTTCAAAAAGGTTTAAAGGGGTTGTCCTGCGCCGAAACGGGTTTTTTTTTTCAATAGCCCCCCCGTTCGGCGCGAGACAAACCCGATGCAGGCATAAAAAAAACAAACCGTCCAGTACTTACCCGAATCCCCGCGCTCCGGCGACTTCTGACTTACCTTGTGAAGATGGCCACCGGGATCTTCACCCTCGGTGGACCGCAGGTCTTCTGTGCGGTCCATTGCCGATTCCAGCCTCCTGATTGGCTGGAATCGGCACACGTGACGGGGCGGAGCTACGAGGAGCAGTTCTCCGGCACGAGCGGCCCCATTCAGAAGGGAGAAGACCGGACTGCGCAAGCGCGTCCAATCGGGCGATTAGACGCTGAAAATTAGACGGCACCATGGAGACGGGGACGCTAGCAACGGAGCAGGTAAGTGAATAACTTCTGTATGGCTCATATTTAATGCACAATGTACATTACAAAGTGCATTAATATGGCCATACAGAAGTGTATACCCCAACTTTGTTTCGCGGGACAACCCCTTTAAGTTTTTTACATGCATAGCTGCCTGGACACTATTTAAATTGACTTTTTTTAATTAACTGTTAGCAGGGCTTAATTTTGGAGTAGGGCTTATATTTCAAGCATCCTCAAAAAGCCTGAAAAATCATTTTGCATCCTCAAAAATTCTGGAAAATCATGGTATGTCTTATTTTCAGGGTATGTCTTATTTTCAGGGAAACAGGGTAGTAGAATCTCAGAATATGAACCACGTGTGGCACTTATTGAATGTTTACTATATATGTTGATACAATGTATCTGCTCTGCATGCACTCTCCATACTGTATAACTACCAGACACAAGCGATCCCTCCTGCTAATCTCCTACTTTCTCATCCCGCAGTGGATGATTCATATCCATTAGCACAGCAGGAGGGATATTTTTTGACCTGAGAATTTTTGGAAAACCCCACTGGTTACAGATTAAACTAAATTGCAAAGAATTTGACTAAACTAGAAAGGAAATCAAATCTGACATGGATCTGGAAAGCTTCTCCACAATGTCACATTTATGATTCATGCTCTCTGCACAGCAGATCACAGGAAGTGGGGGCCGCGAGGGGGGGGGGGGGGGTGATAGGTATATTCAGCTGCTCTGTTAATATGCAAAGAATTTCACTTGTACCATTGTTACATGTGATACTGGCACAACAGCGGTGACTCACCCACAAGTTATCTTTCTCCATAGAACGTTCCTGTAGATAAGATGTTTGCAAGAAAAGCAATTGCATTTCTATTGCCTTTTAATAGTAAAGTGACCTTCCAATCCCAGGGCAAAATTTTGTCCATGGACCAGAGGGGAAATTGTATTGCCTGCATTGGTCTTCTGTGTTGTTGTCCCTCTGATCTGCTGGTTGGTACTGGTGCATCTTGTCTCCACTGGAAGAAAGGGTGGAGATGTGGGTTGGGCGGGTTGTGGTATAGGGGAGGGCCCCCAAGAATGCACACAGCATGTCACATCCACAGGTTCCAGCTGTTCCCCTCAAACACTCTCATAACCCCAACCCAAAACCTAACCCTAATCCACAGTCCTAACCCTAACCCTCCTCTCACTCTCCCCTCCCGGCTGCGGCGCTGCCAGTCTTCCTTAGAGGAAAACATGTAGAAAATGCGCAGCAAATTGGCAGTGGCCCAATCTGCACCTAAATGATGTGGATTTTGCAGCTGATTTGCTGTGGGATTTAACTCTTGTATTTCAAGGGCTGCAAACTGCAGCAGAAACTGCAATCTTGCCACCTATCAAGTCCATTAATTAAAACTTGGGACAACTCTCTGGTGAAACTCTATGCAAGTATGAGTTTAATTTTCTGCCTGCTTAGGGCGTCAAAAGGCGCCATATTTTTAAAGAGAAATTGTATCTTTTAATAAATTTGCTACAAATTACTCTTAACTACCATCTCTACTTTGGCATAAAATTCCCAAATCTTAGTAATTGATGGCTATAGTCTCACCCACAAAGTAGCCACCCTCAGCTCACTATACAATCCCTGCCTTGGTTATAAAGGGGTCATCCAGTTTCTGAAATCCATCCTCCTACACCTTATTAGTAAATTTGGAGGTAAAAGGAGAGGGGGTTACATAGAGTATCTCTCCGTGGAGGACTGTCCTGTCCTGTATTACACAGGCAACCCACTGATTTTAATGGACATAGTGTAATACCTAATTTCGCCTGTGGGGATGCTGCAGGGAAATGGAACACTTACTGTCAGGTTTCCCTATAGATTATAGCTGAGGGTCCCAGCAGGGGATTACTTATAATCAGCCAACAAGTAATCATTGGACAACCCCTCTAAAGCCTTATTTCTACCCCTTACCACCTAACACAATCTCAGCGGTATGCACACATGGCATTTGGGTCTGTTAGGAGACAAGATTGGATTGTTTTATCTGTCACTTGTAGGCTCAGTATTTCAGTTTGGTCTTCCCACTCCATAGCACTGCATTAGATGTCATGCCCCATATTACAGCACCAAGGACAGCTGCCTAAATCATCATCGTTCACTTTGTCCTCTGCTTCCCTCTTTTAACCTTGCTGGAAGGGATCGGTGTGTCAGGGGTCACCCTAAATCTGTCTGTCCTGTGATATGGAAAGGCAGGGAGTGGTCTCACGCGTCCCCCTCACAGTGGTCCGCACAGCTGTCGGATGGTGGCACTCTCAGGGGTTCCTGCTTTTGTCAGCTGCATCCTAACAGGAAACCAGATTACAGGAAGACATTCTTCTACAATAACATGCGGCCAGATCCTATGAACTCATCACTTGGGATAAAACTTTCCAGTCGCTTTATAACATTTACAGTATCCGCTCTCTGGGTTCTACTGTAACATCTTCCTATTTTTACAGGGAGGTCAACGGACTGAAATGACCAAGAGCCTCAGGTGCGATCAGCTTCTTGTTTAGGGCCAGAATGTACAATAGTGTAAGCTGTCACAAGCTAGAGATTTGGTCAGTGAAACGCATATTAAAGGGCGTGCATACTTTTGCAAAGCCTTTTTTTTTTACTGCTATAATGCATTGACGACAAAAAATGAAACAATTTTGCAAATAATCTCCAATAAAAATGTCCTTCCATTGTGTACACAGCTCCTATATAGGCATGTATCACCATGGGTACATATTGTAAACAAATCATTTCATCTGCTCCTCCTCTTCTACTGCAGGATCAGGCGCACAGATGTTGTGGTCTGTAACCATGGAGACATATAGATTTGCACTGATGCTGTAAACACAAAATGGTAATTGTTAAATGAAGACTTTGTGTAAGGTTTCTTTGCTTTCATATTTTGGTTGGATTGGGACAATATAGAATAGCTGCAGAAGTGTACATATTCTTCAAAGTAAAGAGACAGACATGAGATAGATGATAGATAGATAGATAGATAGATAGATAGATAGATAGATAGATAGATAGATAGATAGATAGATGATAGATATGGAATAGATAGATAGATATGAGATAGATAGATAGATAGATAGATAGATAGATAGATAGATAGATAGATAGATAGATATGAGATAGATAGATAGATAGATAGATAGATAGATAGATAGATATGAGATGGATAGATAGAAGATATAGATAGATAGAGAGATAGGAGATAGATAGATAATAGATAGATAGGAGATAGATAGATAATAGATAGATAGGAGATAGATATATAGATGATAGATATATAGATGATAGATATATAGATGATAGATAGATAGATATATAGATGATAGATAGATAGATAGATAGATAGATAGATAGATAGATAGATAGATAGATAGATAGATGGATATGAGATATATAGATGATAGATAGATAGATATGAGATAGATATGGGATAGATATGAGATAGATAGATAATAGATAGATAGATGAGATATGAGATAGATAGATAATAGATAGATAGATGAGATATGAGATAGATAGATAATAGATAGATAGATGAGATATGAGATAGATAGATAGATAGATAGATATGAGATAGATAGATAGATATGAGATAGATAGATAGATAGATAGATAGATAGATAGATAGATAGATAGATATTAGATAGATATAAGATAGATAGATAATAGATAGATATGAGATATATAGATAGATATATAGATGATAGATAGATAGATAGATAGATATAAGATAGATAGATAATAGATAGATATGAGATATATAGATAGATCTATAGATGATAGATAGATATGAGATAGATATAAGATATATAGATAATAGATAGATATGAGATAGATAGATAGATAGATAGATAGATGATAGATAGATAGGATAGATCAGATAGCTAGACTAAAAGGAGTGTGATATGCTATGGACCTCTATACCCCTATCCTGGTTGTGTCCCTCTCCCTCTCACCCTGATCCCTCACCCCCTATCCCGCAGTCACTGTTCTCTTCGGCAATGCTAATGTTTCTTCGGTCCTGCCAATGGTTGGATAGATAGATTAGAATGTTTTCTTCAAAACAAACATCATGATCTCTTAGGGGCGAAGCCGTTTATTGTAGCTCTACAGAGGTCTGATCCTCAATAACCAGCCTAGTAATTACATCAGTGCTTACATAAGTGATTCAAATCACAGAACAGAAAAATATAAATAGACGAAAAATAATCCCAGGAAGCGTCCGTATACTTACTGATGTACTGATACAAGAGGGCAGGTAGAAGCACATCCCTCAGCATGTGGGCAGCAAGAATGCTAAAGGGTGGAGTTTTGCACAGGTGAAGGTACTGATGGACAACCACTCACACCCCTCCTTAGGCCTTATTCACATGAGCGTCTCAAGGTAGCTAAATAGCCACGTAAATACGTCGGCCGAAAATCGCGACCATTTGAGCCATCGGTTTCCAATGTATTCGCTCAAATGACTGATTTTTAGTCGCGTAAAAACATCGCAACAGAAAAAATAGGACATACGGGACCAAATTAATCCACTACCAAAACTGTGAAAAGAAGGGGGGGGAGGGAGTTTACCTGCATCCAACGCTGCTAAAACATGACAGGTGCCTCTATTTAGGCATTAGAGGTCATTCCAAGGATTTATGCTGAGCGAGGGACTTCCGGGCTGCGGTGTATTTTTGCGTTAATACGTCACACCCGGCCATGTGAATGGACATGAAAATGCTAATTAAGCTCGGGACTTAATTACAGCTTTTCTCCATTCACGCAATTTACGTCCGCGATGCGGCCAGCGTGGAAACATGTACGCTCATGTGAACGAGCCCTCATACTGAAGGGAGCGGCGGCTTAGTACTATTCTTGCACACAAACAGGCACATACGGGGTGTCAGGTGTACCACTGCTCCTCCATGTAGCACTTCAGCTGCCCACATGCTGAGGGATGTGCTTCCACCTGCCCTCTTATATCACTACATCAGTAAGTATACGGACGCTCTCCGGGAGTTTTTTGTTTTAAATCACAGAACAGAATTCAGTCATAT